>NC_061511.1:270396446-270415702 GCF_022539505.1 Lolium rigidum
CCTTTTCGTATCTTATTAATTTCTTAGTATGGCAACATGTTCATACCATAGTCAAACATGGTTTTCTCACACTTGAGTACGAAGTCATTGCAGTATGGCTATCAGAAAGGAAACTGCTGGGCGTCCCCTGGGGATCTGATTTCCCACCCCCCGGATCGTCAGCCGTCGGATCGGTCATCTTAGACGGTCAGATCTGCTTTTACTGAATGTAGCAAAAAAACACCTCCAAGCAGCAAAAAAAATAACCCATTTTTCCTACATTGTAGCAAAAAACGGTTCAGTCACGAAATAAAATAAAAAGGCTGAGCTCGCCGGAGACTCGCCGGAGAGCTCGTAGCAAAAAAATTATGCTACTGTAGCAGAAAATGCTAATGTAGCAAAACCCAATATCATTGGAAAATATTGACGAAGACCTCGCGGGATACCCTAGCCGGAGACCTCGTAGCAAAATTTCTATATTAAAGTAGCAAAACAACAAAATAATTATAGCGAAAAAAAATAGCATCACAGCATTTTTTTATAAGGTCATTGCTATTGTATCAAAAACAGACTTCGCCCAATACATCACCGAAAAAACTTAGTAGCAAAATATACATACTAACATAGCAAAATCATAGACCGGTTTTAGCAAAAAAAAATGTATATATGACAGCAAAATCCACGTATGCATGTCGCAAGCCGTCGGTAGCAAGGAGGGCCGCCGTGGGCAGCAACTTGGCCCGCCGTCAGCAGCAACCTGGCTCGCCCATGGTAGCACCGCCGGGTTGGTGGCGCCGTGTTTGTGCTGGGTGTAGGTGCGGCGGCGGAAAAGCATCACAGTTTGCGGTGGTGTGGCGGGCGAGGCTGGTCGTGTAGGCGGCTGGCGATGGACGAGGCGTGCGATGGCGAGGCGGGCGACGATGGTCGTGGCGTGCAGCGGCCAACCAGCGTCGTCGGCAGAGCAGCGGCGGCGCCATGGGTTCCCCCGCGGCGGCGGCCGGCCAGCCTCGTCGAATCTTCCCGTCAGGGTGGCGCCAGACAACCTTGGCCTTGAGAGGAGGAGGCCACGAGTGGGGCCACGGGAGGAAGGAGGCGGCCGACGCGGGGAGGCCGGGCTGTCGGCGCCAGAGCAGAAACGGCCACCGCGGCGGAGAGCAGGGGCGGGGAAGCTCGGTTGTCGCCGGCGTCGGGTGTTGGGGCCGGCCGAATCTGCACGACGAGCTCGGTCCTGAGGTCCTCCCTTGAACGCATCGACGCAGAGAACTACGACGACCTCCAGGAGGCGATGTGGGCGATCTTCGAGCGGCGACGAGCTGGAACCGGGCGCGGCGGCAGCGCGGCGCGGGAGCCCACCAAAGACGGGACGGCGGCGGCGGAGTCCGGTGCTGGCTCCTCAGGCTGCGCGCACCAGGAGAATTTGGGACGGCGGCTGGGTCTCGCTCCTCCACATGCACACGGTTGTTAGCAGAAAAGAAGAGGATAAGGAAGACGTGGTGGGGTCCACCCACATGGCTTCCCTGCGTTTGCCCAGGCGAGGGACACACGTCGCTTGCGGAAGCCGGGGGATGCAAGGCGAGCGATCCCCGGGGGGTATTCAATCATTTTCCTATCAGAAAAGAGGCTCAGCCGAACAAATATAAGCTAGAGAAGTCGGGATGCAACTATATAGGCGCTTGTTTCGGGGAAATCTAACTCGGCTCACGGGTGCATATAAACTCGTTGTGTAAAAATGCATTTGAAGTGTTAAAAAATTCTAAAATAATTTTTTTGCATGTATATCTAGACATTGTGGGTTCGCACACAAGTTTTCAGTAAAAAAGATTACTTTTTGTGTTCCGTGTAAAAAAGATAAATTTTGATGACACAACATGACTACGTACAAGAAATTTTTTTGTCTTTTTATTCATGACACATAAAATGTTGTTTTCATACGAAAACTTGTGTATGAACATAGAATGTCAGGACGTACACCTGAAATTTTATTTTGGAATTCTTTTTACGTTTTAAAATTTGTTATTTATTTATTTTTTATAATAGGTGCATCAAAACACCACCTCCCTTGTTTGGACACTTGCAAAAGAAATTATCAAGTACCATAGTACTCCAGTTTATCCAAATAAACAAACGCTCGATGTATTTGAATTTGGGAGGGGGTGTACTGAAACAGAAACCCATCATCTACCCCGCTAGTTCAGAGAGGAGATCCCTTTTTTATATGTATGTACTTGTTTGTAGGTAAGTTCAGAACATATTTACCATATAGGAGTTGAGATTTGTTGAGTGGCCTTTTGGAAGCCCTTATGGGTATCAGAAAACACGACCACTCGATCGATGGAAATGAAATTCGGGATGCGAGTAGGCACTTGTTTGGAGATTTTTTTTCAAATATTTTACAGTGAATTGCTATTTTCAACATTAATTTTTGCATCCATTGCATAAATTACCTCGGTGAAAATTCTACCAAAAATGCCCATCAAAGATTTTTTTTACCCGGTTTTGATCCTCTCGAGTATCTGGTTCTAGATAGGATGACATGTTGGTCGACGTGGCGTGATACGGAATGTGTAAACACAAAGGGTGTCATCAAGGGTCATGCAAAACCTTCTATTCTTCATCTGCTAGATTCCTCATTGTCCGAGTGATATGTTCAAACCTCGATCAGCACCCCACGCCGTGCCCAACAAACACATATCAAAATGGAATAAAAAATTCTTAACTGAAATAATCTGCACAAAGTTTTACTAGAAATGCACAATTAAATGATGAAAACTAGAATTACACAAAATAATGCGTCAACCCCTATATCCAACACTAATAGGAGCATGCAGATGCTTACACGTTATTTGCCCCCTAAATATTTTTTTTAGACTTTAGCATTCATTCTCTCCAATGGATGCTCAAATAATATGGGAGATAAGAAGCAAGAACTAGTGCATGGAATTATTTTTGCGAGTAAAGGGCGTACCCAGTGCACATTTTTAGTTATGTCATGCATGAAGCCATGTAGTTGTATAAGTATAGTTTCTCAATAAGCTAACGAGCAACATCCTTTTCAGACACGTGTGAATAATTTTCTACATGCGTGCGCAATCTCATGATGTTACTTTCAATTGGGTGTTGTTTATTTACTGGAAACAAACGACTTTGTGTTCAGTACAATCGCGTGCCAAAGTTTGACACATGTATTCATCATCGAAAACATCACGGAGAATGAAGATGACAAAGTAGTATGCAACAGAATGCCACGGAACACCTGGCTCAAGCAACTGGCATGACAGGGGAATGGCGATGGTGACACTGAACTTTCGATCCATTCCATTCCACCAAGTTAATTAACAATTTCGTTATAATAAGGTTGCATCGTGCATCAGCTCGCAGCCGCGTTGATTTCGACAAATTTGACCCTTTTTCGAAAGTTCAGCACGATTTGACCTCTTTTTCAAAAATATTCAAAATCTGACCCTTTTTAGTAGCGCCTTTCCCAGGGGAGCTACCCTCTCTACTCCGTAGCGCCAGCAGCCCTGGCGCTGAAGTTGTGCCAGCGTGGCGCGGCTGGGCCCACAATTCGCGAGGTCAACTCCATTCATGGGGGCGCTACCCTTTTGAAGTTCAGCTCCCTCAAGAATGGAGCTACCCTTTTAAAGTTCAACTCCCCTCGCAGGGGCGCTACCCTTTGGAATATGTTAAGTCGCGTGGGCCGCCCCCATCCGCTCCACCTACCACTTACCCCTAACACCCCGACCAGGAAGAAGCCAGGGCGCGTCCCCCTCTCTCCCCCCTCTCAAATCCTTCCCCAAAATCCCCTAGATCTGAAGATTTCTTTGGTGGATTTTGGTCCCCCTTGATGCAAAGAGGTGTTCTCTCCCATCCACTTCATTTTGTCCAATTGATATCATGTTTTTGGTTCTATTTTGGTAAATCTTGGTAACCCTAGAAAAATTGATGTCATGTTCTATGTTCTATTGTTGTTGTATAGTCCATTGGTGGTTTGTATGATGTCTATGTAAGATTTGTAGTTTATGGTTAGCCCTAGATCTATTTAGTGACATAGATGTAGTTAGGGTTAGCCCTAGATCTATTTGACCACCATTCTATCTTCTTTTTTTATTGTTGAGATGCATATGTTATAATGTAATATATGTATAGTTGATGCATTTGGGTTGTTGTTATTTGGTTATAGATGGCGAGAATTGTGAGTGTCCACTATGTGGACAAGGACGAGTTCATGAAAGGCAATGTCGAGTTAGACCCCGATGAGGTTGTGATGGTGTTTGAAAGAAGTCCCAACTATGCCGAGGTTGTGGAGAAAGTGAGGATTGAGTTGAAATGGATGAGCCCAACCGATGACATAGAATTGGAGGGAAGGTATAATGTTTCTTTTGGTATGCACAATCGTTGGAAGACAATGAAGCTCAACTCAGATGAAAGGTGGAGTGCATACAAGGAGGTGGTGGCCGAATCGCAAGATAAGGCTCTCGAGTTATTTGCCACAAAGAAGGTATCGTCACGGCCACACTTGGACTTGAACCGGCATGCCTCCCCAGTTCATGGTAGGAGCCCGTTTGTTGAACCCGATGTTGACATCTCAACAAGTAGTCCTCCTCCGATGACCCAAGATGTCATGACCCAACAAGAAATCAGCCAACCACCGAGCCCGATTCGCAATGGCAATTATGAAGCAATGGAAGAAGATAATGATGACTATGAGGGCGACGGGTCCGAGGGTGATCCCAATGACAATGAGGTTGGTGATTTGGATGTTTATTGTGCGCAAGAGGACATGGACCATGACATACCTTATAACCGATGCTATGCATCGGAATCGGAGGATGAAGGTCCCGAGGAGGAGCTTGATGAAGAGGGGTTCACGGCTAAAGAAGCCGAAATTTTCAAGAAGGTAGTTGGTCGGGATCACCGGATACCATTGTTCCGTGATCTTAGTCTTGCAAATAAAGCCGTGGTAGACGGTGGCGAGACCTTTGTGCTGGGACCAAGGCCAAGTTCGAAGCGGGATATGAATCACAAAAGGTATGGGATCGATAAAGGAGTGAAGTTTGAAACCTTGTTGGAATTTCAAATATGGATCAAGGAGTATGCGGTTAAGTATTTCCGTCCATTCAAGGTGGCTCACTCAGACGTGAACAAGCGTTACACGGTTAGATGTGACGATGACCGGTGTCCATGGGTTGTGCGTGCAAGACCATTTAAAGGAGGGCCGCAATGGCACATATCAAGTTGTGTTTCGACTCATATGTGCGAGGGCAAGGACCTCGATGACCCGGAAGAGAAAGATGTTCACCGGCAGCTTATCATCCAATTTTATCGCTTACAAACTATCGAATAGCATTAAGACACTCCCAACAATGACAATCAAGCAAGTCATTGATACAGTGAAGTCACATTTCGGTTATGAGGTGAAGTATGGGAAGGCATGGAAGGCGAAGCAAGCCGCATTTAAGATGTTGTACGGTGATTGGGAAGAGGCATACAACCGACTCCCTCGGTTGTTGGGCGCGATGGCGGCTACCAACCCGGGGATGTATCATGTGGTCGAGCCTTTTGGGCAGAAAACTAGAGAGTACAAAGGTGCAATAGTCCGAGTATTTGGCCGTGCATTTTGGGCCTTTCAGCAATCCGTAAGGGCATTCCAACACTGTAGGCCGGTCATCTCAGTTGATGGTACTTTTCTGACCGGGCAATTCAAGGGCACACTACTAGTTGCAATAGGTAATGACGGGAATAATCGGTTGTTGCCTTTGGCTTTTGCCTTGGTTACTGCTGAGAACAACGATAATTGGGAGTGGTTCATGCGTCTTGTGAGAACCAAGGTCATTCCAGCAAATAGGGAAGTTTGTGTCCTCTCGGACCGCAACCAGGGTATTCTCAACGCTGTGCAGATAGACATTCCAGGGCATGCTCCTTTGCACCATAGATGGTGCATGAGACATTTTGTGTCCAACTTCTATAGGGCATGTGGGAACAAGGAGTTGTCCGACGATCTTAAAGATTTTTGTCTCGCTTACACGGATGCCCGATTTGCGACATTGTACAATAAATTGGTGGCTCAAAAGAACCTCACGCCTGGTGGTTTTGAGTTCCTAAATAGGCATTTGGAATTGAGGGTCAAGTGGGCACGAGCCTATGATGAAGGTGGTAGGAGGTATGGCCAGATGACAAGCAACATGGCAGAATGCTTCAACAGTGTGCTTAAGGGTGTCCGTGCATTGCCTGTGACGGCAATAGTTCAATATACATTCGACAAGTTGAATGCGTATTTTCTCGAGTACTCGGTGGAAACGGATAAGCAGATTGCTGGAATGAACAAGCGAAAGAAGAAGTACAAATATCCACCACGTGTTGACAAATGGTTGCGATTCGAGTCAAGGAAGGCGGACTCCCAAACCACTATCTGTTTTGATAATGAGGAGTGGATTTACCAAGTAAATGAGCCCGGAGGCACTACAAGTGATGGTGTCCAACATGGAGGCCGGGCGTTTGTTGTCTCGTTGAGGAATTGTGAGTGCTCTTGCATGAGGCCATCCTTGCTTCATCTCCCTTGCTCGCACTTGAAAGTGGCGGCACGCGCCAGACATGTGGATGTTAATCATCCACTCACCGTCAGGTTGCCGTAGTTCTCTATCGAGACAATCAAACAAACATGGACGGCTAGATTTAACCCATACTTGGACCAATCACAGTGGCCGGAGTACCATGGTCTTCAACTATGGCCCGACCCAGAATATAGAGTTAAGAAACGGGGAAGACGTCAAACAAAGCGTCTTAGAGGAGACATGGATGGCTGGGGTGCCGGAGGTACACGAGGAGGATGGGGTAGGAATTTATTCGAGGAGGCTCGTGTTAGCTCCCGTTGTGGAGATTGCAACGTTGATGGCCACAACAAAAAAGGGTGTAGCCGAAGTAAGAGAACCAAGGGTGGTGATGGAAACACAAGTCAACAACGGGGTACACACGATGGTGGTCCTAGCCAACAAGGTCCTAGCCAAGAAGGCCCGAGCAAACAAGGTCATAGCCAACAAGGCCCGAGCCAACAAGGTCCAAGTCAACAAGATCGTAGCCAACAAAGAGGTAGAGGCCAACGGAGAGTTCGTGGCCAACAAACCGGTAGAGGCCAACATGGTCGTAGTCAACCAAGATTTAGAGGCCATAGTGTTGGTATACCGCGTGACATGTCGGGATACCTACGAGGACCTTTTCCGTATGCGTCTTTCACCTTTCTAATTATTTTTGTTTGTCCTTACTAACTATTGTTTGTTTGTTTGTCCTTACTAACTATTGTCCTTCGATCTTGTGTAGATATGGCAGCGTCTCAACCCAACAAGGAAACAAAGAAGTGGGAGGATGAGAAGGAAGAGGAACCTGTGTTTTCTGGTTGCCAAACTATGGCTCGTACTCCATTTTGTTAAACTTTAAACTTCGATGTTATTGTGTACGATGTAATGTCGTGAACTAAGTTTATGTTGAACTATGGATTGTAATGTCGTGAACTAAGTTGATGTTAAACTTTAAAGTCATATTTTGAGACTGTGATGTCAAACTTTAGAGTCATGTTATCTGCTGGAAGTCATTACACTAACATGCTGGGAGTCATTGCACTATAGAAATGCAGAGAAAAGCATAGCGCCAAGGTAGGCGGCGCTACACTTCGCGAAGAATAGCTCCCACACATGTGGCACTACCCATTTCTCTGTTAGCCGGCCGTCGTATTCGTGGCTGGGAGGAATCAAAAAGGGTAGCTCCCTTCTGTACGGCGCTACTCGTTTCACAGGGTAGCTCCTCTGTATGCGGCGCTACCCTTTTTGCTGTTAGCCAGCACGCAATTTCCTCTGTTTCTCAGCAATTCTCAGGCACCAACACAAACAAGATTTAACAGGTAATTCAAAAACAGCAGTCTTCAAGTCCAGAACATCAAATCCACAGGTTCACAAGTTCTAGAGGTCCAATACATAACCAGGTTCATCGATGACGACGAAAACAACAAGATTCAGTACATGAAAGTTCTACAGGTTTAGGACCCATTTTAATTCTTTCGCCTCCTAGTGGTTCTACGAATCTTGCCAGCCATCACCTCCTCTTCCTCCTCAGTGGAACCATCGATATCATCCTGAGAAATGTCACCATCTTCCTCTTCTTGCACGGTCGCCTTCTTTTTGTCAAAGTCGGACGGGGTAAAACGTTTAGGCCCCTTCCTAGGCCTGACCTTGAAGCGCGGAGTACGTTGAGCCTCGAACAAAGTCATCTCATCTGGCGCAGTCTAAAAAATGAAGATAAATCAGGAACATAGTGCAAATGTTACTCCAGATTAGAGTCGCAGATATTCCATACCTGCTGAACATCCGCTTCATGATCATCATCGCGATTACTCTCACTAGACGGAGTGGGGGACGAGGAGGCTTCGACATCGTCCGCACGGCAACCTAGTAGGTTTCCTAGATTACGTAACCGAGAGGCGCTCCGCTGTGACATTGTCAAAACAAGTTACATAAATGCACTCGAAACCTGCACATGTGTGTAGCTACTTACCCGAACAAAGTCTCTAAGGGCATTGTCACCCTTCTTGCCCCGAGGGAACGCGAGAGCCGTCTCCGCTTGTTCGGCCTGCCGTAAAACCTCCTCGCGCTATCAAAATATACAGGTTCTTAGCCATCAAAATTTTCACATGGTTGATCTACTTTTCATGTTAGAAATGAAATGGGGAAGAATTACCACAAAGTTTATGACGGGAGCGAATTGGGTTTGGTGGCCATCTCGAACAAGCCGACTATACTCAAGTTTCCGAAGGTGGGGGAAACTTGGCGGATCCTCCAATATGTCCTCCGGCCAAGCAGGCACGCATAACTCCAAACGAGTCCTTTCACGGAACCACTCTAGATAGCGGTTGAACGCAGTCACGGAGTACGCCCTCGGCTCTGTGCCTTTATTTTGGTTAGCCTTGTGCACTTCTTCAGTAAACTTGAAGACATACGAGGAGTGCATCTTCTTGTGCTTCCGCATCCTCCCTTGCACGACGAGCTCTCTCTCTCTTTTTCTCCCGTTCCGCCTCACGGAGGTCCTTCTCTTCTTGCTCCTTCTTCTCTTTCTCCAAACGTTGTTTCTCAAGCCTGATCTTCATCTTTTTCTCCCGTTCCTCCTCACGAATCAAATTAAACATATAGTTCCACTTCCTTCCCTCCTCATATGCAACCTCTTCCTTGTGAGAAGCTGATTGCTCCAAATCTATCCACTTCACGAATTGACAAAGAGGTGGAGGAGACTACAAATGCACACTTAATATTATTAACGGCAAACACTTGAGAAAAAATAATTACAAGTGGAGACACATACCGGTGGGTAATCGTATGGGTTTCTTGGCTTGGCCTTGTCATGTGCATAGTTAGGACACATCCAAAACCTCCTTCCGTGTTTGGCATCCCAATCATCACATCGCTTGGAGACACAAAGGTCACCGCACCAACAACGAGCTTGTTCCGTCCCTTCGGGAAAATTGGATGGCCAAAGGTCAGCGGTGTGCTTCCACTTCCTCGGGTTCTCCTTCGGATCGGACGACGCCATATCTACAACAATTTTATATTCAAGTTACTATGAATGATATTCCAAACTAAGATAAGTAAAAATTTGTAAGACAAAAAGCAAACATAGAATGCCTACAACAATGTTTTGCCATCTACCAAATAGTTATAAGAAACAAATGCATAAACAATAAGTATATCAATTATAATCTTCAAATTCCAAGTTCATCTAGATCTACAATACCAAGCTCAAACTATACATGCCAATATTGACAACACAAAATAGGCCAATCTAGAGGATAATAATGCTATCAAACTAAAATAAAATCCACAAAGACCACACAAATTTCGAAATTTGTGATGATCTAGGGTTTCACCAATACTACACAAAATTGGGTCTAATGACTCTAGATTTTCGAATAAATTTGGTGGGATTGAAAGAACATACCTAAGGGAGGGATGGAGACCAAAATCCACCAAAGAAATCTTCAGATCTAGGGGATTTTGGGGAAGGATTTGAGAGGGGGAGAGAGGGGGACGCGCCCTGGCTTCTTCCTGGTCGGGGTGTGAGGGGTAAGTGGTAGGTGGAGCGGATGGGGGCGGCCCACGCGACTTAACATATTCCAAAGGGTAGCGCCCCTGCGAGGGGAGTTAAACTTTAGGGCTCCTTTGATTCGTAGGATAGGAAAATCATAGGAATAGGAAAAGTGTAGGATTGGAATGACATGGCTACTTGAATCCTATGGAAAGATGAAGTGTGTTTGATTGTAGCAAAGGAAATTTTCCATGAGGTCATACCTCATGTTTTTTTCCTATAGGATTTACACTACAAGATTCCTATAGGATTAGTTCCTATAGGATATGTTCCTATGAATCAAACAACATGTGTAGGAAATTTTCCTATAGGATTAAAATCCTATACTATTCCTATGCAATTCCTATGAATCAAAGGAGCCCTTAAAAGGGTAGCTCCAATCTTGAGGGAGCTGAACTTTAAAAGGGTAGCGCCCCCATGAATGGAGTTGACCTCGCGAATTGTGGGCCCAGCCGCGCCACGCTGGCACAAGTTCAGCGCCAGGGTCGCTGGCGCTACGGCGAAGAGGGTAGCTCCCTTGGGAAAGGCGCTACTAAAAAGGGTCAGATTTTGAATATTTTTAAAAAAGAGGTCAAATCGTGCTGAACTTTCGAAAAAGGGTCAAATTTGTCGAAATCAACCGCAGCCGCTTACATTATTTTCAGCCGGCTCATGCACAAACATACTTGATCCTTTCACACTCTCATTATCAGAAAACACGAAATAAAGTTCAGGAACCAAAGTGACGACGCACACAGAAATCCTCTCCGAAAATGCAAACATCTCTGGTGGCAAACCCATGGAGTATGTATCAGAGACTACCTAATACCCGACGCCGGGGCTCGGCACTAGGGGGACCTGTATCCACCGCGCGGCCCTCGAGAACCCCCTCTATGCCACTGCCACCGCCTCTGGGATAATGAATCCATTGTAGTCCAAGCTAGGTACACTTTGTGGAATTGGAACATCTTCTGTGTGATTCTAGTGGTTTCCTCACTCTCCCACACACATTTGTCTCTGGTTCTTCACCGATCTCTTAACCGAGATTCTACCTCGAGGTCCCTCTCGATTGATTCTATCGGGTGGTTATCGAGCCACTAGGAGTGAATTTGATTTGTATCAGGTTGTGGAGTGTATGAGTTTGTCGTGTTCGTTCTTTTCATCGTGTTTCCCCTCTCCTCTCCTCCTCCCCATGCCGCGACAGCTCTCTATATCTTTTGATCACCAAGAAAGGACAGATGCTAACACGGTAATTCCATAGCGAGATTGTGAGAGGAAATAGTACAACACCCACCTTTGATTTTCATGAAATGTATAATGCCATCTAGCCACTACTTATCTGTTTGTACTCCCTCCGATTCATATTAGTTGACTCAAATTTATATAGAAACAAATATATCTAGTCAACAAATGCGGCTAGATACATCCGTATCTGGACAAAGTTAAGTCAATTAATTTGAATCGGAGGAAGTACCTTAATTTGGCATGCTTATTTCCTCATCTGTTGCGACGAAGCCATTGTGGCTATCAACTTAAAAGGCCAGGAATCGGGATGCGACTAAGCGCTCGTTTGGAGAATTAAGAAATATACTAGCATAGTCTCTATGGAAAATACTAGTAGGAGGCCCTGCAAATTCTTATACGATAAAGAAGTTCCCCAAAGATGTGTTTATAGCAGTTGTTGTCTTCGAATGCATGTGAAAAAACATCCGAGGTACATTAGTAAACATCAGTAAACCATATTTCGGTTAGGGTTTTACAGAACCACATAGAATTTTCATTAGACGACAATATTTGTTAAAAAAAATTCACGGAGAACGAATCTCACAATTTAGTTGGTTTGACACTCTTTCTGATTACCTGGGCCCACTAGTCGGCAGAGGGCACTGTTCTCTCCGTGAACTAGAGATGAACCAAACAACTGGAAGTATTTTTTCTTCAAAAAAGACTACCAGCCAAAATTAACTCAAAAATCGAACTGTTTTAGAAAACTGAAAAACTCAGCAATCAAACTACATGTAGTAAACCAAGAAATTTTGAACTCATTTTGCCTAGGCATTTTCTTTTTGCAGTTTTGTAACTTTTGGCAAAAATATGTTCCAAAGTCAAACTTTTTGTGATAAGTATGAAAAAGATCGCTTGTACAAACCCCATATGTAGAGTAAATTGGGAAATTGTGAATACCTTTTCCCAACCATTTTAACATGTTTTTAGTTTTATATCTATTGTAAAAAAGTGTTGATAATTTAAATTCGTTTAAAAACTGAAATATTGAGTAGTTCATTCCATTATAATTTTGCTCCATGGAAGTGGAAAAGTTGTCCGACTTCTGTAATGGTTTGCTTGCGGATGCACAGCCGAAATGTGCACGGTTTTGAAATATGCACGGTTGGTGACATGGGTGAGCAGCAATGCTACACCTACGGAAAGATTTTACGGACTCACAACAGCAAGGCAAAGGATCAGAACGTGGCCCGATTTTTCAGCACCGAATCAAAACTGAACCAATCAACAAGCCACACGTTTGTCCGTATGGTTTCCATAAGGCTAGCATGTCCGTAAGTGTAGGATTATTGCATGGGTGAGTGCTTATAAAGTCAAAGGTCAATAATTATTTTATATTTTTTTAGTTAGCTCCAACTGACATGAGAGAACTACATTTGGCAGTTGGTCCAAAAATTCCTAGCAAAAGCCATAAGCACTATTAACCTACTATAACAAGGATATGCAATTACGGGAGGTTATTATATTAATTCTTTCATAAATTAAGACACAAAACTTAAATATAAAACCATATGCAGATTTATATATCTGTACCAACTGACATAAGCCTAGCTGTGCTGAAACTGATTTATCAGTACCCTTTTTTAAGAAAAAAACACAAGTTATGTATGATAACAATCAATCAAAATCATCCAAAAATAATTGAGCCAACAGTTGAGGAAATAATTTGAAAAGTTTACGCCTCATTGTTGCTCGTGCACCACCGTTTGCTCTTAACTGTAATATCATTCAGTTCACTTTTATGAGATAATCTCCTCTGCAAATCCTTGACGCTTAAGGGTAATATAAGTTACTCTAAGTGTGTGTGTGTGTGTGCAATCTTACGATTTTAATTCCAACTGGGTGTCTTGTTTAAAATAAAACAACTAGCTAGCTGTTGTTTAATTGTTGAAAACTATAGATTTTGTTGTCACTACAATCATGCCAAAATTCGACACATGTATTCATCGAAAACATCAGGAAGAAGACGACAAAGTAGTATGCAACAGAATTTCACGGAACACCTGGCTCAAGCAGCTGATATGACAGGAGAATGGCGACGGTGACACTGAACTTTCGTTCCATTCGATTCCAGCAAGTTAATTAACAATTTTATTATAATAAGGTTGCATCACGCACGCATCAGCTCGCAGCCGCTTACATTACTTTCAGCCGACTCATGCACAAACACACCCGATCCTTCTCAGGACCATTCACACTCTTCTCTATCTGAAAGCGAAAGAAATCAAGTTCGGAACAAAGTAACGAACGACGCAGAAATCCTCATCTCCGAAAATGCAAACTTCTCTGGTGGCAGACCGTGGGGTAACCGAGCCTAGGCTAATGCCCGACGCCGGGGCTCGGCACGGACCGCATCGACCGGGCGGCCCTCGAGAACCCCCTGGGCGCCGCCGCCACCGCCTCGCCGTTGGGGCTCTGTGTCGGCGACACTCGGAGCACCAAGCCGCCTTCGAAGTGCATCACCTTGCCCTGCTCCTGCGGCCCCAGCAGCTTCCGCCCTTGGCACGGCGAGCAGCTGAGCAGGATTAGCAGCAGCACCGTGAGAAACGACCAGACCGACGGTGCGCCGTTGCTAATGCTGCGACGAGTATGAGTAGTAGAAACCATGTCGGAGCTCCGGTACGTGCTTCGACCTCCAAGAGATGAGCTTACGAAAGAAATGGAGTTGGTTCTTTGCTAGCTAGGAGTAGATGCTTCTGTTGGCTCGAGCTGATGGAGAACAGAGCCGTGCTCTCGCTCGGTATATATAGCGCCTCGGCGTGGCAGCGTAGGCGATGATTCCTTGTTGCCGGTGGAGGCGGAATTCTTCGCGACCAACGGCCGGCCCGGCCTACACGAGCATATTCTTCTGAAACGGCAGCGTACGGAGTCCAACTTTATTCCATGCTTTTGTTAAGGGTAGTGCTGAGAATCCTCCGGAGGCTCCCAGCCTTCGAACCTCCGCATGGAGCGATGGACACGTGTCCCGAACCCCGCCATGTCGCCCACGTTTTCTCCTTCTTTCCTCTTCGTTTTCTCTTGTAACCGCGCATACACCACTGACCAAACCCGCTCCAGCCTCACACTTCTCCTCACTTGCCTAACCTGCGTTGCAAGAGCTGCGCCGCGGCCGCCGCCAATTTCGCCGGAGCTTCCGTGGGAGACGCAAAAGGACAGCCGTGAAGCTGCAACCAGCCGCCACAGGAGCTGCAAAGAGTAACCGCCACAGCTGCATAAGCACACCGATAATGCTACAACACAATTCCGCCGGAACTATGGCGGCCGCCGCGGAAAGCTGCAGAATATCTCCGCCAGAGCTGCAACCGACCGCCACATGAGCTGCATAAGGCCACTGGCAGAGCTACAAAACAATTTCGCCGGAGCTGCGGCAGCCGCTGCGGAAAGCTTCAAAGTACCGCTGCCGGAGCTGCAACCGGCCGCCACATGAGCTGCAGAGGGCCGCCGCCAGAGCTGCAAAAGCACATCCATAGTGCTACAAATCAAGTTCGCCGGAGTAGTGGCCGACTGGCCGCCGCCGCGGAAAGCTGCAAAGGACCACCATCGGAGCTGCAAAGGAGTATCCAAGGTGCTCCAATCAGCAGTGCGCCCTGCTCCAAGCGGAGCTTTGGCGCGCGACACCCCGTGCTTCAAAACGCCGACTCCGTTGCTGCAAGACACTGTCTCGAGTGGTAAAAGGCGGAGCCTCCATGACGCCATGGCTGCAAGTCGGGTACCTCGAGGTCATCCTAGACCACGCCTCCAAGCGGTCGCAGCGCTGGGGCGTGATGACGACCTGTGGAGGTGCTCCGCCGGCGTGCGCTTGTGAGGTTGAGGCGGAGCGAAGGCGCGAGGATTTGGGCGGCGTATGGCGATTCAGTGGGCGTGCACCGGTTGGGTGGAGCCGGAGGAGCTGCGCGAGCTTCCGTTTGAGGCGAATGGAGTAGAGGCGCGCGGAGCTTGGCAGATATTTCTAGGAAGTGGGCCCACGCATGCGCGGTCCAGCTTAGTCCACGCGGAAGAGCAGGTAGCAAACCTGATCGAATCGCATCCAACGGCGCAGCGCTCGGAGGTTGCGAGAGCGTGTACCTCCGCCTGATACACAGCATTTTCCTTTTGTTAAAGCGATAGTCAATGGGTTTACAAACACATAGTAGAATGTTGCTCCATGTCATGTGGATAAACTGGTCGTGCTGCCGGAATTTGGCGTCTTGTTACAGCTTCACTTACCAAACTAAGCGTGTTTCTATGCCGGCGGTGACATGGATGGGAGGGTACTTAATTAGTTCTGAGTTCTGACCTTGTGATCAAGAACTTGTCAACCAGCTGACCGTTGTGTTGTTTATGTCGAAATTAACATTGGAGTCATAGTACGTAGCTGATTTCACTAGTACTATAGTTTTTTTTTTTGAAACGGAGGCAAAAGTTTTGCCTCATCTATTAATTAAGAAGAATGTGCTCGGTTTTTAGGAGAAAACCGAGCGAAAACCTACAATAATAGAGCTAAGTCCACACCAAGAGCACACCCATAAGAGAATAACAACAACAACAACAACAACAACAACAACAACAACAACAACAACAACAACAACAACAACAACAACAACAACAACAACAACAACAACAACAAAAAGCAACCTCTAAACCAACTAGAACCGACAACCCAAGAGCACAACGTCGAAAAAAGGACATGACAACCCAAAATGAGTCCAACACTAAGCAACTACTCAAACTTCCCTTGTTACGGCTCTCCTTCTTATCCTTCTAACAGATACCTTTCTCAGAGACTTCTCCACCTTCTTGATCATGCCTTCTGAGGCTTTACCTGCCAAGATGCAAGCAGTTTTCTTGCCATATCCAGGACTAGCCGCCTCCAAACTAGCGAGCAAACCACAAAGCTCCTTTGCAAAACGAGCATCTGGGCTAGGAACCAACACTGCTCCATGGCCCAAAGAGTCGAGGGACTGGCAAGGCTCCGACTGCGGTGTCATGGCCACCTCCAAGGTCTCAAGGGGGCACAACGCCGACGGAAGCACCACAGGAGAGTCCCCACGCAACACATGTAGCTCTTCCGTGATTTGTAACACCGGAGCCAAGAACTCGTCTATGTCCTCACACTTAGAGTCAGCCAACACAACAGGCTGCGACGACTGGCAAGACTCCGACTACGGCGGAGAGGATGCAGGTATGGGTGTCAACACTCCTGACTTAGCAACCACTTATTCGCCGGACTCAGGCGAGAGAGAGACAGGTGTGTCGGCAACATCACTCAACTCAAGGTCAAGCGACTGAGCCACGATCATGTACATGCCCTCGCGCTCAGAGGCAGCCGAATCATTAAGGAGCGATGATGGGCTACGAGGAGAGAAACAACCGTGGAGGTGCTCTTCCTCAACCACGGAGGACTTCATCTCGGAGGAGTCAAGCGCGACCGAAGCCGTTGGTTTGGCGAGCCCCAAACCAACAGAAGGACATGCCTCAGTCGGCTCCATAGAAACACCAGCACACGCCAACAACAGCTTGAGAGCTGCCACCTCTTCACGAAGTGGACGAGATGCCTCCTCGTCACGGACGTCAACCAGCTGAAGGAGCTCCATGCGCATCAAGGCAACCTGGGACTGAAAGAGAGAGTCCAGAGTGGCGTTGACCTTGAACTGCTCGCAACTCGTAGGAGAGGGTCTTGGCGCCACCGCTGAGTGGCCCACGACCTCAACCCAACTCCGAGGCGATGAAGGACGACGAGGCTGAGCAGACGGAGAGTGGCAACGCTGGCCAGGAGCAGAAGCGACCGGAGATCGAACACAAGTGACCACCTCTTCACCAAGAGCGGCAGGGAAGCGAGCATGGCAGAAACGCTCCCGATGACCAGGACGACGACAACGGATGCATCTAAAGGGCCCACGACATATGCTGACCTTATGGCCATGATCGAGACACCTGAAACATCTCCCTCGAGCCCAACGCTTGAAGGCAAGGCTACACTCGAGACCTTCCTCTCGAAGCGAAGACGTTGGCTCACGGCCGGGGCGGTCGCCCCCGCCCCACCTGCACCCAGCCCACTATAGTTTTTACACACCCGTAATTTTGGAAGAATCTACATTGGCAGCATAAAGCATCTTGGCTGCTACTAGTACGCAACTGATTACTAGCTATTTGCACCCATAGTTTTGGAACAAACTACATTTGGCAGCATAAAGCATCTTGGCTGCGTAATCAATCTTATCTTACATAGAGCGGCAGAAATAATCAATTAATTAGTTAATTATACGCTACTGCCTGCAACTTTTCTCTGGGACATAGGCTTTTGAACTACTGAATTTATGAACTCACAGCCTCACAGGTAGATAGAGTTCTTGTTCTTGACCTATGAGAAATAGAAATAACCAAGCTATTTCGCATCGGAATGTGTACGGAGGCGAAAACAATTAGTCGTTAACGTTAGTCTGAGCTAGACAGCTTTGGGCTTTTTGCACGAACGGTGAAGAACGAAAGAGAATGCATTGCATTGGAGGACATATATATGTGGCTTTGTTGTTTCCATGTGCTCGCGCCGTCATGCAGCCAGCCGATCGATTTGATCGAACGAGGCTGGCTAGCTAAGCTTGTTTCATCGTGCAAAAGGGATGGCATATTCGTCGCTTCTGAATATGGTCTTTTTGTGGCCAGGGATGTCTTCTGTGAACCTCAATACTATATTTCTAAGTTATCATCACGGCCGGCCATGTTAGATTTGCAAAAGGGAAAGAATTATTCAGGATACAGCTTTATAGGCATGCATTTTAAACTTGTTGATTGGGTCTATATTTTGCGGATGATCCAATCAGTCGCACGCAGAATATGCCAAACCGAATAGCCTAATAGACGCCTTTTTTTTGTTGTCAAAATGAAGATAGACGGCCTATTAGGGCATCTCCAGCGGCGCGACGCAAACGGTCGTTGAGCGACCGTTTTTGTCCGCCGTGACCGGAAATGCGTCTGGAGCCTGCTCCAGCGGGGCGACGCAAAGTGACCGGGCCGTCCGCGGAGACGCAAACCTGGCCCAAATATGCGTCAGGTTTGCGTCTCCGCAGACGCTCGGCGGTCGCTTGGAGCGTCCTCCATTTCTTACCCAGTCCCGCATGTCAGGGACAGCGAAATCGATCGCTTCGATTTGCTTCTTGTTCCCCTTCTTTCCTGCCCTAGTGCGACGCCACCACCCCAACCCCACCCGCCGCCGTCCGGCCGCAGCGCCGCAGTAGTCGCCGTCGCACTAGTAGGAAAACCCTTATAGGCGATGCTTAGTTCTGTGGCGCACCGTTTAAAATGCGCCACAGAAAGTTATTTTGTGGCGCACCAGACACGGTGCGCCACAGAAATAGCTTAATTTTGTGGCGCACTGTGGATCCATGCGCCACGTAAATTTGCGGGGCCAGCCCCAATCATTGGTTTCACTATTTCCGTGGCGCACAGATCACGTGCGCCACGCAAGCAGACATTCTCGTGGCGCACCGGCTCCGTGCGCCACCGAATTAAGACTTTCGTGGCGCATTGTTCCCGGTGCGCCACCGAACTAAGACTTTCGCTGGCGCACGTGGGATGGTGCGCCACGTAAGCCTTATTTCTCGTGGCGCACATGAGTTCCATGCAACTCCACCCCCCCCCCACCCCCCGTGGATCGCCTTTTTTAACCTCTCGTAAAAAATAAAAAAATAGATAAAAATTTCAAAAAATAAATCCCTTGAAGATGCCTATGTATTATGTCATCTTTTACCACTGAGAATTAACAAACAATAATTTCGACTTTTTTGCAAAATTGCGTGGGAAAATCATCAAATTGGATTTCGGCTGCATACGAACTCGAAAAAAACGCATAATATATCAAAATGTTCCCACGAAAAATCTACATCCGAATTCACTCCGGGCTTGCCCGGTTGGAC
>NC_061511.1:270415802-270435282 GCF_022539505.1 Lolium rigidum
TGCGTGACCATTGATCCGCAGTTTGTACCCACGCAGATGGACATGTGGCAGATGTTGGACAAGTTCCGCGCGGAGGTCGTCGACTCCTCTTCCGACGAGGATTCCGATCAGTCGACGTAGACTTTGGCAACAACTGCCGCCTCCATGATCCACGAGTTCACCTCTAACCCGGGGCCGCAGCACCGGGGCTCTGTGAAGGGGCGCTCTAAAAACCTGCCGCGCAACAGAGTAGAAGGGTAGGCCCGCCTCCACAAGGACTACTTCCACCTCACCAATCCGATCTTCCCGGAAAAACTGTTCCGACGCCGATACAGGATGTCCAGGGACTTGTTTTTGGTCATTCTACGGGGCGTCAGAAACTACGACCCCTACTTCCAATGCAGGCGCGATGCAATAGGTGCGTTAGGCTTCACCTCCTACCAAAAATGCTCCACGGCTATTCGCATGCTCTCATATGGAATGGCTGCGGATATATTCGATGAGTATCTTCGAATGGGTGAGAGCACCTGTCTTGAGGCCATGTACAGGTTTTGCCGAGCCGTGATTGCCGTGTTCGGAGAGTATTACTGTAGGGAGCCAACTGTTGAGGATACAAGGTGGCTCATGTCTATCAACGAGTCTAGAGGCTTCCCAGGAATGATTGGCAGCATATATTGCATGCACTAGCAGTGGAAAAACTGTCCATTTGGATGGCAGGGTGCGTACAGCGGGCATGAGGAGGGAAAAACTGTCATTCTTGAAGCTGTCATATCTCAAGATTTATGGATTTCGCATTCATTCTTTGGCATGGCCGGTTCCAACAATGACATCAATGTGTTGCACCGATCACCGGTTTTCAACCGGCTCATGCAAGGCAAAGCTCCCCGGGTGAGCTATGAGATCAATGAAAATGCATATGACAAGCCATATTATCTTGCTGATGGAATCTACCCTGACTGGGCCACATTGGTGAAGACTGTCCGTAATCCAAACTCCGAGAAGACGAGGAGGTTTGCCAAGATGCAAGAGGCTTGCAGGAAAGATGTGGAGCGTGGATTTGGTGTGCTCCAAGCTCGGTGAGCAATTGTCCGTCACCCGGCAAGAACATGGTCGCTGAAGACCATGCATGAGGTGATGACATGCTGCGTGATCAAGCACAACATGATCGTTGAGAACGAGCGTCCTGATGGCCGCAATGAGAACCAATGGGATTTCCAAGGTGAGCTGGTTGCGCCACTTCCTGGAGCTTCATCTTGGCAGGACTATCTACATAGGAATGTAGAAGTCACTGATGAGAACATCTCCAAACAGCTGCAAACGGATCTGATTGAGCATCGGTGGACATTGGCTGGCCATGAAGATCATGCCTAGAGAAATACTATCTTATTTTCATGTCGACATTTAAAAATTTAAATGTAATAACTATGACATTGTTGATTTCCTTATTTTGTTGTTTGGAAACTTCATAAATTGATGCAAACGCGAAAATGTGTTGGCCAGCTGGAGCCACCCCTAGGTGCAAACGGACGCGCGGACAAAAACGGTCTGTCGAGCGTCCGCCGCGCGACGCAAACGGACATTTCGGACGTCCGAAATGCGTCGCGCCGCTGGAGATGCCCTTATCCCAAGTACATGCCACTTTACCAAAAAAAGAAGATACAGTGATAGAATGACCCCTCGTCGTCTCCTATAGGTAAGTGATTGAAAGGTCGGTGACTCAAAAAATATAAACGATAACCTAGAGGAATGTGAATGGGTTTCTACAAATTTTACTTTTATTTTCACATGTCTTTTGGATAAGCGGATCACAAAATACGTTGACAAAAGATAACATGGTGAAAATGAATTGATAGGGAAACTCTAAATTGTCTTTGAATTAGTTGGACAAACTATCATTTTATTTATTAATATTACGTTTATAGAGGTATTTACATACAACCAAATAAAAAGGGAAAGTTAGCGTGCAAACAATTTTATGACGTTCCCCTTAACTAGATGATGTTTACTCCCGAAAACAAAAGATTTTTTGTCGCTACAGTTGTGCCAACGTTGTCATCAAAAAGGATAAAAACCACGAACTAATACAATCGGGCACAAATTTCACACATGTACTGATCGAAAACATCACGGAGAAGACAACAAAATAGTATCCAACAGAAGGGCTAACCGCATTGTTAGCAAAGGCGGAAATGCGGGAGGAGTTGATGGGAGTTTAAGTTTGTTATGATGCTCGGCAAAAACAAACCTATTGATTATCCATTATTCCCTCATCCTAATACAAGCATATGTGCAAATGTGGGCTGCTTAAATTGCATACTGGATTGAAGGAAGAAGCTATTATCTGCTGGAGGGAAGGAGGTAATACTAAAAGCAATAGCCCAAGTTATACCATAATATGTGATGTTAGTCTTTAAGGTTCCACAGAAAATTTGTAAAGGAATCGTAGGAACGATGTCAGAATATTGGTGGCAAGATGGTGCTAATCAAAAGAAGATGCATTGGCTTTGGCTAGCATTGTGAAAAATGTGTGTGCCATAGAAGAAAGGGGGATGGGCTTTAGAGATATCCACTATTTCAGTCTAGCTTTGCTAGCAGAACACGTGTGAGATTAATAGAAGAACCTTCATGCAAGAAATCTTAGAGCGAAGTATTTCCCAACGGGGAATCCACTTAATGCGGGTATGAAAAAGGGCAGTTCATTCACTTAGCAAAGTATTTGGCCTAGAGATTGCAAGCAGATTATAATCTCATCAGAATGCACGAACATGATTAAGATAATGCAGGAGGCGGGTAATTTCAGTGGAGTTGCGACGGCGGTAATTAATCAATGGCTGCTATTACTTTTTTTCCCGACAATGGACACTTTATTACTTTAAGTAATTATTTAGTTGGTGTGGCTATGTATATATGACAAGATTTTCAATAGCCACTGCAGCGGGTGGAGCATCGAGACCTCTTTACGGAGGTATCTTCACGGTTAGAGGATACGGCAGGACTAGCTAGGTGAATCCGGCCTCTGCATAGCTAGGATGCACACAGCCGCAGAAATATCTGTTACAAAATAACACTGATAACCGAAGGCAAAAACAAAGTTCTCGAAAGATAAAAAAGACTAGCTAGGTGGATCCAGTCGTAGATCACGCTGCCACCCATGTTGAAAGAAAATATCTCTCGCTGTATCCTTCAACCGTGAAGATACCTCCGTAAAGAGATCTCGATGCTCTTATCGAGAAGCAAATGTTGTAGCCCATGAATTGGTTAGGGTAGCGGAGGGGGTGGGCCGAACAAGCTTGGCTTAATAATGCTCCATATTTTCTTGTGCCTCTTCTTAGAATGATGTAATTTCAAATGAACAAAGAGGTTTTAAGGTTAACAAAAGTAGTATCCAACAGACTTCCACGGAACACCTGGCTCATGCAACAGAGGCCGGATGTAATTGATTAAATTTAAGTAATAATTCATCCATTAACGAAAAAAGCTGATATGATAGTTAAATGGTGACACTGACACTGAAACTTCGTTCCGTTCCAGAAGTTAATTTAGGCTGCATCAGTTTTGGCAAAAAAAACTGTAATTATAAGGTTAATTGCATCACGCATTAGCTCGCAGCCGCTTACATTATTTTCAGCTGGCTCATGCACAAACACACCCGATCCTTTTCCATCCGAAGAAGGACCGTTCAAACTCGATCTGAAAGCGAAAGAATTAAGTTCAGGAACAAAGAAACGAACGTCACAGAAATCCTCTCCGAAAATGCAAACTTGTATGGTGGTAAACCATGGAGGAACAGAGCCTAGCTAATGACCGACTCCGGGGCTTGGCACGGACCGCATCGACCGTGCTGCCCTCGAGAACCCCGTCGGCGCCGCCACCGCCTCCTTGCCTCTGGTGCTCAGCGATACTGTGAGCACCAGCCCACCTTCGAAGTGCATCACCTTGCTGCCCGGCTCCTCCGCCATCAGCAGCTTACGCCCTTGGCATGGCGAGCAGCTGAGCAGGATAAGCAGCAGCACGGCCAGAAACGCCCACACGAGCTGCAGCGCTGATGGCGCGGCCCTCTTGTTGCTGCGACGAGCACGAGTAGAACAAGCCATGCCGAGACCGCAAGACGGTACGGTGCTGCTCTTCTTTGGCGCTGATGAGCTTAAGAAAGACTAGGACAATGCCCGCGCGATGCGGCGGATTTTAAATACTTCCTCAAGCCTTCCGTTGAGCTGCCTCATCTACCCGCTGCATCTATGGAGCGTTCTTCTCTGAAGCCGCTACAACCCGTTTTATTAGGCCATCCTTCTGTTGGCTGATATTCGAGGTGACTTACCAACGTATACGAGTTGGTTTGCCGGTTTATAAAATTCTATATAAATTTTGAAATTCTTTGGTGAATCATAAGAAATTTATAGTAAAAATTAGATGAAAAAATCTTATGTTAGACTATACAAAGTTTAAAATTATCTTAAATGGATAAAATTTGAAGCTAAACGTCCACTTATTTTGAAGTTAAACGTCCACTTATTTGAGAATGGAGTGATCACGCGTGTGTCGGCCGCTACTGTTCTGACTTTCGGTCTCCGGTTCATCCAACCGAGTGTACACAATATTTCTACATGACTGAGCTGATCAGTTATCAGAACGATTGCTTCACAGTTCACGGTTCAGCTTTGAATCTTTGATTGGAGTGCCCAGGCACTGCGATCTAGCTCTTCCGTGGACCAGAATAGGATCACATAGCTTCAACTATAGAAACCATGACATGATTATCTCATCTCCTTGGCAGCACGTGATGTACATCATGTTTTCTTTCCTTTCAGACTAAGAAGCTCTCTGATGACGAACATCAAGCAGATTTCCAGTTCCTCCTAATATAGTTTTGATGACGAACACGCGCCAGGCCTGCCTGACAGCCAGCGCGTGCACTGCCTTTCCCACGGTTGGCGTGGTGAAAATTGCTCAGAATTGGTTGAGTATAATTATACTGAAACTTCAGGCATCACCAATCCCACCAAGCACATGCATCACTGCTGCTTGCATCGAGACTACAGCTCTCACTGTGGTGGCTGGTCCGCTCGATTCAACGGAACTTTCCCGATGCGATCATCTGCTTGGCCCGACGGTTGATGGCCAATAACGGTTGTCGTGAGATTTCACATCAATGTTTCACGCGGTGCTTTCTTTGGATTGCCGGTCGGGGTAATCGGGGCGGCGGCATCCGGGAGCTCGGCTAGCTCAAGGATCAGAGCAGTAAACCTTCAGGAAGTAGCTAAAATTAACCTGTCTCATTGTCTCCCATTTTCCCTGGATATTGATCTCGAACACACCGAACCCCAAAAGTGGCAGCAGCAGAAGCTCCTAGCCAAAAAGAAAGTACCCGCAGCAGCTCCAATCGAAAAACAGCTGCAGCAACAGTACATCTCTTCTCGGCCGGCTGAGCAAGGGCAGGCCCCCGAGCACATCGTCCTCCAGTGTCACCGTCGCCTCACCCCATGGGAATAGAAACATGCTAACCGGTGTGGACCAGATCGAGGCGATCTGGAGCATCACGACCTCATCGGGCCGGCAGGTGGTGCCGAGTACGACGCCCGGGATCCTAACCTCCGCCACACATGCTCGTACCGCGGGGCGATTTGGAGCATCGCGACCTCGTCCGGCTGGTAACCTCCGCCACACAGGCTCGTATCGCGGGACAACTAAAGCATCGCGACCTCGCCGGGCCGGCAAGTGGTCCCGAGTACGGCACCCGGGATCCTAACCTCCGCCACACAGGTTGGTACTGGGGGCGCGCAGATTGGCCACGCACAGCGTGGCGTCGATTCACACGACGGCGGCAGAAATCGAGTGCGGCGGAGATGGGAGAGGGAAATTATCGACGGCGAGCAGGGGCACCGGGGCTGGGGCTGGGGTGACCCGGGTGCTGTAGCTGCCGGCGGCGTCCGAACTGGGAAGAGTTTGGGGATTCGGCTGAGCGAGCGATTTTCTGGGGCGAGACGAAAATAAAGAGCGAACCGGTACCATGGTATTTTGCTGTAATATGGGATTTGGTGGGAGGGCAAAATCGTCTTAAAAAAGGTTGGACGAAAATTTTGGCAGAAACAAACGGACCGAACCACGGAAACGCTAGCTCCTTTATTATTAGGTATAGATATAGAAATGGGGATGGTTCAATATCGCTAAGCTAGCAGCTGCTACCTTAGCAATTTGGAGATGGAACTTGCTCTCGAGCTGATGGGAAAGAGAGCCGTGTTCTCGCTCTGTATATATAGCAGTGCCGGTATGGACGATGATTCCTCGTTACCAGTGGAGAATTCTTTCAGCCAACTGCGGGTCTGAGAGGGTATCTTCTTTTTCTGTATCGGTGTATGTACTAAGAGCATGTCTAACAGACCCCTTACTTTTCTACCCCTTAAAACACGAGTAAAGGGCCCTGTATTCACTTTTTGCTGGTCGAAAACTCGTCCGAGCTAGCAGACCCTGTATCCCCACCCCGTAAAACAGAATCCTACGGAATATTCTGTTTTCAGCGGCGGCGCGCGGGTAGCTATGGCGGCGGCGCGGGGAAAACGGTTGGGAATTCTGAAATATCCGCGCGCCCTAGTGAAATGGGATGAGGGGTTGGCCCTGTATTCAGCCTCCCGCCCCGTAGAAGTAAGGGGCGAAGAGCCGCCCCGTAACCAAAACTGTAAAAAATCGACCCGGGGGCCAGTTTTACGGGGTCTGCTAGACGGCCGGGTAGCGCCCAACCCCTTATTTTGGCAGTTATTATACGGGTTTGCCCCTTTTACGGGGTCTGTTAGACCTGCTCTAAGTCTAGTTTTATTCCATGCTTTGTTAACGTCGATAGTCAATGGGTTTACAAATGCATAGTAGAATTTTGCTCCATGTCAAGCGGAGAAACTGTCTTGCTGCCGAAATTTGGCGTTTTGTTAGAAGAGCTTCAGGTAAGTTAATATTACAGATTAACGCAGTCGAAAATGTATCATCTGCCGGCGATGACATGCATGGCTGAGTACTTAAATTATTTTTTCAGGTCTGACCTTTGTGATCATGAACTTGTCAACCAGCTGACCCACGTATTTTATATGTTGATAATAATCTTGGCAAATTTTTCTGACACTGGTATGTAACTGATGATTTGTCTTTTACACCGAGAGTTTGGACGAGACTACATTTGGCAGCATAAAGCATCTTCGCTGCATAAAATATGATATCTTACATGAATGAAGCTGCACGAATGTTCAATTACTTAATCTAGCTGCCTGCAACTTTTCCCTGAGATATAGGCTTTAATTAGTACATAATACTTCTGAATATATATGAACTCCTAGGATGCGTCAGCGTCATGGATGCTGTTCTCTTGACCTATGAGAAATAGAAATAACCAAGCTATTTCGCATCGGAATGTGGGTCGGAAAACGGCGAGAAGGAATCGATGGAGCCGAAAACGATCGGTCGTCATTCGGAGCGAGACGGCCGTGGCCTTTTTGCACGACTGGTGAAGAGTGAAAGGGAAGCCAAATCTGACTGTAGAACGCATTGCATTGGAGCACATATGTGCCTTTTTTGTTTCCATGTGCTCCCGTCGTCATGCAGCCAGCCGATTTGATTGATCGAACGTGGTTTCGCTAGCTAGCTAGTTTCCTCGTGCAAAAGAGATGGCATATTCGTCGCTTCTGAATACTGTCTTTTTTTTGTGGCCGGGCAAGTGTTCTGTAAACCTGAAGATTAAACATTTAGGTTATCATCACGGCCGGCCATCTTAGATTTGCGAAAGGGAGAGAACTATTCAGGACAAAGTGTATAGGTATGCATTTTAAACTTGTTGATTGGGTCTATAAATTTGCATGGCTGACCCAATCACTCCTGCACAGAATATGCCAAAGCGTGTAAGCCAAATAATAGAGGACCTATTATCCCAAATGCAGGCCATTCAGTATTTTTTTTTTATTTCTGTGGACCCGGCTATGACCTTGAACTAACTTAAGTCACAGTCACCTAATTTTATATGCATTTTTTGTGTAATTAGAAAAAAAGATATGCAATTGCACGCCCATGTTCGTTTCTCATATGCACGTGAATAATGATGTGGATCTAACGGTCTTAGATCGACCTAGAACTAGCAAAAGAGTTCCTTTTTTTTCTAATACTTTTGCCGCTAGATGTTGCAAGAACTGCTGCATGAAATTTGATACAACAGTTTTGTCATAGAAAAGCATTTTTATTGTGTGAGTGACATGTCGGAGTATGAAACATTAGATGGATAGGATAAACCTCATCTTCTTACTATCTTCTTAAAGGGTTTTGGCCATTCCAGTGGCTAACTTCCAGAGCATTTCAGAGCTATTCTTCGGGTGTTAAAAACATTTTTGATGTCCCAAGGGCCTTCGGATTACCTATAAAGGCGGTCAAACAACAAAACCAATCCCTCTATTAGTAGATATAAGATGTACAGTTTTTTGAGAAAAAGATCTAGAATATAAGATGTATTGCATTTCACTACTTGACTGGATTTTTTTTTTTTTGGATTTGATTACATTTTATTATCTTATGAAGACTTCTCTATTTTCTCAAGAAAATTGCTTAGAGGCAATCCCAACCAAACAGGTGTAATTTTCCTTACATGTATGTTCTATAGTTTCCGTGTCAAAAACCCTATACACCTCATATCTAGTAATTTTCCTTACATGTATGTTCTATAATTGTTTAGAGGTAGCAACGGAGGTTGTAAAATGTAAGGGTGCATTTTAAGCATTGATTCCCACTACTTAATATTCATCAAAGCAATTTAATTGTACGAGTCTTTTCTGGTGACTGAAAAGTCAGAGCATAAAGAAATGGGAGCATGAATTAAAATATGGTTGCCTTCTTATTTTCCTTTTTTTGTATAGGCCATTTGCAACCACCTTTCTTGCATTTCTACGGCCATGCAACTCATGAATATCATCAGTTGTGTAATCGCTTTTCGTTAATACTAAAACTCACTTAGGAGAAAAAAGGACAAATGTGTATTTCCCCTAGAATTATTCTTTTTGCCGAATTTACCGGAGTAATTATTGATCAAAGGTATGTCATAACAAATCAAAACATATGATATATATTTGAGCCAAGGAAATAAACACATTGTATTTACGATGATTTTTTAGTGGCTCTTACAACTGGTATTTATAGACACGCACGTACAAAAATCAACTCAAGTCGACGGGCAATTGATATGATCCATCTCTAACTGGATTAGATTGGTATAAGGTACTCCCTCTATCCCTAGAAAAAACTACTCAATTTTACCTAGATACAAATGTATATAGATATATTTTAATTATAGATACATCCGTATCTAAAAAAATTAAGCAGCTTTTTACTGAAATGGAGGGAGTACACATGATCCCGCATGAATAGTAAAATCGAAACAGATGTTAAATAAAATCAGAAAAATACGGTACACGTTTTTGCATGTAGAAAATGTATCATGCATTTGCACACCAAAATCAAAAGTACGTAACTTGGGTTAAAAAGACAGATCGAGTACGGAACAAACAGTTCAATTAAAGGATTTCACCGTCCAAGTTTCGTGTTTCTCTTTTTTTTTTGCGTATGCTAACAGTGCATGCCCATGCTCTTGATCATTCCACTGTCCATTTGCGGCGAACGGCTCTCACGAGCCGCCGGAGTTGAACGGCCATCCCCGTCCGTCCGGCCAGTGTGTCCCTGTCACGCCTGCTTGCAGCGCGTAGTGGCCAGCCGCCAGTGGGTCATGCACATGTTGGACGATGCAGACTAGAGGGTCAGCGTCGTTGTGCTGTATTGGTTGCTGTCGTACGTACGTTCAGAAAGCCCCTCGCGAGTTCGTCCCTTCCCGTTGTCAGCACGAGGCTCAAGTTGCTATGCCATTGGCAAAAAATACGAAAAATATGAAAATGGGATTTACGGGGCTCGATCGGAGCATCTCTAGCAAATACTGCAAATAGCAGTATGTAAAAATATGAGTACAAGCCACTAAAAATACGTTTGCAAGATCAAGAACTCATTGCGCAGATCAGCACCCATACTGAAAACTGAATAATTGAAAAAAAAAACAGTATTAGCGGGAGAATTAAGAAGTGATCAAGCTGGTCATCGAAACATTGATCTCAATTGAGTTCATGAAGGCGGCAGCCATTGAGAAGCTCCTCCTACTTAAGCTCGATGCACTCCATCCTCACATGCTGGGCGGCGGCCTCCCACTGGAACTCCTCGCTCTCGACGAAGTTGGCTTCCTCAAAGATCTGGACCGGCGGGGGGCGCCGGCTACTCTTCGGCCCCCGTGCCCCAATCGTCTTTGGAGGGGGTGGGGGAGCGACGACAACGGCGCGAGGACGAGGATGGCCTCGCGCCTCCCGGGCGTACATGTACACGTGGAGCAACGGCGGCGGCATCAGGCCGCTGTTGGTCCACCTCTTCACCGCACGCTTCTTCGCCCGTGCCCATTCGTGTGCTCCTCGGTGGAAGTAGTGCAGGAGCTTTCGCCGCCTCGCTGCGAGGAGTTTCCGGCTCCAATCCGGCCGCCCCAAACCACCGCAACGAAACATAGCGGAACGATGGACGGGGTGTAGGTGGGGTGGCGACAGAGTGGTGAATGTGTCGGTGCGGAAATAGGGTTTGAGCCGCACCGACTGCTACTACTAGTAGGAGTGTGAGTTCACGGGCTCATGTGAATTTTTTTCGGACCAGACCGCGAATGATCTAATCGGGCGGGTAAAATCGAACTAAAACTTTAAACCCGTCAGATTTTGGATTTTTAGGGCGTGTTTGGTTGCCTGGGCCGATTTCCTGCATCACTGGCGCGGCGGGAAGGAGCCCCCTGCGCGTCCAAGACGGACCATGGGCCATAAAAACAACTTTGTTTGGTGGCCTGCATGGAGATTTTTTGGCCCCGTGGAGATTTGGACTCTGGAAGTTTGGTTTGTCGGTTTTCAGGTCTTCTAGCAGCCCAAAACGGCACCCGAGCTGTTTGGTTCCAACCCATAATCCGCTTTTGGTAACCTCTTCCCTTCAGTGGTGAGCGATCAACAACACAAGTAAGAACAAGTAAGAACACAATCATAGACGACAGATAACTTAGCAGTGATCATAGACGACACAAGTTCACGGCACAACATTTTGCAGACACGGTCATAGTTCTGGAGATGGCAGACAGGATCATAGTTCAACACACTAGACACGAGCAACAACTAGACTTGACATGGCATCAGGTTAGCTTCAGACATGGTGCTCCGAGACGACGCACATGGTGTCATCGCCATGGTACGGGCACCTCGTCACCACCTCAGTGCAGGTGTGGTCGAAGATGACCACACGGTACTCCAAGGAGGACACCCTTCTGAAGGTGACGAACTGGCCTACCTTGAGCTGATGGGCGATGGCGAAGGCCGACCATCCCTGTCCGATGAATGTGTCATCGCATTCTCTCCTCGTAGTCATCCTCCAGTTGCATCCGGTGTTTGTGGTGACGATGATGTTGGAAGGGATATCTCCGAACCACTTGACGAAAGCTTTAGGGATAATGAGGCGGCCGAAGGTCGGTTTGAAGATGATTTTGAGGAAGTGGTCCGGCCCTGTCTCGTCGTGGAAGTGGCCGACCTTAGCCGGCCTTCCACGACGCTTCTTCGACGGTCCCTCGCCGAGAACCTCAGCAGGTGACCCAAGCTTGATCTTCTCAGTCTGCCAGAAGAACAGAATCAATTAGAGGTGTGTGTGCTCACAAGTAGTGTAGATGAAAACGGACTTTGATAACATTAGTAAGGCCTCATACACTTGCTCACACGGCAGGCATAGGGAGTGGCCACAAACTAAGTGTAGTGTGCTACGACAGTGGAACACATGACTAAGTTTGAGACCACCACCTAGCCTGCCATTGTTCCTTTGTTGAATCATTGGCCAATGCACCAGACATACCAAAACAAGGCCTCATATGTGGGATCACACGACGGGCAGAGGGACTAACTAAGTCTAGTGTGCCAGTAATACGGCATACATGACTAAGTTTGAGGGCAGCACCATGCCTATCGTTGTGTCATAGTTGAATCATTGACCAATGCAGAACTGAAGAAGCAGATGCAAAGCAGGGTATCAGAGGCCTCATACAATAAGGATATATGTAGGAGATATTTGAACAGAACCAATGGCTTGGTCTTTTTAAGTCATGCCATAGGTTCTGATCAATCATCTCCTCATATTATGATCCTAGGGTGTAATCATTGGCCTAGTTCAATCAAGAAACAACACAATTGGCACTTCAAATTGAGTATATTACGAGTGGTACTTAGGGTACATTACAAATTGTACTTAGGCCACATTACAAATTCTCATACAGTACATCTACATCACATTCATCACTCCTCACAAGTAGCTCTGATCCTCTTGAGCTTGTCCTTGATTGCAAAGTTCACTTGAAGCAGATCATATATGTCATACTCTAGCTTTCTCTTCTCAGCCTACAAAGCCTATTTTTCTGCCTTCCATTCCTGTTTCTTAGCCCTCATCACTTGTGCTTGTGTTCTCTGCATATTCTTGAGCATTGCAACTTCGTTCTTCAAGTTCTCCCACTCCTCTTGCGTCTGAACAAACTAGCGCGACTCAGCTCAACTTATCGCACAACAATGACAACATGGTAAGATCTGCCAGTTTTAACAATCGAAAGGGCGGTCTAGGAAGGATCTACCGCAATCCGACACTATAGTAACAGATCTAAGCAAATCGAGACCGTGAAATGGAAGAACTGGACAAGAACTGCAAGAAATGGGGACGAACACCTTGCAAAACGTCAATCCGACCGCTATCCTAACGGAAACCCTAGCAGATCTAATGTGCATGTCGTCGGAAATGCCCGAAAATGGCATGTTTGAACAGAACGAGTACGAAGGTGAGAAGGAGAGGGACTTACCGCCAATCTTCCGGCAGAGGACGAGCTCGACGTCGCGGGCGAAGACGAGATGCCGATGAGGACTGCGGAGCAGATTGCGGCCGATGTCGAGGTCCTGGTCGCCGACGTCTCCTCCTCCGGTAGCGGTGCTCCTCCCTGCGTCGGTGCGGCAGATTGGTCGGCGGGAGGGGAACCGCTGGCTGATGTGACAGTTTGGAGGAGGTGAGACTGCGGTCGCTAGTGAGATGAAGAAGAGGGGGCGGTGAGGCTAATTATGACGCGTGTTCCCGAAGTGACGCGGCGTCTCCGCCTCCCTTCTCCACGCGTGCAGGCTTCTGGCCGCAACGGGCCTGGCCCCGGAGAAACTAACATTCCGGACGTTCCTCCAAGACCTGTCCCGGGGGTGCTTTAAGATTTACTCCCCCATACGAGCCAAGGGAGCTGCAGGATACCAAACGTGCCCTTAGAGTTTGTGGCCGTTTTAGCATATCCGTGAGTTTCTCTCACGGTTGATTCGGCGGTGCTCCGCCCGACGTGTGGCGAGAGCGCGTGGGGAAGTTTCACAGCTTCCGCCATGGAAAACACTGTAAAACCCCCAGAAGATTCAACGCTACCGTTCCTCCGGCTCCAACGCCTGACGCGTGTCCCGAACGTGGCAGCGAAAAAAACACACCTTATTTCGCATCTCCTTTTCCCTTCTCAGTTCTCACGGGCACCCAACTCCGCCCTGATGTCTCCGGCGCCCATGCTTCGGCACGCCTCTCTAGCCTGAGTGCCGCCGCCTCGCCGCCATCTCACTCTTCCCAGTCTCTCATGTGCGACTCGAAGATGATGAAGACATACGGCAGCCGCTGCTGCTGCTCCCACAGGCGGAGCTTTATGCTCCCATGGACATCAGGCCATGGATGCTCCCACGGGCGGCCGGCTCCGCTGCTGCTCCCACATGCAGCCCTGGATGCTCCCACGGGTCACCGGCGCTGCTCCCACGGGCCGGCAGCGTTGCTACTCTACACCGCTGGTGCTGCTGCCATAGGCCAGGGCGTTGCTACTCCAGGACGCCGACGTTGCTACCGTAGGCCGGGGACGTTGCTACTCCAGGCTGTCGATGTTGCTACTCTAGGCAGCCGGTGTCGTTGCTACTCTAAGGGCGTGTTTGTTAGCCCGGGTAACTAGAGAAAGACATTCTCAACCCATACAAGCTGACCTTATACAAGCTCGGGTGAGATTTTACCACACGTTTGGTAGATCGGGTGTGCACACAAATGCTGAACAGAGATGGTGTTTGGTGAGGCAATCTGAGCTCAACCGAGCTGGTCCGATTTTTTTACACAAAGAACCTCAAACATAAAAATTAAAAGCAATCGGGTCCCTAGAAGCCAAAACGAAAAGCAATCGGGTCCCTAAGAAACCGCCGCCGGCGAGAGGAGCGGCCGCTGGTGAGAGGAGCCGCCGGTGCGAGGCCGTGGCGGGTGCTCGACGGGAGGCGGCGTGTGGCCGAGGCCGTGGCGGCACGAGGCCGAGGCCGTCGAGGCCATGGCGGCGCGAGGCCGAGGCCGTGGCGGCCGGCCGAGGCCATGGCGGCGCGAGGCCGAGGCAGTGGCGGCCGGCCGAGGCCATGGCGGCGCGAGGTCGAGGCAGTGGCGGGCGGTCGACGTCTCGATGACAAGGTGAGCGGCGGGAGGAGGCAGAGCTGGCTCTGCCACGCTGCTGGGTCATCGTGCGGTGCGATGCAGGGATAAGAGGGAAAGAGGATTTGGGGGAGAATGAGCTGTGAGCACTACAAGAAAAGTTGCCATGGCCGACGAAGTTGAAGTCGCGCCGTGGTTGCTGGTGTACCATGGCCGACGATTTTGGTCCCTACGTGGTGCATGTCAAAACTTTTTTTTTCTCGTTTTTGAGGCCACCTAGCCCGACGAAAGCGGCCAAAACGTCGCGTATGGTGGCCCGGGACGTGGTGCATCGCGAATTCTCGGGTTCGCCGGCCGAGTCAACGCAAATCCGCACCGCCGAGGGATGTAGGGCCCGGATGGCAGCCTCTCTGGCATTGTTTTTTTTCTCGATCGCGCCATCTCGTTCAACGTTCTCCGATCGAGCCGTTTACGATGCAGGATCATGGGTCCCGCATGTCATCCTCTATGAACCAAAATTCTTTCTATTCTTGGATTTTTTTTGACCCCCGGATTTCTGGCTACTTCCTTTTTCTTTTGATCCCTTGCCGCCTTGGAAACGTTGAGACCGCTGCTGCTAAATGGGACCCGCATGTCATCCTCTATGTGCAATCAACTTTCTTTTCTTGGAGTTTTTTTTGGCACCTCAAATTTGGTCACTTGCCTTTTTCTTTCGATCCCCTGCCGCCTCTCAAACGGTGATACCGCTGCTGCTAAATGGGACCCGCATGTCATCCTCTATGTACTATAAAACTTTCTTTTCTTGAATTATTTTTGGCACCTCATATTTGGTCACTTGCCTTTTCTTTCGATCCCCTGCCGCCTCTCAAACGGTGATACCGCTGCTGCTAAATGGGACCCGCATGTCATCCTCTATGTACTATAAAACTTTATTTTCTTGGAGTTTTTTTGGCACCTCAAATTTGGTCACTTGCCTTTTTCTTTCGATCCCCTGCCGCCTCTCAAACGGTGATACCGCTGCTGCTAAATGGGACCCGCATGTCATCCTCTATGTACTATAAAACTTTCTTTTCTTGGAGTTTTTTTTGGCACCTCATATTTGGTCACTTGCCTTTTTCTTTCGATCCCCTGCCGCCTCTCAAACGGTGATACCGCTGCTGCTAACTGGGACCCGCATGTCATCCTCTATGTACTATAAAACTTTCTTTTCTTGAATTATTTTTGGCACCTCATATTTGGTCACTTGCCTTTTTCTTTCGATCTCATGCCACGTTTGAAACGTTGAGGAACCTGCAGGCTCATGGGACCCGCATGTCATCCTCTATGTACTATAAAAGTTCATTTTCTTGGTTTTTTTTCACCCTCTGATTTTTGGCAATTTCTTTTTCTTTTGATCCCCGCCGCCTCTCAAACGGTGATACCGCTCGCTGCTAAATGGGACCCGCATGTCATCCTCTATGTACTATAAAACTTTCTTTTCTTGAATTATTTTTGGCTCCTCATATTTGGTCACTTGCCTTTTTCTTTCGATCTCATGCCACGTTTGAAACGTTGAGGAACCTGCTAGCTCATGGGACCCGCATGTCATCCTCTATGTCCATCAACTTTATTTTCTTGGATTTTTTTACCCCCTAATTTCTGGCTACTTTCTTTTTCTTTTGATCTCAAGCCGCATTTGAAACGTTGGGACCGCTGCTGCAAAATGGGACCCCGATGGCGTGTATTTCACACGTTCGTTGGGCAACCCCAAGAGGAAGGTATGATGCGCACAACAGCAAGTTTTCCCTCAGAAAGAAACCAAGGTTTATCGAACCAGGAGGAGCCAAGAAGCACGTTGAAGGTTGAGGCGGCGGGATGTAGTGCGGCGCAACACCAGAGATTCCGGCGCCAACGTGGAACCTGCACAACACAACCAAAGTACTTTGCCCCAACGAAACAGTGAGGTTGTCAATCTCACCGGCTTGCTGTAACAAAGGATTAACCGTATTGTGTGGAAGATGATTGTTTGCGAGAGAAAACGAGTAAAACAAGTATTGCGATAGATTTGTATTTCAGTATTAAAGAATGGACCGGGGTCCACAGTTCACTAGAGGTGTCTCTCCCATAAGATAAAAGCATGTTGGGTGAACAAATTACAGTCGGGCAATTGACAAATAGAGAGAGCATGACAATGCACATACATGACATGATAAGTATAGTGAGATTTAATTGGGCATTACGACAAAGTACATAGACCGCCATCCAACTGCATCTATGCCTAAAAAGTCCACCTTCAGGTTATCATCCGAACCCCTCCGATATTAAGTTGCTAAACAACGGACAATTGCATTAAGTATGGTGCGTAATGTAATCAACAACTACATCCTTAGACATAGCATCAATGTTTTATCCCTAGTGGCAACAAGCACAACACAACCTTAGAACTTTCGTCACCGTCCCGGTGTCAATGCGGGCATGAACCCACTATCGAGCATAAGTACTCCCTCTTGGAGTTAAAAGTAAAAACTTGGCCGTAGCCTCTACTAGAAACGGAGAGCATGCAAGATCATAAACAACACATGTATAATAACTTGATAATTAACATGACATAGTATTCTCTATCCATCGGATCCCGACAAACACAACATATAGAATTACAGATAGATGATCTTGATCATGTTAGGTAGCTCACAAGATCCGACAATGATAGCACAATGGGGAGAAGACAACCATCTAGCTACTGCTATGGACCCATAGTCCAGGGGTAGACTACTCACTCATCACACCTGGAGGCGACCATGGCGGCGTAGAGTCCTCCGGGAGATGATTCCCCTCTCCGGCAGGGTGCCGGAGGCGATCTCTCGGATCCCCCGAGATGGGATCGGCGGCGACGGCGTCTCCGGAAGGTTTTCCGTATCGTGGCTCTCGGTACCGGGGGTTTCGTCACGGAGGCTATTTGTAGGCGGAAGGGTAGGTCAAGAGGCGGCACGAGGGCCCCACACCACGGGCCGCGCGGCCAAGGGGGGCCGCGCCGCCCTAGGGTGTGGCCCCCTCGTGGCCCCTCTTCGTCCCTCCTTCGGACTTCCGGAAGCTTCGTGGAAAAATAGGCCCCTCGGGCTTTGATTTCGTCCAATTCCGAGAATATTTCCTTACTAGGATTTCTGAAACCAAAAACAGCAGAAAACAAGAATCGGCACTTCGGCATCTTGTTAATAGGTTAGTTCCGTAAAATGCACGAATATGACATAAAGTGTGCATAAAACATGTAGATAACATCAATAATGTGGCATGGAACATAAGAAATTATCGATACGTCGGAGACGTATCGCATCCCCAAGCTTAGTTCCGCTCGTCCCGAGCGGTAAAACGATAACACGGATAATTTCTGAAGTGACATGCCATCATAATCTTGATCATACTATTTGTAAAGCATATGTAGTGAATGCAGCGATCAAAACAATGTGTATGACATGAGTAAACAAGTGAATCATAAAGCAAAGACTTTTCATGAATAGCACTTCAAGACAAGCATCAATAAGTCTTGCATAAGAGTTAACTCATAAAGCAATAAATCAAAGTAAAGGTATTGAAGCAACACAAAAGAAGATTAAGTTTCAGCGGTTGCTTTCAACTTGTAACATGTATATCTCATGGATATTGTCAACATAGAGTAATATAATAAGTGCAATAAGCAAGTATGTAGGAATCAATGCACAGGTTCACACAAGTGTTTGCTTCTTGAGGTGGATAGAAATAGGTGAACTGACTCAACATTGAAAATAAAAGAATGGTCCTCATAGAGGAAAAGCATCGATTGCTATATTTGTGCTAGAGCTTTGATTTTGAAAACATGAAACAATTTTGTCAACGGTAGTAATAAAGCATATGCATCATGTAAATTATATCTTATAAGTTGCAAGCCTCATGCATAGTGTACCAATAGTGCCCGCACCTTGTCCTAATTAGCTTGGACTACCTGGATTATCACCGCAATACATATGCTTTAACCAAGTTTCACAAAGGGGTACCTCTATGCCGCCTGTACAAAGGTCTAAGGAGAAAGCTCGCATTTGGATTTCTCGCTTTTGATTATTCTCAACTTAGACATCCATACCGGGACAACATAGACAACAGATAATGGACTCCTGTTTTAATGCTTTAAGCATTTGACAACAATTAATTCTTTTCTCATTAGAGATTTGAGGATATTTGTCCAAAACTGAAACTTCCACCATGAATCATGGCTTTAGTTAGCGGCCCAATGTTCTTCTCTCACAATATGCATGCTCAAACCATTCAACTCAGTGTAGATCGCCCTTACTTCGGACAAGACGAACATGCATAGCAACTCACATGAAATTCAACAATGAGTTGATGGCGTTCCCCGAGAAACATGGTTATCGCACAACAAGCAACTTAATAAGAGATAAAGTGCATAATTACATATTCAATACCACAATAGTTTTTAAGCTATTTGTCCCATGAGCTATATATTGCAAAGGTGAATGATGGAATTTTAAAGGTAGCACTCAAGCAATTTACTTTGGAATGGCGGGAAAATACCATGTAGCATAGGTAGGTATGGTGGACACAAATGGCATAGTGGTTGGCTCAAGTATTTTGGATGCATGAGAAGTATTCCCTCTCGATACAAGGTTTAGGCTAGCAAGGCTTATTTGAAACAAACACAAGGATGAACCGGTGCAGCAAAACTCACATAAAAGACATATTGAAAACATTATAAGACTCTACACCGTCTTCCTTGTTGTTCAAACTCAATACTAGAAATTATCTAGACCTTAGAGAAACCAAATATGCAAACCAAATTTTAGCATGCTCTATGTATTTCTTCATTAATGGGTGCACAGCATATGATGCAAGAGCTTAAACATGAGCACAACAATTGCCAAGTATCACATTACCCAAGACATTTATAGCAATTACTACATGTATCATTTTCCAATTCCAACCATATAACAATTTAACGAAGGAGAAACTTCGCCAT
>NC_061511.1:270435382-270476157 GCF_022539505.1 Lolium rigidum
CCCTTCCCGCATAAGTGATTTACATGATCTCATGGTCGAAAGGACTAGGTAACTATGTATCAAAAGCTTATAGCAAATGAACTTAATGACGTGATCTCATGCTACGCTTACTTGGGTGTGTCCATTACATCATTCAAATAATGACATAACCTTGTTATTAATAACATCCAATGTTCATGATCATGAAATGATGATCATCTATTAATCAACAAGCTAGTTATAGAAGAGGCTTACTAGGGACTTCTTGTTGTTTACATAACACACATGTATCAATGTTTCGGTTAATACAATTATAGCATGGTATATAAACATTTATCATAAACACAAACATATATAATAACCAATTTATTATTGCCTCTTGGGCATATCTCCAACAACACTCAATTAAGCGTAGCTTAAGATCACGTCATTAAGTTCATTTGCTATAAGCTTTCGATACATAGTTACCTAGTCCTTTCGACCATGAGATCATGTAAATCACTTATGCCGGAAGGGTACTTTGATTACATCAAACGCCACTGCGTAAATGGGTGGTTATAAAGATGGGATTAGGTATCCGGAAAGTATGAGTTGAGGCATATGGATCAACAGTGGGATTTGTCCATCCCGATGACGAATAGATATACTCTGGGCCCTCTCGGTGGAATGTCGTCTAATTAGTTTGCAAACATATGAATGGTTCATAAGAGACTACATACCACGGTACGAGTAAAGAGTACTTGTCAGGAGACGAGGTTGAACGAGGTATAGAGATACCGATGATCAAACCTCGGACAAGTAAAATATCGCGTGACAAAGGGAATCGGTATCGTATGTAAATGGTTCATTCGATCACTAAGTCATCGTTGAATATGTGGGAGCCATTATGGATCTCCAGATCCCGCTATTGGTTATTGGTCGGAGAGAAGTCTCAACCATGTTTGCATAGTTCGCGAACCGTAGGGTGACACACTTAAGGTTTGATGTCGTTTGAGTAGATATGGAATATGGAATGGAGTTCGAAGTTTTGTTCGGAGTCTCGGATGGGATCCAGGACATCACGAGGAGTTCCGGAATGGTCCGGAGAATAAGATTCATATATAGGAAGTCATTTTACAAGTTTGAAAATGATCTCGTGCATTTATGGAAGGTTCTAGAAGGTTCTAGAAAAGTCCGGAAGAAATCACTATGGAAGGTGGAGTCCCGGAGGGACTCCACTAGCTAGGCTGGCCAACCCTAAGGGGAGGAGTCCCAGGTGGGCTCCACCTAAGGTGGTCGGCCACCCCACCTCAAGGAAAGGTGGGAGTATCACCTTGAGTAGGACTTCCCCCTTGAGTAGGTTTCCCACTTTTGGGAGGTTTTGTTGTTGGGGTATTATTCGAAGACTTGGACTAGAACTCTTGGGGACTTCCACCTATATAATGAGGAGCCAAGGGGAGGGGCCGGCCACACCAAAGCCTCCTAGGCTGCAGCCCCCAAGTGGCCGGCGCCCTAGACCCCCTCTCTCCCCAAACCTTAGCTCCCCTCCTCCACATATCTCTCCCGCAGTGCATAGGCGAAGCCCTGCCGGAGATCTCCACCACCACCGCCACCACGCCGTCGTGCTGCCGGGATTCTGAGGAGGATCTACTACTTCCGCTGCCCGCTGGAACGGGGAGGAGGACGTCGTCTTCATCAACACCGTACGTGTGACCGAGTACGGAGGTGCTGCCTGATTGTGACACCGTCAAGATCTTCTACGCGCTTTTGAAAGCGGCAAGTGATCATCTTCTGCAACAACGAGATCTAATCTCGTAGGCTTTGGAAATGTTCAAGGGTTAGTCTCGTGATCCCCTCGTTGCTACCGTCTTCTAGATTAGATCTTGGCTTGTGTTTTCGTTCTTGCGGTAGGAATTTTTTTGTTTTCTATGGTACGAATCCCTTCAGTGGTATCAGAGCCGTGTCTATGCATAGATTTGTTGCACGAGTAGAACACAATTATTTTGTGGGCGTTGATGCTTTGTTGTCTTTAGTTCGAGTACTTTGCATCTTTGTGGCATAGTGGGATGAAGCGGCTCCGGCTAACTTTACATGACCGCGTTCATGAGATTTGCTCCACGCTCAACATGCAACTTGTATTGCATAAGTGGCTTTGCGGGTGTCTGTCTCTCCTACTATAGTGAAGATCCAATTTACTCTTTCTATTGACAACACTAGTATCACCGTTGTGGTTCATGTTCGTAGGTAGATTGGATCTTACTCGAAAACCCTAAACCATGTAAAATATGCAAACCAAATTAGAACCGTATAACTTGTTTTTGCAGGGTTTGGTGATGTGATATGGTAATAATGTGATGATGAATATGTATGAGATGATCATTATTGTATTGTGGCAACCGGCAGGAGCCTTATGGTTGTCTTCAAATTTCATGTTGAGTAGTATTTCAAAGAAGTTGTAATAGTTGCTACATGGGAGAACAATCATGAAGACGGCGCCATGGACCTTGACGCTACGCCGACGATGATGGAGATCATGCCCGCTGATGATGGAGATCATGTCCGTGCTTTGGAGATGAAGATCAAAGGCGCAAAGACAAAGGGTCCATATCATATCACATATGAATTGCATGTGATGTTAATCCTTTTATGCATCTTATTTTGCTTAGATCGCGACGGTAGCATTATAAGATGATCCCTCTCAGTAAATATCAAGATAATAAAGTGTTCATCCTTAGTAGCACCGTTGCTAAGACTTGTCGTTTCGAAACATCACGTGATGATCGGGTGTGATAGATTCTACATGTGCATACAACGGGTGCAAGCCAGATTTGCACACGCGGATACTAAGGTTGCCTTGACGAGCCTAGCATGTACAGACATGGTCTCGGAACACGGGATACCGAAAGGTAGAGCATGAGTCATATGATTGATATGATGAACACTTTGTGTTCGCCATTGAAGTTACATCTTGTCTCCTGATGATCGGACTTGGTGTGGTGGATTTGGTTCGTGTGATCACTAAAGCAATGCGAGAGATATTGTTTTGAGTGGGAGTTCACCTAGTTTTTAATTTTGTTGAATTAAAATTTGAACTCAATTTATCATAAACTTAGTCTAAATTATTGCAAATATATGTTGTAGATCATGGCGTCCCCATCAATCAATTTTAACCAGTTCCTATAGAAAGAAAAGCTTAAAAGCAATGGTAGCAACTTCACCGACTGGTTCCGTCATGTGAGGATCTTCCTCAATGGCGGAAATCTGCAATATGTGCTTGATGCACCGCTAGGTTCCCCACCACCCCCTGCAGTATCCGAGGATGAGAAAAATGTTTACGAGACTCGGGTGACTCGCTACTCTCAAGTTCAGTGTGCCATTCACGTGCAGCCTAGAGGCAGAGCTCCAAAAGCGTTTTGAGCACCATGACCCTTGTGATATGATCAATGAGCTCAAAGTTATCTTTGAAACTCATGCGGCTGTGGAGAGCTATGAGGCCTCGAAACAGTTCTTTGGTTGTATGATGGAAGAGGGCAGCTCCGTTAGTGAGCACGTGTTCGCTATGTCCGGACACGCGAAGAAGCAAAGTGACTTGGGGATAATCATCCCTAACCAGCTGGGTATTCATCGTGTTCTCCAATCACTGCCACCAAGTTACAAGAACTTCGTGATGAACTACTGAATGTACTAGGACGTCGCCTAGAGGGGGGTGAATAGGCAGTGTATAAAAACCTCTACTTGAGAGCTAAACTAGGTGGAATAAAACTACACATGTGTTTACTAGTTTAGCTCAAGGCCTATCAACTAGGGGTTTGCCTAAGTGCTCCAACAACCTATGATAGCATGATGAGCAACAAGGTGATAACAAGATAGGCATAGCATCAAGCATGATAGATATCACAATGTAAAGCGCATAGGTAAAGGAGCTCGGGTTGAGAAGTAACCGGTGCACGAGGAGACGACGATGTATCCCGAAGTTCACACCCAAGGGTGCTACGTCTCCGTTGGAGCGGTGTGGAGGCACGAGGCACTCCAAGAAGCCAACTAGGGCCACCGTATTCTCCTCGAGCCTTTCCGCCAAAGGAAAGCCTCGATCCACTAAGGGACCCTTGAGGGTGGTCACCGAACCCGTACAAGCTTGGGCAAACTCCCAAGTATCAAGCTTGAGGCAACTCCACAACACGGAGGCTCTCAAGTAGAAGGTTTGTCTTCCAAGTCAAATTCTTGAAACAAGAGAGTGTTCTAGCAAACATAGGAGAGCTCCCCCAAAATTAGTGCATCATTTAGGATTTTGCATTTGAATACAAAATGCACAAATGCGGGATCATCTCTCTACCATTGTTTATCAAAACACTAACAAGGTTCAAGTGAAATAAGGAGATCCAAAAGAGATAAGGAAGACATATGGGAGTCTAACCCACAAGGACAAATTCTTGTCAAGACATAAGCAATTGAGCATATGAGACAAGTGTGAGGATGATCCGGAACAATACCACACAATTTATTACCAATTGTCCAAGAACAAGAGGTATTTAGGAAATATCCATATGGTAGTTTGTGAGTATGTCCAAGATTATCTTCACAACAAAAAAAGCATATGGTAAAGTGGGTTTTGTTTGAGCAAACATGTCACATAGGAGCAAGATAATCTATAATATCAATTCTATGTGACACAACCTCAAATGTTCACATTTTCTAGGCTTGTAGAATGCACAAAGCACAATACTCCCCCATAATGTGATAAAGACAATTTTTGTGCAAGAGGCAAATAAGAACCAAGTGAGATAATTAATGGACATTATAGGATTTTAATTCGTTATGTCGCACATTTTAGGCTTGTGAAATGCACAAACCATATCACTCCCACAAAATGGGATAGTCCATTAATTTCTCACATGAGCCAACAACTAAGATATCAATAAGATGCAATAGGCTCAACAAACAACAATTGTACATGATGTGCCACCCAACATATATAAGCATGGAAGCAAGATAAGCAAATAGGAAGCACAACATACACAACCACATGCAAGGTACAAAACCAACACATGTGAAAGGGGAGCGAGTAACTTTCAATGTAAAGGAGTTGAGGACTCGTTACCGCAAGGAGGAGCATGGGTAAAGGATGAAAGGAATAGTACTTGACTTGAGGAAGTGAGAATGATGAAGATCCCCCAAGTCTTCATGAACTAGTCAAGCCTCCATGCCCTCCACGTGTAACTATTGATCAAATTTTGGCTTGTTGGTCCCCAACCAAGTTGGGTCCTAAGAAGTTAGTCACAATAGGCTTGGCAACCCAAATGGTTCTTTTTGAGAAACCACATTGGGTGCCCATATATTTGGCAAACACATTTCCAACCTTATCCTTGCAAAGAGAATAAGCACCACGGATCAAGATAGGGTTGGATGAGTTACCAATAGTGCAAAAGGAGGAGATGTGGCCCTTCTCATGGCATATGTAGCATGTTCTTCTCTTCTCCTTCTTCTCACTTGATTTCTCCACAACGGGAGCCTTGGCTTGATCCTCCTTGGGTAGCGGCCTTCCTTCAAGTCGAGGTAGACCTTGAGCTTGGCCTTGAGGTAGACCATGAGCTCCATCTTGAGGCTGCTTCCCTTGTTTCTTCTCGCCAAGTGGCTTCTTCTTCAAGGGTCATGATCTAACATGATGCCCTTCAATCTTGCACTTGAAGCACACAATCTTGGCGGGGTCCTTCACATGCCCATGGCCCTTCTTCCACTTGTGCGTGGTGGACTTGTTCTTGTTGTTGGAGTTGAATCCAAGTCCACTCTTTTCATTGGGGGATTGCTTCCCTTCATGACCCTTTACCAAGTCCTTCTTCAAAGAAGAGACTTGGGCCTCGAGCTCTTCGATTTCCCCTACATGGTTAGTAACAACACAAGTACTAGAGGAAGTGGAAGCTTCATTGTTAGAGCAACAAGGCAAGGTTTGTAATTCACCACAAGATATAGCAATAACATGGGTGGGTTAATTACTAGCACTAGCACATGGAATTGTAGAGCAACAAGGCATAGAAGGTAGTTCACCACAAGATAAATCAATAGCATGAGTGGGTGAACTAAAAGCACTAGCACATGGCAAAATAGCATTTTGAGAGGTAGTGCTAGTACTCACATGAGGCTCACAACATTTTACCTTTGACATGATAGCCTCATGAGCTAACTTTAGCAAATCATGAGAGACTAGAAGATCATCATGGGAGCTAGAAAGCTTTCCATAATTTTTTTCCAATTTCTCATAATTGCTTGTAAGCAAAGCAAGTTGAGCCCTTAGCTCAACATTCTCCTTCAAGATGGAGGCTTCACAAGAGGTAGAGTTAGTAGCACAAGCATTATCAATTATAGCACAAGGAGAAGGCAACTTAGCAAGCTCTATTAGGTTGAGAGCCTTAAATTGCTCATGTGACTCGGTGAGTTTGATGAGCTCACTCTCAATAGCCCTAGAGCTACTTTTGAGAAGCTCAAAATCCTCAAGGAGTTTAGCACGAGCACTTACTAGCTCAACATTTTTAGTTCGAAAATCATGTGCCACCTCTAAAGCTCTATCACGAGATTCCTTTACCATAGGTAGCTCTAGAGTAAAGGTCTCCTCAAGAGATTCATTGGTGGTTTGTTGTTCTTTAAGAGCTTCTCTAAGAGTTGCAATCTTGTTTGCATACTCGCGCTCATGCTCTTCCTTTTTCTCAATAATTTTTGTGCTCTCAATGGCAAAAGCCAAGATTTTCATAAAGTTAGAGCAAGCAAATTTATTCTTATGAAGAGCATGAAAAACCAACTCACCCATCATGTTTAAGGAAGCAACATTAAGTTCTTCCATATCATCATCCTCATCATCACTAGATATATAGGGTTCCAAAGAAGGAGATACCTTAGAAGCCTTAGCCATAAGGCAAGTGTAGGAACCATGAGGTGATGAAGAGGATGAAGTAATTGAAGCTCCATCCAAGATCTTGTCTTGGCCCATAGCATCTTCGGTTTCCTCTACATTGTTAGTCACACAAATACTAGAGGAAAGCAAAGTATTTTCATTATGGCAACAAGACAAGGCAAGCATATCATCATGCAATGAAGATATGCAAGGACTACCAACACTAGCATGTCAAGCATTTATAGTGCTATGAGTGTTCAAGTCCAAAGATGAAACATTGCAATGAGATATGGATGAAGAATCATCTAGAGAAGGCTCACCATCAACAATGCAATGTTCATCACCACTCACCATAGCATTAAATTGTGTCTTACCACACTTTGGTGAAGTGGAAGGAGTGCGATCATCCTCAATGGTCTTGGACCCACCATATGTTTCTCGAAGCTTTGTCCAAAACTCATGAGCACTCCGGAAGGGCGCGATGGAGGAAATCACTACATGACTCACAACATGGCAAATCACTTTAGTAGCTTGAGCATCTAGATAATAGTTTTTCTCCTCCTCAAAAGATGGATTTTGTGGATCCTTAGGAGGAGAAAAACCCATATCAAGAATTTGATCCACATGTGGGTGCATGCCCCTAAAATAATCAAGCATGTAGAATTTCCAAGCATCATAATTAGTGCCATCAAATGTAAGAGAGGAAATGTGCACTAATCCTCTAGCCGACGTCATACTCTCTAGGCGGTGAAGCCCAACAAGATAAGAGAGCCCTAGCTCTGATACCAATTGAATGTACTAGGACGTCGCCTAGAGGGGGGGGTGAATAGGCGGTGTATAAAAACTTCTACTTGAAAGCTAAACTAGGCGGAATAAAACTACACATGTGTTTACTAGTTTAGCTCAAGGCCAATCAATTAGGGGTTTGCCTAAGTGCTCCAACAACCTATGCTAGCATGATGAGCAACAAGGTGACAACAAGATAGGCATAGCATCAAGCATGATAGATATAACAATGTAAAGCGCATAGGTAAAGGAGCTCAGGTTGAGAAGTAACCGGTGCACGAGGAGACGACATGTATCCCGAAGTTCACACCCAAGGGTGCTACGTCTCCGTTGGAGCGGTGTGGAGGCACGAGGCACTCCAAGAAGCCAACTAGGGCCACTGTATTCTCCTCGAGCCTTTCCACCAAAGGAAAGCCTCGATCCACTAAGGGACCCTTGAGGGTGGTCACCGAACCCGTACAAGCTTGGGCAAACTCCCAAGTATCAAGCTTGAGGCAACTCCACAACACGGAGGCTCTCAAGTAGGCCACAAGAGGCTATAACATACCACCAAGTCACCAAGATGCTAATGTGCCACAAGAGGCTAACACACTCCACAAAGGCCACAGTGCCACAAAGAACACCACACCACTAAGACGATGGGATCACTAAGGCTACAAGGCCACAAAGGAGACACGGTGCCACAAAAGGCAAGATAGCCACAAAAGGCAAGATAGCCACTAAGGCAAGATTGCCACTAAGGCAAGAACACCACTAAGGGAGCATGCCCTCTACGAGATCGAAACCCCGGAGAGAACCCAAACCGATGCACCTAATGCAATGGCTAAGAACACCACTAAGATGCCCAAGTTCTTCTCTCCCAAATTCCAACAAAGCTACAAAAGCTATTGGGGGAATAAGGGAGGAAGAACAAATATGAGGAGAAACACCAAGCAACTCCAAGATCTAGATCTAGCAAGATCCCCTCACTTGGAGAGGGATTCAATTGGTGAAGCTCTATATCTAGATCTCCTCTCTCCTTTCCCCCAAAAATATGCAACAAATAGTGGGGGGATCAAGAGGATGATCAAACAACTCAAGGTCAACAATGGAGGAGAGAGAATCGAGGGGAAGAAGTGTTTGGGTCGGAGGTGGAAGAGAGGTATAAATAGGGGACCCAAAATATAGCTGTTGTGGCTGAGAAAACGGTCAGATTCGCCCCAAAGCGGTACTACCGCTGTGCAAAGCGGTACTACCGTTTTTCCCAAAAACAGATATGAAAAACGGCCCAAAACCGGTAATACCGCTCTATGGAGCGGTACTACCGCTTGTGTGCAAAACAGAGCAAATCAGATGAAAAACAGCAGGAGAGAGAGAGATGGGACAGCAGTGCAGCGCAGGGCAGGGTGCAGCATCGCATGCAGCAGCGTGAGGGGCGCGCGCGCGGCAGCAGCAGGTGGGGCCAACGAGCAGGGCGCGTGGAAGTGGGCGGGAGCCGTACATGGCGAGGCCCGCGCGGGGTTAGCATGGCGCGGGATCAGCCGATCGAGCGGGAGTGGCTCTCCCGTGGGTCAACGCCACGGAGGCAACCGCCTCGATGGGAGCGGCGCAGGCGTGCGGGTGCTGCGGCCATGCGGGCGAGCGGTGATGGCTGGGCCCAGCTGGGACAGCGGCGGCCCAAAGGGAGGCGGGGCGGTGGCCTGGGCTGGTGCAGTGGAGGCTGGGCTGGAGAAAGGTTGGGCCGGTAGTACCGGCCCGGTACCGGTCTGGTACCGTAACTGGGTTACGGTACTACCGGGCCGGTACCGGCCTGGTACCGCTTGCGATCCAGTAAGCCAAAACGCACGTGCGGTACTTTGGCCGGTACCGCCCACGGTACTACCGCCCGGCCCAATAAGATTTTCCTTTTTCTTTTTAAATATGCAGCAACCGTAAAATCCATAACTCGAGCTAGGAGACTCGGAATGCGGTGAAACCAATTTTGTTGGAAAGAGGGCGACAAGAGCTACCTTCTCACATGATGAAATCATGCAACAGAGTAGATGATGATTTTCACATGGTCATAGAGGTGTAACCTCTCAATATGGTATATTGGGAAAATCATCACCCTTGCGCGTGCAACATGCAATGCAACAGAAATCCGTTCCATGCATAAGAACCAAGAAGAACCAAGAACACGATGCAATGCATGCAATGTTTGAGCTCTCTCCGATGATGCGACTCACTATCCTATCGAGCACAAACCTAGTCCTTGCGCGTTCTTCTCGAGTCGGCAAGCTCCGTCTTCGTTCAACATACACGCCACCGTCTTCATCCATCTTCAACGCCGTCTTCTCTCTTCATCTTCTACGCCATCTTCTCTCTTCATCTTCAACACCGTCTACATCATTGTACTCCGTCTTCTCCATCTTACAACCTTGAGTCCGACATGGCTATGGACTTGACCTAAGATTGATTCTCAAAGCAACCGTTAGTCCATAGGGATTGTCATCAATTACCAAAACCACACATGGGGTAATGGACATGTTCTTTCAACTACAACATGCAGAACATGAACAAGGAGTTACCTGAACTCTTCTCCATGCTAAAATCTGCTGAGATTGAGATACAGAAAGAGCACCAAGTATTGATGGTCAACAAGACCACCAGTTTCAAGAAGAAAGGCAAACCTAAGAAGGGCAACATCAAGAAGGGCAGCAAGAAAGCTGCCGCGCCTCCTCCTGAGAAGCCTAAGGGTGGCCCTAAACCTGATACTGAGTGCTATTACTGCAATGGGAAGGGGCACTGGAAGCGTAATTGCCCCAAGTACTTGGCTGATCTGAAGAGCGACCTTGTCAAGAAGAAGAAAGGTATATCTGATATACATGTTATAGATGTCTATCTTACTGGTTCTCATACTAGTGCCTGGCTATTTGATACTGGTTCGGTTGCTCACATTTGTAACTCGAAACAGGAACTAGGAATAAACGAAGCCTTGCGAGGGACGAAGTGATGATGCACGTTGGAAATGGATCCAAGGTCGATGTGATCGCTGTCGGCACGCTCCCTCTACATCTACCTTCGGGATTAGTTTTAAACCTCAATAATTGTTATTTAGTGCCTGCGTTGAGCATGAACATTATATCTGGATCTTGTTTAATGCAAGACGGTTATTCATTCAAGTCTGAGAATAATGGTTGTTCTATTTTTATGAATAATATCTTTTATGGTCATGCGCTTGAGAAGAATGGTTTATTTCTATTAAGTCTCGATAGTAGTGATACACATGTTCATAACATTGATGCTAAGCGAATTAAATTGAATGATAATTCTACTTATATGTGGCATCGTCGTCTTGGTCATATTGGAGTGAAACGCATGAAGAAATTCCATTCCGATGGACTACTTGAGTCACTTGACTTTGAGTCACTTGATAGATGCGAAGCATGTCTAATGGGAAAAATGACTAAGACTCCATTCTCTGGTATTATGGAGCGAGCTACTGACTTATTGGAAATCATACATACCGATGTGTGTGGACCAATGAGTGTAGCCTCGCGTGGTGGTTATCGTTATGTTCTAACCTTCACAGATGATCTGAGTAGATATGGGTATATCTATTTCATGAAACATAAATCCGAAACTTTCCAGAAGTTTAAGGAATTCCAAAGTGAAGTAGAAAATCAACGTAACAAGAAGATCAAGTTTCTGTGTTCTGATCGCGGAGGCGAATATCTGAGTCATGAGTTTGGCATGCATTTAAAGAAACGCGGAATACTTTCACAGTTGACACCGCCGGGAACACCACAGCGCAATGGTGTGTGATGTCTACGGGTGCTTCTATTCTTGTAGACAGTGTTGGGCCTCCAAGAGCAGAGGTTTGTAGAACAGCAGCAAGTTTCCCTTAAGTGGATCACCCAAGGTTTATCGAACTCAGGGAGGAAGAGGTCAAAGATATCCCTCTCAAGCAACCCCTGCAATCACGATACAAGAAATCTCTTGTGTCCCCAACACACCTAATACACTTGTCGGATGTATAGGTGCACTAGTTCGGCGAAGAGATAGTGAAATACAAGTGGTATGAACGAATATGAGCAGTAGTAACGGCGCCGAGAAAAGTGCTTGCTGGCGTGCGGTTGATGGTAGTAATATTGCAGGAAGTAAATATGCGAGTAAAACAGTAAACAAGCGATGATTGCGGTATTTGGAAACAAGGCCTAGGGATCATACTTTCACTAGTGGACACTCTCAACATTGATCACATAATAAATAAGTTCTCTTCCTTTGTGCTACATATACTCTTGTTTGATAATGAACACCATTCGTTGTGTAGGGCTACAAGAGCACCTCAATGCCGGAGTTAACAAGCTCCACAACATTCGGCATTCATATTTAAGTAACCTTTAGAGCATAATAGATCTTTGCAATTTAAACCGAGTACTAACATAGCATGCACACTCGTCACCATCACACTACGAAGGGGGAATAAATCACATCAATACTATCATAGTAATAATTAACTCCATAACCTACAAGAGATTATGATTATAGCCTACGCCAAGTACTACACGATGCACACACTGTCACCATTACACCGTGAAGGAGGAATAGAATACTTTAATAACATCACAAGAGTAGCACATAGACTAATAGTGATACAAAGCTCATCATATGGATCTCAATCATGCAAAACAATTCATGAGATCATTGTATTGGGGTACAGAGAGAGAGATTAACCACATAGCTACCGGTACAACCCTTAGCCTCGATGGAGAACTACTCCCTCCTCATGGGAGACAGCAGCGGTGATGAAGATGGCGGTGGTGTCGATGGAGAAGCCTTCCGGGGGTACTTCCCCGTCCCGGCGGCGTGCCGGAATAGAGACTCCTGTCCCCCAGATCTCGGCTTCGCGATGGCGGCGGCTCTGGAAGGTTTCTCGTACCGTGGCTTTTTCGTATCGTGTTTTAGGTCAGGGACCTTTATATAGGCGAAGAGGCGGAGTCGGAAGGTCGACGAGGCGGTGACACACCAGGGGGGCGCGGCCCAGGCCCTGGCCGCGCCGCCCTATCATCTGGGCCCACCAGGGCTCCCCTCTGGTGGCTCTCGGGTGTTCTGGAAGCTTCGTGGAAAAATAGGATGTTGGGCATTGATTTCGTCCGATTCCGAGAATATTTCCTTACTAGGATTTCTGGAACCAAAAACAGCAGAAAACAGCAACTGGCCCTTCGGCATCTCGTCAATAGGTTAGTTCCAGAAAACGCATAATAATGACATAAAGTATGCATAAAACATGTAGATATCATCAATAATGTGGCATGGAACATAAGAAATTATCGATACGTCGGAGACGTATCAGTGTGTCCGAACGTCGTAATCGAACTCTCTTAGATATGGTCACTACAAGAAATCTGCCATAATATGACGTTTTTTTTATGACTGGAAATCAAAATGTCATAGCTTTATGATGTTCCTAGCTTTGATCGTCGTTGGCCACTCGGGGGAGGCAAAACCCTGGAAAATTGTGACGTTATTGGGCAAAAACGTCATTGGCAATTTAGGTCAAAACGTCATTAGCAAAATTAAGTGGCCTATGACGTTTTTCCACTGCCGATTGCGACAAATCAATAACGTCATTGGCATTTGGCTCAATACAATGGTATGTGTTTGGCTGCCATGTCATCCATTTTGCCTATGCGCGCGTTGTGAAATTGGTGTTGGCGCCACAGGCTTTCGATTTTGGGCCGCGGGAGACCAAAATTTTTCTAGGTCAGCCCGTATCCAACCCCACCTACTCCTCTCACAGACCCCTCCCTCGTCTCCTCCACACACTCTCGTGCGCCGCCTCTCACAGATCTCTTCCTTCCCCGGCGCCACATCGCCGGCCACCGCAGACCTCCGGCGCCTCTCCTCCCCTCCGCACCACCTCCGGCCCCTCACCCTCGACCGGTCGACACCCATCACCCCTCGTGGGATTTCTCCCCTGCGGCTGACCCCATATAGATCGAGGGAGCACGCCCGCCGTGCTGCCCCTTCTCGCCAGTGGCCAGGCTTCAACAGCCAGCCAGACATGTCGCGCGCGTGGCCAGGGTAGCTGACGCACTGCACGCCTACGGCGACCACAAAGACGCGGCGCCGGCGAGCCTCAAGCGCAGCTTCGGGGCCCCTTCTTCCACGGGTCCTCCATGAGGCAGCTCCGCCGCAGCCCCTCGGTCGTCCTCCCCCACATCGCCACCGGTGACCTCGTCAGCATCCACCGTGCGCTTGCCGTCCAAGGTGAGGACTCCCGTTACCCTCGCCCTCTGATTCGTGGTGATGTTCCTTGTTCTTAATTTGCGTTGAGTGGACCAGCCAAGAACATGGATTCTGACTTATAGTTTGCTCGGCTCGCATGTTCAGATCAGTAGGGAGTTCTTTGGTGTGCATTTGTACGAGCTAGGTGTACATCCAGAGACTATGTGTAGTAGATTCGATCTGAATTTTGATCGTGCTATGCAAAATTGGTTATCTATATGGCATGTGTGTTGGTTCAGTCCAAAAGCGACAAGTGAATGTTTCTTAATTTGTCCTCCATCGTTCTTGTTTGGACTGATGAAATCCATAAATAATAATAGCACATTACGTATTAGCTATGATTTTAATCAATATCCACATCCCCTAACAGCTCAAGTTGAGTTCAGTTAATGAGATGAAGCTCAGCAAAAACCCATTAACAGTACACTCTAGCTAGCTGTTCTACATCCATGATAGTTAACCAAGCTACGATATAACGAACTAACTTATGTTTGTCTGCAAGCAGGAGACTTCGGTTTCCTCGATAATTATCGGTGATGTTTTTTAAACTTCAGGTTGTATGATTTATTGCTTTGTAAATCTGCGGCTTGTTTCTGATATAATTCAGAGGAATTTTTAAATGAATGCCTGCTAACTTTTCTCATCGCTGTGTTGCAGGGTCAGAAGAGAAAGGACAGAATCTGCATCGTGCTTGCAGATGATACATCTGAGGAGCCAAAGATCAGAATGAACAATTGGATTGTGAAATGATATATTTTTGTTTGTTCAGGAAGTTGCTCTAATTTCTGTCTATAACTAAATAAGGAACAATAGTTCTTTATGCACAGAGAAACTGGTTGAGATATTTAGTAGCTACTATTACCATGATTTTTATTATAGCTTGCTAGGTCATGTATAGATGCCATGTTACTTTACAAGTCAAGTACCTTTTACACTTTATATTCTTTATGCTAACACCAAGCTTGTGTGGTTCTATAGGTTGTTGAAGTAAGCTGTTTGCTTCCGAAGTTTGCTTACCATCGTTGAGGTTTGTGCCTTGTTACGATTATCTTAGTGATTTCAGTAATGTCATTGCGATGTATCTTACACTTGTTCCTGGTTGAACATGAGAATTGGTTCCTTATGGAAGTTAGATCTGTTCATTCCTAGTTTACTGTTGGATGCAATTTCATGTGTTCTTTTTAACGTGATAGTGTTTATTGATTTGTTAGCTTGTTCCATGCGTGTCTGTGTATCCCCTTGCTCATTTGTGGCGCATGAGTATTTGCTGCTGTCTGGAGGCAATTATTTTACCAAGTATGCAATGTACTGAATTAATTTAGTACTACTCCTCTAGGGTTGTATCAAACCTGACACAACGTGTATTAGTTCAACAATGTGTAGATGCTTTCCTAGGGTCCTTTTACTGATTACTACAACAGTGTGTGCTTGCTGTCTAGATGCCAGCCATAGGAGTAAAGTCAATGGTTGCTTTACACCATCTTGGAGTACTAATTTTTCTTCAACTAGACTTAATTTTCTTGCAGTAGAGTAACTTCCTGATGGCAATGGTTGCATATCACAGAGATACGCTGCTGCTAGCGCAGGCGAGGTGTGCTTCTTGGAACTGGCTAGGTGCGAGCTGGTGAGATGCTGTCGAGCCTGAACCATTGACCTAGCAGTAACATAATTGCTGACTCCATCTTGATGATGCATATTATCTTGTCATGGCATCCCCAGTTTAAAATAACGACAGAAGCTGTATTATGAAATTTGAAGATGCCATGCTCAAATTTAATTAATGGATAGCAACTTTCTTTGTGCATTTTAAAGTGGACCATGAAACAGTTTTCCTGCGATATGTGTATCCATCTTTAAGCTTATTCCATTGTTGAGATGCACATTTTATTTTGTAACCTTTCAGGCTGGAACTTTTATAGACTGAAAATATTTTGTAGAATTCCTAGCTGAATATTAAAAAATGCACTTGGTCCTCTTTGTATGTTGAAGGCCATTCTAATTTGGGGAACATTTGTCTCTCGTGATCATGCTAATGTTGCGCTGGGCTGCCTACTGCAATTTGTTGTTTCTTGCTGTTTGGCAGTTAATCATGCCCTGATTAGTATATATTCGATTGAGTTAGGTGTTTACTGATTGAATTTTGGTGTCATTCCTTTCATCAGGTTAGATCAGCTACCGATAATTGGGACCTTCTGCTGCAGCGTAGGTTGTAATGGTGTGTCACCCTGGCTGCACGGGTTCACGCCTTTGCCGGCAGCCGGCCGCGTTGCCGATGTCGCCGGGAGGAGGACGGCTGCTTCCAATGCCATCCTGGCTGCTTGGCTGTGGACGACCTCGAGCGAGTGCGGACAATTCCTTGTAATGTGAATCCGGAACCGAATGTCCCCGTAATGTGAATCCGGAGCCGAATCGGAACCGCTCGTTTTTCCCGGGATGTCTTTGGGGTGGCACTCTGGACACAATAACAAGTACCGAGCGAGAGATCACTACAATGCAATGGGTCATTGTAGTACAAATATGAATCTGTTGTCGGTGTCTTTCTTGTATATATATCTGATTTGTGGAAATATTGTAATATATTCGATTCATCGCTCTTATATGGATGATTTTATCATGTGTTGATGTTTATATATTGTCTAATCTTGTTAATATAAACCTGACCAACCCAAGAATAAATGGATCGTAAAAGGCTAAGGCCCAAATAGAGAAAGGCTGGAAAAATGGTGAGGCCCAAAATAGAAAAAGGGTGCAAAACAGCTAAGGCCCAAAACGAGAAATGGACCAAAACAAAGGCCAATGCTTACGGTAAAAGGCTGGAATTATTGGGCTCGGCCCATGTAGAATACGAGAAATGGACTGGGCTGATTTCGAATTAAGACGTTTTGGTTTCGTCATAATTTTGCCACGTCGGATTGCCACGCCGGACTCGGGGCGGGTGCCCATGACGTTTTGGGAACGTCATGCCGTCGGTGACATTTTAAAACGTCACAAAGCTCTACGACGTTTTCAACTGGAACGTCTTAAGCGATCCATCGCTCGACTCCCAGCTTTCGACGTTTTGAAAAGCGTCACTGTAACGTCACAAGTAGCCATTATTGACGTTTCAGTGACACCTCTATTTTGTCAACTTATGGCAGATTTCTTGTAGTGGGTTCGTTCTATGATGTCTCTTACTGATTTACCGTTATCGTTTTGGGGTTATGCATTAGAGACAGCTGCATTCACTTTAAATAGGGCACCATCTAAATCCGTTGCAACGACACCGTATGAATTATGGTTTAATAAGAAACCTAAGCTGACGTTCCTTAAAGTTTGGGGTTGCGAAGCCTATGTAAAAAAGTTACAACCGGACAAGCTAGAACCCAAAGCGGAGAAATGCATCTTCATAGGATACCCTAAGGAAACTATTGGGTATACTTTCTAGCACAGATCCGAAGGCAAAATCATTGTTGCTAAGAACGAAACTTTTCTTGAGAAAGAGTTTCTCACTAAAGAAGTGACTGGAAGAAAAGTAGAACTCGACGAGGTTCACCGAACCTTCTCTCGTTGATCGAGTAGCGCGATGACCGGAAGATGTTCTCGTGCCGCCCGCACCGATAACGAGAGGAAGCTAATGATAATGATCATGAAACTTCGAGCGAAGTAGCTGCGAACCTCGCGGATCGACAAGGGAATGTACGACTCTGACCTGGTATGATCCTTGTCTAAATGTCATGATTGTGGACAACAATGATGAGGACCACGCGACGTATGAAGAAGCGATGATGAGCCCAGATTCTAACAAATGGCAAGAAGCCATGAAATCCGAAATGGGATCCATGTATGATAACAAAGTGTGGACTTTGGTAGACTTACCTGATAGCCGAAAGGCTGTCGAGAATAAATGGATTTTCAAGAGAAAAACAGATGCTGATGGTAATGTTACTGTCTATAAAGCTCGACTTGTCGCAAAGGGTTTCCGAAAAATTCAAGGTGTTGACTACGATGAGACTTTCTCACCTGTAGCGAAGTTAAAGTCTGTGAGGATTTTGTTAGCAATAGCTGCATTTTTCGATTATGAGATTTGGCAGATGGATGTTAAAACGGCGTTCCTTAATGGTGACATTGAGGAAGAGTTGTATATGGTACAACCCAAAGGTTTTGTCGATCCTAAAAATGCTGACAAGGTATGCAAACTTCAGCGTTCCATTTATGGACTGAACCAAGCATCCAGGAGTTGGAACCGACGCTTTGATAAGGTGATCAAAGACTTCGGATTTATACAGTGTCATGGAGAGGCCTGTATTTACAAGAAAGTGAGTGGGAGCTCTGTAGCATTCCTAATATTATATGTAGATGACATATTATTGATTGGGAATGATATAGAACTATTAAGCAGATGTAAAAGGTTATTTGAATAAGTGTTTTTCAATGAAGGACCTTGGTGAAGCGAGCGTACATTTTAGGCATCAAGATTTATAGAGATAGATCAAGACGCCTAATAGGGCTTTCACGAGTACATACCCGGACAAGATTCTAAAGAAGTTTAGAATGGATGAAAGTAAGAAAGGATTCTTACCGATGTTGCCAGGTAAGGTCTTGAGTAAAACTCAAGGTCCGGCTACGGCAGAAGAAAGAGAGAGGATGAATCAGATCCCCTATGCCTCGGCAGTAGGCTCTATCATGTATGCCATGCGGTGTACTAGACCCGATATAGCACATGCTGTTAGTTTGACTAGCAGATATCAAAGTGATCCAGGAATGGAACACTGGACAGCGGTCAAGAATATCCTGAAGTACTTGAAAAGAACTAAGGATATGTTTCTTTGCTATGGCGGTGACCAAGAGCTTGTTGTAACCAGTTACACCGATACAAGTTGGAACACTGATCCCGATGACTCTAAGTCGCAGTCTGGTTATGTGTTTATATTGAATGGTGTTGCGGTAAAGATTCGCGAGTACATCGAAGATGGAGAAGTAAAGATTTGCAAAGTACACACTGATCTGAATGTAGCAGATCCGTTGACTAAAGCTCTCCCTGGGGCAAAGCATGACCAACACCAGAATGCCATGGGTGTTAGGTACCTTACAATGTAATCTAGATTATTGACTCTAGTGCAAGTGGGAAACTGTTGGAGATATGCTCAAGAGGCAATAATAAAGTGGTTATTATATATATTTGTGTTTATGATAAATGTTTATATACCATGCTATAATTTTTTAACCGAAACAATTATACATGTGTGTTATGTAAACAACAAGGAGTCCCTAGTAAAGCCTCTTGTATAACTAGCTTGTTGATTAATAGATGATCATAGTTTCGTGATCATGAACATTGGATGTTATAATAACAAGGTTATGTCATTATATGAATGATGTAATGGACACACCCAATTAAGCGTAGCTTAAGATCACGTCATTAAGTTCATTTGCTATAAGCTTTCGATACATAGTTACCTAGTCCTTTCGACCATGAGATCATGTAAATCACTTATGCCGGAAGGGTACTTTGATTACATCAAACGCCACTGCGTAAATGGGTGGTTATAAAGATGGGATTAGGTATCCGGAAAGTATGAGTTGAGGCATATGGATCAACAGTGGGATTTGTCCATCCCGATGACGGATAGATATACTCTGGTCCCTCTCGGTGGAATGTCATCTAATTAGTTTGCAAACATATGAATGGTACGGTACGAGTAAAGAGTACTTGTCAGGAGACGAGGTTGAACGAGGTATAGAGATACCGATGATCAAACCTCGGACAAGTAAAATATCGCGTGACAAAGGGAATCGGTATCGTATGTAAATGGTTCATTCGATCACTAAGTCATCGTTGAATATGTGGGAGCCATTATGGATCTCCAGATCCCGCTATTGGTTATTGGTCGGAGAGAAGTCTCAACCATGTCTGCATTAATTCACGAACCGTAGGGTGAGACACTTAAGGTTTGATGTCGTTTGAGTAGATATGGAATATGGAATGGAGTTCGAAGTTTTGTTCGGAGTCTCGGATGGGATCCAGGACATCACGAGGTATTCCGGAATGGTCCGGAGAATAAGATTCATATATAGGAAGTCATTTTACAAGTTTGAAAATGATCTCGTGCATTTATGGAAGGTTCTAGAAGGTTCTAGAAAAGTCCGGAAGAAATCACTATGGAAGGTGGAGTCCCGGAGGGACTCCACTAGCAAGGCCGGCCAACCCTAAGGGGAGGAGTCCCAGGTGGGCTCCACCTAAGGTGGCCGGCCACCCCACCTCAAGGAATGGTGGGAGTCCCACATTGAGTAGGACTTCCCCTTGAGTAGGTTTCCCACTTTTGGGAGGTTTTGTTGTTGGGGTCTTATTCGAAGACTTGGACTACAACTCTTGGGGACTTCCACCTATATAATGAGGAGCCAAGGGGAGGGGCCGGCCACACCAAAGCCTCCTAGGCCGCAACCCCCAAGTGGCCGGCGCCCTAGACCCCCTCTCTCCCCAAACCCTAGCGCCCCTCCTCCACATATCTCTCCCGCAGTGCATAGGAGAAGCCCTGCCGAAGATCTCCACCACCACCGCCACCACGCCGTCGTGCTGCCGGGATTCCGAGGAGGATCTACTACTTCCGCTGCCCGCTGGAACGGGGAGGAGGACGTCGTCTTCATCAACACCGTACGTGTGACCGAGTACGGAGGTGCTGCCCGATTGTGGCACCGTTAAGATCTTCTACGCGCTTTTGAAAGCGGCAAGTGATCATCTTCTGCAACAACGAGATCTAATCTCGTAGGCTTTGGAAATCTTCAAGGGTTAGTCTCGTGATCCCCTCGTTGCTATCGTCTTCTAGATTAGATCTTGGCTTGTGTTTTCGTTCTTGCGGTAGGAATTTTTTTGTTTTCTATGCTACGAATCCCTTCAGTAACTTATTTGTATGGGTATCCTATCAATCCCTTTAAGTCCTGTGCCAGGATATCACGTGACGCGCGACTTGAATCTTAGGAAAGTCACGTGGGGACGGATTGAAGGTGAGGATAGATCCGAAGTATTTTATTGTCCATAAAAAGAGGGTTGCGGGGGGTGCAACGGAAAGAGCTCACGAGTTGCCTAGCCCCAAAACTCGAGCACAAAATTTTCAGAAGAAAAAAAAGGGCGTACAAGGAGGCTTTGATGAACCGAAGGAGAAGCCCAGGTCAGTCCGGTCGCTCTAACCTAAGCGATTCGATCGAAGGTTGTTCGTGGGAGAGTAGCCGGAGGATGTCTTCCACCAAGGTTGATTTGACAAAGTTCGATGGTACTTGTAACTTTCCCCTATGGCATGCGAGGATCAAGGATTTGCTAGGCAACAGGGACTCCTGAGGAAACTCAATGTTGGTGTTGTGAAGCCTACCAAGATGGACACTAAAGATTGGGTTGAGATGCAAATCTAAGTTGCTAGTACCACACGGCTCAACTTAACTAATCAGGTCATGTACCATGAGATGGACGTGGAGTCAACGAGCGAGATCTGTATGACATTGGAGGCGAATTTTCTAAACAAGACTTTATCCAATAAGTTGTATTTGATGCAGGAATTTGATGTCCTAAAGATGCAAGAAGAGTGTACCTTACTGAACACATTAATCCCATCAACCGTGTGGTCTCATCAGACTTGGCACGTATTGAGGTCGAGGTGGGACGAGGACAGGGTTTTTCTCATGCTTACTTCATTGCGTACGTCCTACAAAGGATTGGTTGTTACTCTGACGTACGGCAATACAAGCATCTCTTCTAGCAAGAGAAGAGAATTTCTGAGGAAGGTGCTTCTATTGGTGCTAGTGGTGGTCAGGAGCTCATGGTTAGGAGTAATCATGGTAAGAAACATCGCAAGAAGAAGAAGGGAAAGACACAATGTTTTTACTGTAAGGAGTTGGGTTATATCAGAAATATTTTTCCAATGTACAACAAAGCTGCAAATATTGATGTTAGTTCTGCAGCTGATTTGGATAGTGAAGTTTTGTCTTTAGTAAGTGAATTTTTCGATGATGTATGGGTGTTGAATCCAAGAAGCTCTTATCATGTGACATCTAACAAGGAGTGACTACCTACAAGCCTAGTAATTTTGGAGTTGTCTATCAAGTGGTTTGCTACCTACAAATTTTGTAATTTTGGAGATGGTGCACATCAAGGAATTATGGGCATGGGGGATATCAAGATCAAGACCCAAGATGGTGATAAGTTGGTGAACAAGATGTTAGATATGTGCCAAGGGCTAGGAGAAACCTTATGTCCTTATCTCACTTGGAGAACTCCATGGCAACAACTATGTCTATCATGTTGACAATGGCGAGTCAAGAAGGACAATAAGCGCATGCTGAAGGGCTGGAGGACTAGAAATAACCTCTACAAAGTGCATGTGAGCATCATTCTAGGTGGAGCTGAAGAGGAGGAAGCGCAAAGGGATAAGCCTTAGCAACCGAGTCCAATGAGGATTTAGATGTCGATTCATGCAAGTGAGCAATAAGGAAAACCAATTTCAACATACGCTGGTGTTTGCGTGAAGTTGATGATTTACATGTTGGTGATATATTCGTCAAGGTGAAGATTGTTGAAGTTGTGTCGAATACATATATAGGCTACGTGTTGAACACAAGAACTAAGTGACTGGGAAGATGGTATCACTCAAATTTTCCGGATGGTGAGGATAAGTCCCTCCAATCAAACGGCCACAAATTTGAGTGATCGGAACATAATTTTCACTCAAGTATTTCCTTAACATCAGCATCAAGAAAAGGGTAATCTGTGTAGCCAACAACAGGATCAGGGGTGTAAAAGGTGCTCCTGTCATACTTGTTCAAAGACGCGTTCTTCCTGAACCTCTCAGGCAGGTCAGGGTTTGCCAAGAAGAGCCGCCCATACGCGACCAGGTCGGCGTAGCCGTCGGCGATGGCCTTGTCCCCTTCTTCTCTGTCATACCCTCCATTCACCATGAAAGTGCCCTTGAACGCCTTTCTGAATGGTAGCAGGCGGTGTGGGATCATCAATTTGCCATCGTTTTCGTTAACGCACATCCGAGGCTCGACCACGTGGCAGTACAGGATCCCGATCCCGTTCATGATGCATATCATGTGCAGCGCGAGCGCCTCTGGGTCAGAGTCGACGCAATCCATGTAGTCGGCAAATGGGGAGAGCCGCACGCCGAGGCGATCTGCACCGATCTCAGCAGCCACGGCCACAATGACCTCCGCAGCGAAGAGACAGCGGTTCTCCAGGCTGCCGCCATACTCGTCGGTGCGGTCGTTGATGCCATCCTTCATGAACTGGTCAATCAGATACCCGTTGGCTGCGTGGATCTCCACACCGTCAAATCCTTTCAAGACAATAGATTGCGAGTATTTTAGAGACATGTTTGCAGCATCAGTGCAGTGTTGTTATAGTGTGTGATATCAGAACATCGAGGATCTTGTTACCGGCTTTTATCGCGTTTTTGGCGGCAATGCGGAATTCGTTCACAATGTCGGGTATTTCAACTGTTTTTAGACTTCGAGGCGCCGCAAACTCCACGATACTGCCATCATGGATAACTTGAGGTGTGACTTTCTTATCCGTGCTTGAGATCGGAGCTTGCCCATTAGGTTGGAACTCTGCAACATAATTGTGAATGGATCGATTAAATGAAAGTCTCAACACTTTCAACAATCAGTGAAGTGAAACTATGAAATGTTAGCAAAACTACAAGTGAGGACTAGGCACGCACCAGGTGGCGAAACACGGCCATGGTGCCATATCTGGCAGAAGAAGATGGCCCCTTTCGCGTGCACAACGTCAACCACTGGCTTCCATGCCTCAACCTGCTCCTGGCTCCACAGGCCAGGCATGTGTGGGTAACCCCGCGAGGTCTCGGACACGGCGTTGGCCTCCGCAATGAGGAGGACGCCCTGCGCCGCCCTCTGCTCGTAATACAGAACGTTGTGCGGCTGGGGAAGGCTCCCGTACGACCTGCACCGGCCCAGTGGCGCTAGAACAACTCTGTGATACGCAGCCGCAACATGCGAAAAACAAGTGCAAGAGATTGTAAAACATGATCAAATATCATGTACTCCTGAAGATTAATTACTCTAAAGGAACATAAGCATCGAATTTGGAAAAATGGAAATTTTATTTACGAATTACGATGGAATATTGGAACAGGATATAGAAACGATAAATAGTTATCTGACCTGTTCGTCAGGTTGAATTCACCCATCTTGTGTGCCGACAGGAGAGGAGTCGCCTCCATGGCTTAGCTGCCTTTCCAGCAGCAAGGCCTTCTAAAGTAGTTGCAGCTACTGCTTCTTCCTTCTGGATCTGGAGTATTTATTTGTAGTCGACTATGGGAGCGAGGACAAGGAATTAATCGAGGCTGCGTCATAGACCTTCCACATGTGCAATTTGCATCGAAGTGGAGTAGACTGGTATAACAAAGAAAATGACTTGTGTGGCTGCAAATTGATATTCGTAATATGGATAGCTTAGATTGCCTAAATACCCCCTCACTGAGAGACGCAGATTGTGATGGATGCAGTGGAAACTTTCTGTGACAATGTATCTGAGTCAGTCGATGTCGCCGGCTAGATATTAACTGGTCATTCCCATGATAATATCATCCAGACCATGGCGTATATATAGTTTGTGTATTTGCTCAAACCATAGTTGTGTGTTGCACAAAACTACTTACTGGAAAAAATTTCGTGACTCTTGACATATTTAGGACAATATTGGAATGATCAAGTTAGCTGTTACCACGAATTTGCGGCGAAAAAGCATCTCCAGCTGATACCCTAGACAGCACCGCATCTGCAAAAATAGCAAACACGCATGAAAAAAACATGCTCCAACCGATCCAGCAAAATCAGTACCTCGCACGGCAAATTTCTGGTCGATGGGAGGCGCTGCATCCAGCAACCGCTGCCTTGACTCCTCCCTCCCGCGCTGCCACGGAGCTTTCCAGCCCCGATTTGGCTATTTCGTCATCCCGCTGCGCTATCTCGGCCGCTGCCGACGTGCCCTGCCCCCCGCCGCGCGCCTGAGAGAGAGCACCGACAGCGCCGCCCTCGAGCAGGCGGTCGTCGGACCTGACCCGACCGGCAGCGCAGGCCGCTGTCATCTTCCTTGCCTGCGCCGGCCTACATTGCGACCGCCGGGCCGCCCTACTCAGGCGCTGCCCCCTGCCGATTTTCTGGCCTGCTGCTGACTGAGAAGAGTCGGAGAGATGAGAGAGGGTGTGCTCTGTGCAGGAGGGCGGCGATTTGGACGATGAGGTGGTGTTACAGGCGATTTGGAGCTAATAAAATGAAAAGGGGATTTATTTTTCTCTCGAATTTTGTTTAATATAATTGTTTTTTAAAACTGAATATTTATCGTATCTTATATGAATAAATTTTTTTATTTCTACTCATTAATTTCTCTATGTCTCCCTCGTTTTCATGTTAAATCGTTAGTTTTCTCCCTACTTTGAACTCCAAACACCTATAAGTTGATGCTAGGAAAATCGTCAAGGGGAAGGATCGTAGTAGCCATGTTTTTGAAACAATCGGGTCGAGGGATGAGAACGAGATTCGAGAGTTGGTAGTTGTAAAAACTAGGAAACAAGATGGGTATACATCTCTCATACGTTCGGTTTATGGATTGGATCGACGTGACCCCGACAGTTTGGGAAGGATGACTCGGAGACAAGTGCGAGATCGAGATGGGTACAAATTAAACTGGGCTGATATTACTTGTACTAGGCTATAGCTGTTAGTTCTAGACTTCTAGTTGTGTATGTGTTGATGGTCTATCGAAGCCTAGGAGACAATACACTAGCCATACTCTCTCGAGATGATTCTCATTCGCTACTGTCGCCGTACAAAACTATCATGATTACACATCATTCCTTGGTTTCGAAGGTCGTGTTCCTAGATCGAATTGCTTCTTCCCGCACATCGTTCCCGATCTCCGGTTCAACGATCCATGATCAAGGGATGGCCCACTGTATCGTGTTTCCGGCTACTATGGGGGAGGGGTCATCTTGGGCAAATCTATGGGTCGCTTACAACACTTGTTGATGGCACAATGGCGCAGGAGGTGACCTCGTGCACAAATGTGAAAGATGATATACCATGCTTTTTTCAAAAATTCAGCACAAGATAACCCTATTTTGAAACTACTCCGAATAACTCTTTTGCACGAGACCGGACCATCCTGCTCCATACTGTGCCCTCGTCAAGCAGGGAGCCACCTTTAACCAGGGTGCCTTGCTATGGAGCATTGCTTTCAGCCAAGGCGCCATGCTATGGAGCTTAACACATTCGGGGTGAGCACATGCATTTGATAAATTAGGTGTCGGTACCTTTTTTTTGTATATTTGGTCAAACTTTATAAATTTTAATTTGACCAATATTTATATGCAGAGCAATTTGTAAAAAAGAGGTATATGCTTTGTCAGCGGGTATTAGAGTTTACTCTTGGACAGCGTGTTATACTAGTAAAAAATTTAATATACATTTCAAAGAAGCATGAAAATATCTAGATCTATTATATATGCATTTAGATTGCTACTCTTTGAGAGGAAATGCACTTTGGCTCATAGGAGCATTTGCTCTCATTATGTGAATCCACATTTTGAAATGTCAAAAAATTATAAACTAAATTTTTGCATGTACATCTAAACATTTCATGTTGGTACACAAATTTTCAAAAAAAGAAAAAAAAATTGTGGCTTTCTGTAAAAAGACAAATTTTGATGCTGTAACACGACTACATACAGCATATTTTTTCTATCTTTTTTGTACACACCACACAAAATGTTGTTTTTCCACGAAAACTTATGTACGAACATAGAATGTCACGATGTATACCAAAAAAATTATGTCAATTTTTTTTAGCATTTTTAAAATTAATTTTTAATTATTTTATATAATGAGAGCATTTGCTCCTATGAGCCAAAACGCCACTTCCACTCTTTGAGGGTATTTGCTAGAAGAAATAAGTGTTCTCATCCTTTTGAAAATATGATGTTATCTTACTATTAAATAATATTTGGTGATGATGATATTTCGTTCAACACTTACACTCATCATCAGATGGATTAGACCATCTGGTATGCAACAGATATCACACATGATCACAACAAAAGAATGATAAGTTCCATAAGAAACACCACATATCCAAAAATAAGGGGATTAGATGCCCAACTAAAAACTAATCCCACACCATGCAACCAAAAAATCTTGATTAGAGGCAAAATTAAATTGTCCTAATTAAATAATCTTCTTAAGTTGGCCGCATGAAATATTTGATCAGCGACAACAAAATAGATAGTATTAGAGTTGATAGTGTGTGGCGGGCAGTGGAGTCGATAACATATAGATATTGAATATTTAATATCTTCTTCCACTTGTTTGCGCCCATAAAATTTTCGATCTCTGTTTTGACACTCTCATGTGTGTTCGATTTAGAGTTGTTGTCACTCTAAAGTGACATAAAAAACCATACCAAATCTGCAATTCATAATCGACAACTTCATCAAATAAGACACTATTGTTCTACCGATTTTTTTTTAAAGAAAAACATGTACCTTCGCTGCCCCTTCTCCTTCCTATTCATCTTCAATCTAGCTAAAAATCAAGCCAAATTGTAGACGAGGCGGCCAGAATTCCTACTGGAGAAGTGTCCCACAATCTCTCATCTTTACCCTCTTTAAAACAATAGATTTTTCAGCATAGCGTGCAATCCTTTGATCATGGTTTACATCGCCCAACTCAAGCCGAAATTGCTGAACATGGAAGCGGGCGCTAAGGTGAATGCCACAAATTGTTATCGTAGGTAAAGAAATCATAGTTGTTGTAATGCATTTACCAAGCAATCATGCTTGATCACTGCCGCATCTAACACATTTTAACCTGCAAAAAAAGATGTTGCCCACATATTCTATCAAAACAAATAAGAAAATCAACATCTTAAGGAAAAAAAGGGAGAAAAATGTAGAAATCTAGCTCATAGTATGCTAATTTATTTTAAATTTTTTCTTCTGCCTTGAAATACATGCCTGGAAGTAGAACTTAGTGAGATCTATTTCTTAGCAACGTTTTATCACGATGAGCACAAAGAATTAGTAAGTGGGTAACTGTTTAGAAACTACTCAGTATTAGCAGTGGAGGTAAATACTTTTTCCCACGAATATCGAAACAAACGGATGTTAATTGAATTTTTGTAGATGATGTTAATTAAAAATTGCTTAGGAGTGATGAGGGAGTGAGAGATGGACGCCTGATTAATATTCTTTGCATATGCACAATAACATAATACTTTGTATTGAAGACATAGCTGAAGGCGATACTTGAGAGATAGATTGGTAGCAACGCACGTGCACTTTGCTAGCTATAGCAAAAATATGAAATAGCAGCTTATATTACAAGACAGAGAGAATAACATTCACTAGAAGCCGTAACAAATATTATGCATTATATATGCTTCTCCAACAAGTACCTACGTCATATCACCATGCTTTCCTAGCTCAGCAAAGATGAGAAAGGAGACAACATCAAACATATATTATGTGCTAAGGGCACAACAGGAGGACATGTCTAGAAAACAGAAGAAAAAAATACAGAGAACTGCAGGCCAGTCCCTGCCTCTACAAAATGGACACAAATTCCAGTCATTCAATGTGAGTAACCAGCGTCCTCCTTGTTCCACGACAGGTAAGAGGGGTCTCCAAGGGTCCTGAAATCGATCCAAGCAGTAACTCAAAAACCACATCACATGCTTCAACATTTACAAGGATCTTGACGTGTTTAACCATGCAAAGACACTTGTCATTCTTGACCCCATATCTACATACCTTGGCTTGATGACGTAGAGGACCACGAAGCCCATGGCTAGGAAGAGGCAGATGCCACCAACAGCAACGTACGCGATCCCGATGAAGTTGTTCTTGCCGCCGATCCACGAGGCAGTGGAGAGGACCAGCGCCTTGGTGCCCCCAAAGCTGTACGTGTTGTAATTGTTCTGTATCACCACCGTGATCTCGTCGCTAGCCATGATATCGGACTCGATCCTGCCGTAGAGCTTCCTGAATGTTGGTAGCGCCGCGGTCCTCATCCACACAATGAGATCTTCTTGCTCACTCAGCTGAAAAAAACAAATAAATGGCACGTTCAGAAGAAAACTATCAAAACTTTGCATTCCTTACAAGAATATTTCAGAAGGAAATGCTGCATCAGGAATTCAGAGGTTGTTTCTGCACTAACAGGTAACTTATCATTTAGGTTGCCGCCACCGATGAGCCCGCCTTTCTGGAAATTGATGGGGAAAACATCACTTCCAAACTTGCTGTTCTTGTCGCTGGCCCACGCGATGTTCTTCTTGTTCACCTGAACCTCCTTCTTGTTAACGGAGAACGCGTAGGTGTCATTGAACAGACTCCACGCGATAAGGCCACATGGCACAATTAGGGATCCATCACCGGTGGTGGCTTCAGGGTCGCAGCTCTTGATGACGGCCTTAGGGTCCTTGTAATCCTTGGAACGCAGCTGCTGGTCACTTCGGCTCTTCACGTAGCTGACAGTATTGGTTACTACAGATTATTGGACACAAATATACACAACTGTACGTGGTCTAATATGGGATGGAAATTACTAAAGCAGTGGTTTATTGGCATGCTTTATGGAAGATCGAAGTGTTGGGGTGTACCGTCGATGGTTCTGATAGAAGTTCTCAAGCTGGTAGTAGATATGTATGGGGCCTTTCATAGGCTTGGGCACCTGAAACACGCCGTTTATCAAGTTATCATCAGTAGTGCAGTAGTACCTCTGTTTTGCAAGTATGTGTAATAGTAGGGCACATGCAGTTTCTATTTATCTTTTTGAAAAAGATTGACCGCTAGTATATGAGAAAATACATTAGTTCACTCTATGACAGTAATGCAAATTATATTTCTCCCATAAACTTATGCGACACTACGCGTTATGTGTATTACTCCTGTACTGTTTTACTGTCAAACGGAATAGTTAAAGTCCACATGATGTAAGTAAGACATGCATTTTTGAACAGAAAGATTACTAGTATTTGCCAAATATTCAAAGGTTCGTTTCTTGGAAATGAATAAAGAGGCAAGCTATATGACAGGATGGTAACCAGGAAATAGACAGCGCCACTATCTGCAGCTAGTCAGCCAAACATAAGAACTGACCGTTATCTTTCTGGTACACGCCTTGTTGACCTTGGTGTCCTGAATGAACCCTATCTTGTCACTGGCAGGAACGCACTCCTCGTCATATCTGTCCACCAGTTCAACAATCTACATCACCGCAAATGGCAGATCAGGAAACACAGAAAAATGGCATATGAATATGCATTTCATATATATGGCACTACAAGTCTACAATAGGCCGGCCATGATCAGTAATTCTGCGTTGGTATGTGTGCATATATTGAGCTACCTCCTGTGACGCTGACAGAGAAGCGAGACCTATCGGGACGAAGACGATGCCGATGAGCGAGAAGGCGCCGATGACCTATATGATCGTTCATGGTGCCATGTTAGTTTCAGGCTGAGAAGCTGCAGGCCATCATTTTACATTTGGAACCGAGAGGAACGACGTATGGTGTTAAATCGTCATACAATTCCGGGAGTTAGCAGCGGCTTGCATGCTGGAAGCTCCTGCTGCGTGAATTTGGAATCTGCCAGAAATAACAATTGGGAAATCAATTTAACCGCGGAAATGAGCACGCGCTGGCCAGAGTTTCTCAAGAAATTGGACATTATTCCTGATTGATTGATGTACTGTATGAGATTTCAGAATAGACGCAAAATGCCAAACAAATTAACAATCAGAAGGGAATAAGGAAAAGAGGGGACGAATGCGGCACGTACATTTCGGCTTCTTGGACGACCGCCGCGAGGCCTCGCTCTCCGATCCCGAAACACTCATCTGCACAATCAAACAAACCAGCTGAATCAAAATCTGACGGAATTCGTCGAACGACCGACGCATTGCCGCCACCCCCCCCCCCCCCACAAATCCCACCAAAATTAACCTGATAGTACACTTTTACCAGCCGACGATCCGGAAGAGAGGAGGAGTTCAGGTTAATCAGCTATTTACCGGATCGCGGGACAAGCAGGATTGATGGCGATCCGAGGTAGGTTTCGGCCTGGGCCCGGAGGAGAGAGGCGTTCGTCGTCTTCTTCTTGGTTTGGCCGGTTGCGGGGGGATGGGTCGTTACCTCGTATGCGTCGCTCTCGCGCGGGCTGGAATGGCGGAAGGAAAATGTTTAGTTCCTTGGAGGCTGGAATGGCGGAAGGCGAGCGCTAAGCGTCCCCTGGGGTGATCCCCCGGGTGGGCAGGCCGACACGTGTCCGGTCAAAGCAGATAAATGCGCGCTGACCCGGCTCTCCATCTAAATTACACGCATGCTAACGCCATCACACTCCTGAGCTCCCCTGGCCGCCGGCCGCCCTGAATCTCCGGCAGCGGCACTCCCCTCCCCACCGCACCTCTGCTGCGAGAAATACGCCGGCCGGTGGCTCTAAAAAAATCTCCGGCGAGGTCCTCCGATGGGCCTCGCTTAGAAGCAACTCCTCCTAAGCCCCGGCAGCACCTCCACCCTCTCCCTGGAAGCCATACGCTCGCAGCACCGTTGACTTTCATGGAGCACCATCGCCGGAGCCGGAGAAGACGCTCGTGTGGTCGATTGCAGCAACGCCGGAGACTTAGGGTGTGTTTGGTAGGTCGGGTCTACCCAGAAAATCTCCTCCCAACCAAGATTTTTGGGCCATCCAGGATTTGTTAGGTTGGATCGGCCGTGCTCACCTCGCACGAAAATGAGCTTTTTTTAAAAAAAAACTGAAGGCTCGACGAGCGCGACTTTGAATTAACAAAGCCATCACGGCCAGGAGTACAACAAGAACACCCACAACAGAAAAAAGAAAGCGAAAAAACTGGGGTTGCCAGCTAGCGGTACAAGCACATGTGCTAAGCTAGAGTCTAAACAAAGATAAAAACAGAGGAGCCGAAGGCCTAGCTAAACACCAGCAGCTCGGCTGGAGACTTCACGCACCGATCGCCGCTCCGAGGAACTGCACCAAACTGAAGAAGTACACTGGGCCGCCTAGCAGAAGACCACCGACGCCAAGGGAGCTAGCTAACTGCGCAAGAGAGCAGCTGAGACTCCAGAGTTCAAAGGGGGGAAACCTTCACGGCAGCGCCTCCAGGAAGGGACACGGCGCTCACAAGCGTCATCGTTGTCGGCACAGAGGGGCCGTGCAATGCTTTCGCATGGGCTTCAACACCCACCCCACGGAAAGCCTCTGTCTTTGCAACTGACATCAGGACGTCACCAAACTATTGAAAACCACCAGTGTCCCCCTGCGTCGACCTCAACTCCTACAGCCACCCTAGGCCCGAGAGTGGTCGCGCAAACCTGGAGCACGCCGTCTATGTGAAGCCGGTCGCATCAAGACGCAGTGCATCGACGAGAAGGGGATCCGAGGAGGATCTCGGAGAGCTCGCGAGTCAACGGGGCGGCGAGACACTCGCCCAAGGGAGGCAACCAGCAGCAGGATGTGTGTCGTGGCCACGCCTCCAAGGAGGTAAACGGCATCCGTAGACGTCGTCGTCGCCGGCAGTGGCCTAACCCTTGCGGTGCTTTCGCGGACACACTCGAAACCGCTGGCGTCTCTGCAGGCCACACCCCGCGATACCAACCCAGATGGGCAGAACCGAGACGAACCGCCCCCATAGTTGTCAAAGTGGCTGGAGGGGATCAAAACATCAATGGCGGCGGCGAGCCGTCACCATGCCATAGTTGCACCATCCTACCAACCACGGGTCCCAAGCTCTCCCGAGCCGGAGCAAACCCGCGAGAGAAACTAGATGTCCTGGCCCCTACCGCGAACACCCAGATGCAGCCCAAACCTAGGCCCACCTACCCAGATCTAGGCCCGCCGCCGCCATCCCATGGCCAGGGCCGAGCTTGTCGAAAATGAGCTCTCAGCCCTGCCCGGTAGAGAAGCCCAAATCGAGCTTCTCTCCTCATCCCGCAAAGAACTGTAGCGTGGCCCGCGGCACCCCCCAGACCCCCACCTCCACTACAAGAAAAGTTCTGATAGACAACGTCTCAAAATCGTCCGCTAAGGGGTATTTTTCGTCGCCCATGGGCCTAACCCGACGATATGGGTTCTGTTGTGGAAACTGCGTCAGACAAAGTCCTACGACGATTTTTTTCGGTCCGTCGCGCTTGGGCGCCCTTCCGCCACGGAAAATCGGACCGTTGCCCAAGTGTTTCCGGGAGCCCGTTGACCGGCGACGTCATGCAAGCCGACACGTGGCGGACGCCGTTAACCAGCGGTTAACGACGTTAACCGACCGAAACCCCGTGGTAGATGGTAGGCCCACACGAGGCCTCGCCACGTCTTAAGCGGGCCGGCCCATTAAGTTTGCGGGCCGGGCCAGCTCGACTTAGTTTGACCGGTCAACTATATAGCTGGGCTGGTCCATTAGTTACGTGGGCCGGGCCTAACCTCTAAGGTTGACTGGTCAAAACTTTAATGGGCCGGCCCACTAAGCATGTGGGCCGGGCCGAATGCCCTCGTTTGACCGGTCAACAGGCAAAAGGGCCGGCCCACAAGACATGTGGGTCCCACTTTCCCGTTATCGGGCCGCCCATTTACAAAGTGGGGTCCACATTAAAGCAAATGGGCCAGCCCAAGAAGTTAGTGGGCCGACCCAATTAGCATGTGGGTCCCACTTTCCTGTTAAAAGGCCGGCCCATTTAGAATGTGGGGTCCACCATATAGCAAGTGGGCCGGCCCAACAAGATAGTGGGCCGGGCCAAAAACACAGGTGGGTCCCACTTTCCTGTTACAGGGCTGGCCCATTTAGAATGTGGGGTCCACAATAGAGCGAGTGGGCCGGCCCAACAAGATAGTGGGCCGGGCCAAAAAAACTCTGGTGGGTCTGATACGTCTCCAACGTATCGATAATTTCTTGTGTTCCATGCCACATTATTGATGTTATTTACATGTTATATGCACACTTTATGTCATATTCGTGCATTTTATCGGAACTAACCTATTAACAAGATGTCGAAGTGCCGGTTCTCGTTTTCTCGCTGTTTTTGGTTTCGAAATCCTAGTAACGAAATATTCTCGGAATCGGACGAAATCAACGCCAAAGTTCCTATTTTCATCGGAAGCATCCGTAACACCCGGGAAGGATCGAGAGGGAGCCCCGGGGCCCCACACCACACCCGGCGCGGCCAAGGGGGCGCGCCCCTAGGGTGTGGGCCCCCCGTAGACCCCTCCGGCGCCGCCTCTCCGCCTATATAAAGCCCCCGGATCAGAAAACCCTTACGCGTTCGACGAAAACCACGAAACCTTCCGGAGCCGCCGCCATCGCGAAGCCAAGATCCGGGGGACGGGAGTCTCCGTTCCGGCACCCTGCCGGAGCGGGGAAGTGCCCCGGAACGCTTCTCCATCGACACCGCTGCCATCTCCACCGCCATCTTCATCACCGCTGCTCGCTCCCATGAGGAGGAGTAGTTCTCCATCGAGGCTCGGGGCTGTACCGGTAGCTATGTGGTTCATCTCTCTCCTATGTGTTTCAATACAATAATCTCATGAGCTGCCTTACATGATTGAGATTCATATGATGATGCTTGTAATCTAGATGTCATTATGCTAGTCAAGTGAGTTTTACTTATGTGATCTCCGGAGACTCCTCGTCCCACGTGTGTAAAGGTGACAGTGTGTGCACCGTGTGGGTCTCTTAGGCTAGATTTCACAGAATACTTATTCACTCGTTGAATGGCATAGTGAGGTGCTTATTTATATCTCTTTATGATTGCAATGTGTTTGTATCACAATTTATCTATGTGCTACTCTAGTGATGTGTTATTAAAGTAGTTTTATTCCTCCCGCACGTGTGCAAAGGTGACAGATGTGTGCACCGTGTTAGTACTTGGTTTATTCTATGATCATGATCTCTTGTAGATTGGGAAGTTAACTATTGCTATGATAATATTGATGTGATCTATTCCTCCTACATATGCATGAAGGTGACAAGTGTGCATGCTATGCTAGTACTTGGTTTAGTCTATTGATCTATCTTACACTATAAGGTTACTAAAACATGAGCATTATTGTGGAGCTTGTTAACTCCGGCATTGAGGGTTCGTGTAATCCTACGCAATGTGTTCATCATCCAACAAAAGTGTAGAGTATGCATTTATCTCGTTCGTTATGTGATCAATGTTGAGAGTGTCCACTAGTGAAAGTGTAATCCCTAGGCCTTGTTCCTAAATACTCGCTGAGTTACTACTTGCTTGTTTCATCGTTTCTATCGCGTTACTACCGTCGCAATACCACCACCATCAACTACGCGCCAAGCACTTTTACTCGGCACCGTTGCTACTCGCTCATACTTATTTATACCACCCGTATTTCACTATCTCTTCGCCGAACTAGTGCACCTATTTGGTGTGTTGGGGACACAAGAGACTTCTTGCTTTGTGGTTGCGGGGTTGCATGAGAGGGATATCTTTGACCTCTTCCTCCCCGAGTTCGATAAACCTTGGGTATCCACTTAAGGGAAACTTGCTGCTCGTTCTACAAACCTCCGCTCTTGGAGGCCCAACACTCGTCTACAAGAATAGAAGCTCCCGTAGACATCAAGCACTTTTACCGGCGCCGTTGCTCGGGAGGAAAGGTAAAAGGCTCTCATACTACGGTCTCGGGTAAAGTATTTTTCTCGGCGCCGTTGTGTGTGTGCTCGAAGCTATTTCCTTTAGATCCTGCAATTGCATCTTGTTGTTTCTTGTTTACACTAGTTTGACATAATGTACAAGAGTGAGCTTCTTATTCTATTTCCTGATTTAAAACATGGATTGTTTGATGCGAAAATTAAAAAACCTATGAAATCTTGTTTGCATGTCGGTAGTAATATTAGTATGAACGCTTTGAACACCATTGTTGATAATGATATAGAAAGTTCTAAGCTTGGGGAAGCTGGTTTTCATGATCTTTTTAGTCCCCCAAGCATTGAGGAGAAAATTTTCTTTGATGATACTTTGCCTCCTATTGATGATTATAATGATAGGGGTCTTTTGGTGCCACCTACTATGGAGAGTAAATTTTGTTGTGATTATACTATGCCTCCTACACTTGATGAGAATAATAATGATAGCTACTTTGTTGAATTTTCTCCCGCTACTACTAATAAAATTGATTATGCTTATGTGGAGAGTAATAATTTTATGCATGAGACTCATGATAAGAATGCTTTATGTGATAGTTATATTGTTGAGTTTGCTCATGATGCTACTGAAAGTTATTATGAGAGAGGAAAATATGGTTGTAGAAATTTTCATGTTACTAAAATGCCTCTCTATGTGCTTTGAAATTTTTGAAGCTACACTTGTTTTATCTTCCTATGCTTGTCACTTTGCTCTTCATGAACTTGTTTATTTACAAGATTCCTATGCATAGGAAGCATGTTAGACTTAAATATGTTTTGGATTTGCTTCTTGATGCTCTCTTTTGCTTCAACTACTATTTCTTGCGAGTGCATCATTAAAGCTGCCGAGCCCATCTTAATGGCTAAAAAGAAAGAACTTCTTGGGAGATAACCCATGTGTTATTTTGCTACAGTACTTTATTTTATATTTGTGTCTTGGAAGTTGTTTACTACTGTAGCAACCTCTCCTTATCATGTTTTTGTGCCAAGTAAAGTCTCTATGGTAAAGTTGATGCTAGATTTGGATTGCTGCGCAGAAACAGCATTGCTGCCTGTCACGAATCTGGGTCTAATTCTCTGTAGGTAACTCAGAAAATTATGCCAATTTACGTGGGTGATCCTCAGATATGTACGCAACTTTCATTAGTTTTGAGTTTTTCTATTTGAGCAAGTCTGGTGCCATTTTAAAATTCGTCTTTACGGACTGATTCTGTTTTGACAGATTCTGCCTTTTATTTCGCATTGCTTCTTTATGCTGTGTTGGGTGGATTTCTTTGTTCCATTACCTTCCAGTAGCTTTGAGCAATGACCAGAAGTGTTAAGAATGATTGTGTCACCTCCGAACATGTGAGTTTTTGATTATGCACTAACCCTCTAATGAGTTTGCTTAAAGTTTGGTGTGGAGGAAGTTTTCAAGGGTCAAGAGAGGAGGATGATATACTATGATCAAGGAGAGTGAAAGCTCTAAGCTTGGGGATGCCCCGGTGGTTCACCCCTACATATTCTAAGAAGACTCAAGCGTCTAAGCTTGGGGATGCCCAAGGCATCCCCTTCTTCATCGACAACATTATCGAGTTCCTTCTCTTGAAACTATATTTTTATTCAGGTCACATCTTATGTACTTTACTTGGAGCGTCTGTTTGTTTGTTTCTATTTTTGTTTGTGTTTGAATAAATTGGATTACATCATGCTTGTGTGGGAGAGAGACACGCTCCGCTGGTTCATATGAACACATGTGTTCTTAGCTCATTATATTCATGGCGAAGTTTCCTCTTCGTTAAATTGTTATATGGTTGGAATTGGAAAATGATACATGTAGTAATTGCTATAAATATCTTGGGTAATGTGATACTTGGCAATTGTTGTGCTCATGTTTAAGCTCTTGCATCATATACTTTGCACCTATTAGTGAAGAATACATAGAGCATGCTAAAATTTGGTTTACATAATTGGTCTCTCTAAAGTCTAGATAATTTCTAGTATTGAGTTTGAACAACAAGGAAGACGGTGTAGAGTCTTATAATGTTTTCAATATGTCTTTTATGTGAGTTTTGCTGCACCGGTTCATCCTTGTGTTTGTTTCAAATAAGCCTTGCTAGCCTAAACCTTGTATCGAGAGGGAATACTTCTCATGCATCCAAAATACTTGAACCAACCACTATGCCATTTGTGTCCACCATACCTACCTATGCTACATGGTATTTTCCCGCCATTCCAAAGTAAATTGCTTGAGTGCTACCTTTAAAATTCCATCATTCACCTTTGCAATATATAGCTCATGGGACAAATAGCTTAAAAACTATTGTAGTATTGAATATGTAATTATGCACTTTATCTCTTATTAAGTTGCTTGTTGTGCGATAACCATGTTTATTGGGGAACGCCATCAACTCATTGTTGAATTTCATGTGAGTTGCTATGCATGTTCGTCTTGTCTGAAGTAAGGGCGATCTACACCGAGTTGAATGGTTTGAGCATGCATATTGTGAGAGAAGAACATTGGGCCGCTAACTAAAGCCATGATTCATGGTGGAAGTTTCAGTTTTGGACAAATATCCTCAAATCTCTAATGAGAAAAGAATTAATTGTTGATGAATGCTTAAAGCATTAAAAGAGGAGTCCATTATCTGTTGTCTATGTTGTCCCGGTATGGATGTCTAAGTTGAGAATAATCAAAAGCGAGAAATCCAAATGCGAGCTTTCTCCTTAGACCTTTGTACAGGCGGCATAGAGGTACCCCTTTGTGAAACTTGGTTAAAGCATATGTATTGCGGTGATAATCCAGGTAGTCCAAGCTAATTAGGACAAGGTGCGGGCACTATTGGTACACTATGCATGAGGCTTGCAACTTATAAGATATAATTTACATGATGCATATGCTTTATTACTACCGTTGACAAAATTGTTTCATGTTTTCAAAATCAAAGCTCTAGCACAAATATAGCAATCGATGCTTTTCCTCTATGAGGACCATTCTTTTACTTTCAATGTTGAGTCAGTTCACCTATTTCTCTCCACCTCAAGAAGCAAACACTTGTGTGAACTGTGCATTGATTCCTACATACTTGCTTATTGCATTTATTATGTTACTCTATGTTGACAATATCCATGAGATATACATGTTACAAGTTGAAAGCAACCGCTGAAACTTAATCTTCTTTTGTGTTGCTTCAATACCTTTACTTTGAATTATTACTTTATGAGTTAACTCTTATGCAAGACTTATTGATGCTTGTCTTGAAGTGCTATTCATGAAAAGTCTTTGCTTTATGATTCACTTGTTTACTCATGTCATATACATTGTTTTGATCGCTGCATTCACTACATATGCTTTACAAATAGTATGATCAAGTTTATGATGGCATGTCACTCCAGAAATTATCATTGTTATCGTTTTACCTGCTCGGGACGAGCAGAACTAAGCTTGGGGATGCTGATACGTCTCCACCGTATCGATAATTTCTTGTGTTCCATGCCACATTATTGATGTTATCTACATGTTATATGCACACTTTATGTCATATTCGTGCATTTTACGGAACTAACCTATTAACAAGATGCCGAAGTGCCGGTTCCTGTTTTCTGCTGTTTTTGGTTTCAGAAATCCTAGTAACGAAATATTCTCGGAATCGGACGAAATCAACGCCAAAGTTCCTATTTTCACCGGAAGCATCCGGAACACCCGGGAAGGATCGGAGGGGAGCCACGGGGCCCCACACCACACCCGGCGCGGCCAAGGGGGGGCGCCCCTAGGGTGTGGGCTCCCTGCAGACCCTCTGGCGCCGCCTCTCCGCCTATATAAAGCCCCTGGATCAGAAAACCCTTACGCGTTCGACGAAACCCACAGAAACCTGCCAGAGCCGCCGCCATCGCGAAGCCAAGATCTGGGGGACAGGAGTCTCTGTTCCGGCACCCTGCCGGAGCGGGGAAGTGCCCCCGGAAGGCTTCTCCATCGACACCGCTGCCATCTCCACCGCCATCTTCATCACCGCTGCTGCTCCCATGAGGAGGAGTAGTTCTCCATCGAGGCTCGGGGCTGTACCGGTAGCTATGTGGTTCATCTCTCTCCTATGTGCTTCAATACAATAATCTCATGAGCTGCCTTACATGATTGAGATTCATATGATGATGCTTGTAATCTAGATGTCATTATGCTAGTCAAGTGAGTTTTACTTATGTGATCTCCAGGAGACTCCTCGTCCCACGTGTGTAAAGGTGACGAGTGTGTGCACCGTGTGGGTCTCTTAGGCTAGATTTCTGACGAATACTTATTCACTTGTTGAATGGCATAGTGAGGTGCTTATTTATATCTCTTTATGATTGCAATGTGTTTGTATCACAATTTATCTATGTGCTACTCTAGTGATGTGTTATTAAAGTAGTTTTATTCCTCCTGCACGTGTGCAAAGGTGACGAGTGTGTGCACCAGTGTTAGTACTTGGTTTATGCTATGATCATGATCTCTTGTAGATTGCGAAGTTAACTATTGCTATGATAATATTGATGTGATCTATTCCTCCTACATATGCATGAAGGTGACGGTGTGCATGCTATGCTAGTACTTGGTTTAGTCTATTGATCTATCTTACACTATAAGGTTACTAAAACATGAGCATTATTGTGGAGCTTGTTAACTCCGGCATTGAGGGTTCGTGTAATCCTACGCAATGTGTTCATCATCCAACAAAAGTGTAGAGTATGCATTTATACTGTTACGTTATGTGATCAATGTTGAGAGTGTCCACTAGTGAAAGTGTAATCCCTAGGCCTTGTTCCTAAATACTGCTGAGTTACTACTGCTTGTTTCTTGTTTCTTTGCGTTACTACTGTTGCAATACCACCACTATCTTAACTACGCGCCAAGCACTTTTACGGTACCGTTGCTCATTGCTCATACTTATTCATACCACCTATATTTCACTATCTCTTCGCCGAACTAGTGCACCTATTAGGTGTGTTGGGGACACAAGAGACTTCTTGCTTTGTGGTTGCAGGGTTGCATGAGAGGGATATCTTTGACCTCTTCCTCACTGAGTTCGATAAACCTTGGGTATCCACTTAAGGGAAACTTGCTGCTTTGTTCTACAAACCTCTTGCTCTTGGAGGCCCAACCTTGTCTACAAGAATAGAAGCTCCCGTAGACATCGGGGTCCCACTTCCCCTACTAAAGGGCCGGCCCATTTAGTATGTGGGGTCCACCATATAGCAA
>NC_061511.1:270476257-270592488 GCF_022539505.1 Lolium rigidum
GTGGCGCCACCCCGTGGCCCCTCCGACTCTGATTCTCGGCCTATAAGATCGTCTCTGACCTAAAAACATCGACAGAAAAGACGGAAACAGAGAAAACCATCCAGAGCCGCCGTCATCGCGAAAGTCCAATTCGGGGGACAGAACTCTCTGCTCCGGCACCCTGCCGGGACGGGGAATTGCCCCGGAGCCATCTCCACCGCCGTCTTCACCGCCATCTTCACCGCCATCGCTGCCTCCATGATGAGGAGGGAGTAATCCACCCCGGGGCTGAGGGCTCCGCCTGTAGCTATGTGGTTCATCTCTCTCTTTATGTGATCTAGTTGAATATCATCTATGTGCTACTCTAGTGATGTTATTAAAGTAGTTTTATTCCTCCCGCACGGTGTAATGGTGACAAGGTGTGCATCCGTGTTAGTACTTGGTTTATGCTATGATTATGATCTCTTGTAGATTATGAAGTTAACTATTGCTATGATGGTATTGATGTGATCTATTCCTCCTACATAGTGTGAAGGTGACAGTGTGCATACTATGTTAGTACTTGGTTTAGTCGAATTGATCTTTCTTGCACTCTAAGGTTATTTAAATATGAACATTGAATTGTGGAGCTTGTTAACTCCGGCATTGAGGGTTCGTGTAATCCTACGCAATGTGTTCATCATCCAACAAGAGTGTAGAGTATGCATTTATCTATTCTCGTTATGTGATCAATGTTGAGAGTGTCCACTAGTGAAAGTCTAATCCCTAGGCCTTGTTCCTAAATATCGCTATCGCTGCTTGTTTACTTGTTTTACTTGCGTTACTACTCGCTGCGTTACTATTGCTGCGTTACTACTGCTTGTTTACTCTCCTGGGCAAAGCACTTTTCCGGTGCCGTTGCTACTACTTATTCATACCACCTGTATTTCACTATCTCTTCGCCGAACTAGTGCACCTATTAGGTGTGTTGGGGACACAAGAGACTTCTTGCTTTGTGGTTGCAGGGTTGCATGAGAGGGATATCTTTGACCTCTTCCTCCCTGAGTTCGATAAACCTTGGGTGATCCACTTAAGGGAAACTTGCTGCTGGTTCTACAAACCTCTGCTCTTGGAGGCCCAACACTGTCTACAAGAATAGAAGCTCCCGTAGACATCAGTGGATGACCTATAAGGTCGCGCAAATTCTGCAGAAACCAAGTCCAACTTTCCTGTGACTCAACCTCCAAAACCCCATAAGCAACAGGGAACATTCAATTATGTCCATCAACTGCAGTAGCAGCAACTAGCTGTCCTTCAAACCTGCCATGAAGAGCTGATGCATCCACGGCCAAATAAGGCCTGCAACCGTCCAAAAAGCCTTTCCAGCACGCTTTGAAACAAACAAAAGCCCTTCAAAAACATTCCTTGTGCATTACCTTCCCGCTTTTCAATTTGTAGGGAACTGTATGCTTGTCTATCGCTACAACAACTCGCTCGGACTAGCCATCTCCACTTCAGCTTTGAAAGTGTAAAGCAAGCTGAAAGCTTTCATTCCATGGACCATTGATCTTGTCAAGAGCCATTTCCTTTGCATAGAACATCCTCATGTAAGGTACTTCCATTTTATACTTCTCAACCACCTTTTTTACGAGTGCTGTTGGAACAAGTGAAGGATTTTCTCTCAGCCAATCTAGGATTACATCTGCCAACCACCTAGTCTTCGCTAGCTTTGTTTTCAGCTCTGGCTCTCCCTAGAGGTGGACACCTATGGATCTCATTATTCTTCTTTATCTGAAACATAATGATAAGGGATGTCAGTAATAGATAACAAATTTTACACCGTGATCTAAATACACAACTGGTTGGCGTAGTACCAGAACCAAGCTGCTTCTGCGCATTGTGGATGCATGCAGCCTAAACTTACACCTTAGGTATGGGCATTTAATTGTGAACCTACCTGGCTCACTTTTAATAACCTCAAAATTATTCTTAGTGAGAATGTGATATGTAGTAATTGCATTACGGCAGTCCATCATCGTTTGAAACACGGTGCCTTCTACAAGCTGGGGTTTCTCCCTGTTCCACTCAATTGTTGGCAAGTCTTCACCTTCGTAATCGGCTAAAACGAGGCTGTCATCATTCTCATTCTTCTCTTCATCATCAGTGTCATCAAATATGGCACCAAAAGCCATATCTTCCATGTATTGATCCTCCATTGCCTGCTTACTGCATCGATCTACCAATTCAGGAAACATCAACTCATCCTCATTATCTTGAGGAGGCTGATCCTCAATGTCTGCATCGTCCTCCACATCGACCGTACGAACGTTCTGGCTACCACTAGCACTGGGGACAAATGGTGCTGCAGTGGACCTACAAGGAGCGCCACGGCGCACACTATTAGCAGAGGCGGCGGCAGTAGAGAGACATGATGCCCGACCACCTGATGATGCCCCAGCACCAGATGATGCCTGGCCCCTGTCCACATGGATACAAATTTTACCGAACCGGCAAGAAGCATTCAAAGCAAAAAGAAATCCCAGATCGTCTTCGGAAATTAGTGGAATAAATCTTCCCTCCGAGCTGTTGAAATATTCGAAATGAACTGCATCGAGAGAGCTCCAGGTGTAGTTATCGTAGATGTTAGCTTTGAAATCCGTTAACGAGATGGTGGTTGCAACCACCGCAGGGAAGTTAAACCCAGCCTTACAGCCGTTTAGAATCACGCGTAAAGCTAGAATCCAGCCTAACCACCGACCGAAAAGCCAGTGCTGGATCCATCCTATTCGAAAAGCAACGCAGCTTAGTTGAGCAACAAGGATTGGCGCTCAAAAACCGCCTACTGTTAATTCACATGGGATAGGCGGACGATGCTTACCCGGATGGAATCCATGCGTTAGATCCCTCCGATTCCCAATCTTCTCCACGGCTGGCGGGAATAGTCCGCACACCGGACGGAATTACAAAGAGGACAGGGGTAGATCCGGATCCGGTGGGGGCGGAGCCCGGGGGGGGTGGTGGGGGCGGGGCCGGCTCGGCGGCGGACGACGCCATAAGGTAGGTGGGCAGGATGGCGTGGCGGCGGAGGGGCGGTGTGTGAGCTCCTCCGAGTCTCGGACGGAGGGGAAAGCTTTGGGTCGGCTCTTCCAGTCAATAGTCAACACATTTCGAAAGCAACGGTCAAGTCAAAACCACCGCGGCTCCCTAGCCGTCACCGGTAACGGAAGGCCTCTCGAACAGACGGCAACCCTCCCGTCCGAGCCTCTGAAAGGGGTTTCAAACTAGAGGGAGGGGAAAACTGAGGAAAAGTTAAGAGGCTGGGGAAAACTGAGTACAACTAACGAACCAGGGGCACGAAACTAGAAATCCCTATAATATATCTTTGTGTTTATGATAATGTTTGCATACCATGCTATAATTGTATTAACCGAAACATTAATACATGTGTGTTATGTAAACAACAAGGAGTCCCTAGTAAGCCTCTTGTATAACTAGCTTGTTGATTAATAGATGATCATGGTTTCGTGATCATGAACATTGGATGTTATTAATAACAAGGTTATGTCATTAGTTGAATGATATAATGGACACACACCCAAATAAGCGTAGCATGAGATCAAGTCATTAAGTTCAACTTGCTATAAGCTTTCGATTCATAGTTACCTAGTCCTTCGACCATGAGATCATGTAAATCACTTACACCGGAAGGGTGCTTTGATTACATCAAACGCCACTGCGTAAATGGGTGGTTATAAAGATGGGATTAAGTATTCGGAAAGTGTGAGTTGAGGCATATGGATCAAGAGTGGGATTTGTCCTTCCCGATGACGGATATATATACTCTGGGCCCTCTCGGTGGAATGTCGTCTAATTAGCTTGCAAGCATGTGACTGGGTCACAAGAGATGACATACCACGGTACGAGTAAAGAGTACTTGTCGGTAATGAGGTTGAACAAGGTATGGAGATACTGATGATCGGACCTCGGATAAGTAAAGTATCGCGCGACAAATGGAATTGGTATTGTATGTTAATGGTTCATTCGATCACTAAGTCATCGCTGAATGTGTGGGAGCCATTATGGATCTCCAGGTCCCGCTATTGGTTATTAATCGGAGAAGAGTCTCGATCATGTCTGCATAGTTCACGAACCGTAGGGTGACACACTTAAGGTTCGATGTTGTTTAAGTAGATATGGAATATGAGATGGAGACCGAATGTTATTCGGAGTCTCGGATGGGATCCAGTACATCACGAGGAGGTCCGGAATGGTCCGGAGAATAAGATTCATATAAGGGAAGTCGTCTTCCGATGTTCGGAAAAAAATATCGGTATTTTGACTGAAGCTTCTAGAAGGTTCTAGTGGGCCACCGATGGGCCCACCACCTCGGGAGGGGCCACATGGTCCGAAGAGGTGCTGCCTAGCCTAAATGGGCTGGGCGCACCATGCTAACCAGCCCAACCCCAAGCAAGCTTAAGGGACAAGTTTCCCATAACTTAAGGGCTAAGTTTCCCCGAAACTTGAGGGTCAAGTTTGCCCTTTTTGTGGGCCGGCCCAAGGAGGAAAAGTAAGGGCCAAGGCATCCCATGGCTGCTCCCTCCCCTATATAAAGAGGGGAGAAGCAAGGGTGCTAAGGGTCCAAGAACTAAGAAACCCTAGCCACCATCCTCTCTCTGTGTTTACTGCTGTACCGGCTTGGCGAAGCCCTGCAGGAAATCTTCTCCACCACCACCACCACGCCGTCGTGCTGTTGGGATTTCGAGAAGGATCTACTACATCCGCTGCCCGCTGGAACGGGGAGAGGACGTCTTCATCGACACCGTACGTGTGACCGAGTACGGAGGTGCTGCCCGCTTGTAGCACTAGAAGGACTACATCTCGAACTTGAGTTCGGCAAGAGTACGACTACATCATCCACGGGATTTGATCTCGTTAACACTTTGGATCTTCAAGGGTATGTCTCTCATCTATCTCGTTGCTCAGATTTGGTAGATAAGATCTTGGTGGTATTCGTTCTTGCGGTAGAATTTTTTTGTTTTCCATGCATCGAACCCTTTAGTGGTATCAGAGTCGTGTCTATGCATAGATCTGTTGCACGAGTAGACCACAATGTTTTTGTGGGCGTTGATGCTCTTGTTGTTTTTGGTTAGTGTACTTTGCATCTTGCGGGATGGTGTGATGAAGCGGCCCGGGCTAACTTTACATGACCGCGTCTCATGAGACTTGCTCCACGCTTGACATGCAACTTGTATTGCATAAGTGGCTTTGCGGGTGTCTGTCTCTCCCACCATAGTGAAGATCCAATTTACTCTTTCTATTGACAACACTAGTATCACCGTTGTGGTTCATGTTCATAGGTAGATTGGATCTTACTCGAAAACCCTAAACCACGTAAAATATGCAAACCAAATTAGAGGCGTCTAACTTGTTTTTGCAGGGTTTGGTGATGTGATATGGCCATGATGTGATGATGATTATATTTGATGTATGAGATGTTCATTATTGTATTATGGCAACCGGCAGGAGCCTAATGGTTGTCTTTAAATTTGTTAAGACCTGCGTGTCTATTCATCATGTAATAGCTTTATTTCAAGTAGTTGTTATAGTAGCTATAAGTGATGGACAACCATGAAGCGGCGCCATGGACCTTGGTGCGATGCTGGTGATGATGGAGATCATGCTCATGTGCTTTGGAGATGGAGATCAAAAGCACAAGAAGAAAGTCCATATCATATCACATATTATGATTTGCATGTGATGTTAATCCTTTATGCATCTTATCTTGCTTAGATCGCGACGGTAGCATTATAAGATGATCCCTCACATTAATATCAAGATAATAAAGTGTTCTCCCCTCGTATGCACCGTTGCTACAGTTCGTCGTCTCGAAGCATCTCGTGATGATCGGATGTGATAGATTCTACGTTCACATACAACGGGTGTAAGCCATGTTGCACACGCGGAAATACTTGGGTTTGCTTGACGAGCCTAGCATGTACAGACATGGCCTCGAGACAACGGAAACCGAAAGGTTGAACACAAGTCATATGGATGATATGATCAACATGTTGATGTTCACCATTGAAGCTACATCATCTCACGTGATGATCGGTTTTGGTGTAGTGGATGTGGATCGTGTACCACTTAACAACTATGAGGGATGTTGTATTAAGTGGGAGTTCATTAGTAGTTAGATTAAAACATGAACTAATTATCATAAACATAGTCTGAGTAGTATTTTGAATTAATTTTGTAGTATTGGCATCCGTACTCTACCATGCGCTAGTCTTGTAATTGAGATAGAAATACTGTTAAAATCTGACAAGAAACTTTACGGACTGGTACCGTATTGTTAAAGAATCAAGAAATAATTAAGTCCTATTGCAAACTTTTAGTAAACCTCACATTGTTGATTCAAAGAGCCATGGTTTCAATTAGTACCTAAAGTTATCTTGTCTCCGTGAAACTTGAAGTTCAAATCTGTTTGAAAAGTAAGGAGCTGAAAATTTAGTTTTCAGAAATAATCAAGGTATGAGATATATGTGATGTCTAAGACCTTATTGCAAGATGATAAAATATAATTTGGTGAGACTACATAAACTCATAAGTTTTATGGGAATGTACGAAGGTTGAAGACGCAAGGCGTCCCAATCCTCCAACTATTGGGGCACTAACGATATTCGCATATCCATGAAGTGATCGTCCTTAGTATGCACCGTTGCTAAGACCCGTCGTTTCGAAGCATCACGTGATGATCGGGTGTTATAGACTCTACGTGTGCATACAACGGGTGCAAGCCATATTTGCACATGAGAATACTGAGGTTTAACTTTACGAGCCTAGCATGTACAGACATGGTCTCGGAAAGTCGTCATGATATGATGGATAAAATTATGAGTGAAATTGTTCATCATATTACAAAGTTACTAATAGTGAAATCTGGAACACTTGTCATATGATGATCAACTTCAAAATAAGAACCGCAAGGTTTTTGGTATTTGACCACAAACCTAGAAGTTATTAAAGGTGAAGTGTTTTCTGAGAATGAGGAAAACTAAAAGAGAAACTACAAAAGATATTTTGGCAGAAAGAAAGAAAAGACTAGAAGGTCTAGCTCAGGTGTATATAAATGATATACATGTTATGGATATATTCCTTGTTTGGTCACTTAATAAAATACTTGGGTATTTGTACCAGATTGGTTGGTATGAGAGATGTCATACAATACAACACAATACAAGAATACGATGGCCTAAGTGATTGATAAGGAATATGGTAATAATGCACGTCTGGAACATAATAAAGTGTTATTATGTTTGTCGTTGGCATTCTACCTAGCATTTAGAATTTATAATAAAAAACTTAATAAATTGTTATTTTGTTCTAGTCAAATAAAAACAATGAGTTGTTCAAATTATGACATTACTCCATGTACGATGGATAAGTTAGTATAAATCTTAATGGTGAATTACACATACATAATACTGACGCTAAAATGCCATAAAGCAAATGATTTGAATTCCACTTATTTGTGGAACCGCCATTTAGGTCATGTTAGAGAGGAACGCATGAAGGAACTCCATGCAAATGGATTTTTGGAGTCATTTGATTTTTGAATCGTTTGGCGCTTGCAAATCTTTTCTAAAGAGAGTGACTAAAATACCATTCATAGGACAAAAGTTGAACGGGCAACTAACCTAGTAGAAACATACATGATGATGTATGTGGTTCACTGGGCATAGTTGTGTGCGGAAGATTCTTCTACTTCATGAAAACTTCCAACAATGAATTGAGTATATATATGTGGATATATTCGATAAGGAAGAAGTTTGAAACATTTGAATGGATTCAAATAAATTTCAGCATTAAGTGGAAATCATCGTAATAGAAAAGTCAAATATCTATGATTGGATCATGGTGGAAATATTTGAATTATGAGTTTTAGCGAACATCTAAGAGAGTTATGATATTGTTCTACAACTCACGTTTCTTGGAGTATCATAGTGATGATGGAGTATCCGAGAGATGTATCCAAACCTTGTTGGATTAATGATGAGAGAAATTGATGCCATTATATTTTGTGGATTATACTTTAGAGACTACCGCTTTTACACTAAATAGAGCATCATCATAATCCGTTGAAATGACACCATACGAGTTATGGTATGGGCATAAAACCCTAATAGTCCTTTCTTAAATTTTGGTATGCATAGCATAAGTAAATAAGTTTACAACCAAAATCGGATGAATGACTTTGTTGGTTATCCCAAAGAATTGATTGGGAATTCTTTCCACTATGGAGACAAAGACAAAAGTGTTTGTCGATGTATCTTACTTATTTCCAAGAAATTGTTTCTAGTGAAGTATTTGAGTGGGAGGACAATAGAACTTGATAAGGTTTATGAACCTGAGCATAATGATCAGAGTAGCGCATCATCGGAAATGGTTCCGGAAGCGGCCACGACGATCATGGCTCCCATGACTACAAAGTGTTTTTAGCCATGGAGATCGAAGTACATATTGAACCTTGTAGGTATGGTTTACTTTGTGATCAAATAAATGATTTGTGGACAAAGGATTGATTTTGAACAATGGTAAACCAACTACAAACAAAAAAGTTATGATGGGCCCTGACTCCGTTAAAATGGCTATGCGCCATGAAATCCAAGGTAGGTGAATACTTTTTGAAAGTAAATGGATCTATAAAATTGTTGGACTTGGATGAAATATCCTTGAAGAAGCTCGATTTGTCGAAAAGTTGTTTATGACAAAGTTCAAAGAGTTGACTACGATAAGATTAGATCTTCCGTAGCAGTGCTTATAGTCTATGTGGATTATTCTAGTAATCGCTACATATTTATTTTATGAGATATGCTAGTAGGATGGCAAAATACATTACTTAACAGAAGTGTGTATTAAAGGTGTATACAAGATAAAACCAAGAGTTTTGCTAGTCCGTGGAATACTAGATAGGTGTACGAACTTCAATTGGATGAAGTGAGTATCACAGAGTTGGAATCTTCACCGGATGAAATAGTCAAAGAATTTTTGATTTCATCAGAAACGTGAAGATGCTTGCATTTGCAAGAAATTAAGTGGGAGCGCTGAGACATATTTATAAGGGATTTCTATTTTCGTGCCCCTGGTTCGTTAGTTGTACTCAGTTTTCCCCAGTTCCTTAGTTTATCCTCAGTTTTCCCCTCCTCTAGTTTGAAACACGCACAAGTGCTGGAACGGCCGGTAGCCGTCAGGTCAGGCCTTGACCGTTAGTTTGACCGGGTGGGGCCGCACAGGGGCAACTCCTCCCTGACCGTCTCGTGCTGACGGGTAGGGTCAGGAGACACGTCGGAGCAGCCATCCATCTATCGCTGACGTGTGGGCCATTTTATGTCATGATTTTATACGCGTTGCTGCCAATGACAAATGGGCCGCTCTATAGGGCTGCCGCAATCAATGACCAGTGGGGTCGTATATTTTTCAGGAAAAGACATATATTGCCGCTCTGTGGGGCTGCCGCAGCCAATGACCAGTGGGGTCATCTATTTATTTAGAGAAAATCATATATTGCCGCTCCGTGGAGCCTCGCAGCCAATGACCAATGGGGTCATATATTTTTCGAGGAAAAGACATATATTGCCGCTGCGTGGGGCTGCCGCAGCCAATGACCAGTGGGGTCGTCTATTTATTTAGAGAAAATCATATATTGCCGCTCTGTGGGGCCGCCGCAGCCAATGACAAGTGGGGTCGTATATTTTTCAGGAAAAGACATATTTCCGCTCTGTGGGGCTGCCGCAGCCAATGACCAGTGGGGTCGTCTATTTATTTAGATAAAATCATATATTTGCCGCTCTGTGGGGCCTCCGCAGCCAATGACCAGTGGGGTCGTCTATTTTTCAGGAAAAGACACATATTGCCGCTCTGATATATGTCTTTAGAGAATATCATAGAGAGAAGCAACAAGTTCGCTAATTAATTATTCTTAAGCTAGACCGGAGAACCGCTGGCAGCTCGTTCCCCACCGTCGGACGGAGCAGCCATCGCCGGCGCCTCGTCGCGCCGCCGGCTCTGTCCCCCGGCGGCGTCAGACGGACTGCGGCGCTGCCACTTGTTTCGTCCGCACACATTGTACCCACCGCAGGAAAGTCCGCCGCAAGCAGATCCACCGCCCATGACGACCGGGATTTGTTCCGCACACCAATTGGTAGTATAGCTTGGTAAGACCTCCGCTTCTGCCTCCCCCGCCCCCTAATCGATTCGGTTCCCGTAATTTATTGGAGTTTGCAGGTACGAAATAGTGCTCAATGTCTGGTCGTAGCGGGTACACCGGCGAGGGTGGGGATTCGATCATGTCGTGGCCACGTTCTACTTCTCCTACCTCGTCGGAAGTGCAGGTATCTAGCTTCAGCTCTCTGTACTACCGTTGAAAGTTCCGCCATGGCCTGTTGGAGTGATTTCAGTTGTTCTTTTTTCCATTATTGTTACAGTTAGCCAGGCAAGCCGATGATCCATGGTACATTGCATACCAAGATGAATCAACCCAGTGGTGTAGCCAGAGGATGGATTTGGAGGAGAAGGTGGCCAATTTAGGTGATGAATTGGCCCGTAAAAACCTGATGATATTCGAGCTGAAGCGTATTGTGGAGGAAGAAAAGAAGAATTCAGAGCTTATTCTCAAGGAGAAGTTGAGAGTTGAGACAGATCTTGCCGTATTTGATCAAGTGGTAGAAAATCTAGAACATGAACTTAAAGTGATGGGAGAGGAGAAAAGTAGATTCATCTGTGTAGTTTTATTAGGTGTCATCCCTGTCCTAGCAGTTATGTGGTTCTGGTAGACGATTTAGTATAGAATTTTTATTCAGTAGATGACTCTAACCACTGTATTTTGTTGTGGCTCTAAGCACTGTATTTTGGCGTACAATTTCCTACTTGTGCTAAGTAATGCGCACGATAATTTTAGCATGCATGAACATTTTATAAAAGTGAAGGGATCCCAAAAGTGAAAGCATGTACCAGCCTCCGGATCAAATACATATCAATATCTTCCCAATCAAGTTGGGATAGAATTCAAATCATACATACGAGATGTACATGGACACATCAAGAACGTGGAGAAGCTTTTTTTTGAGACGGAGGTAGTAGTTCGAACAATTTTATCCCAATTGGAAATTGAAAAATACAAATTTATCATAATTTATCCCAATTTGCGGCGTCGAACACGGCCGCGCAGCGATGGGCAAGAAAGGCCGGGACGATGGGCGGCTGAGGGGTGGTCATCTGCGCCATCCGCCGTTGAAGCGATGTTATCGGCGATGGCTTCAATGTTCGTGGCATCGATGAACAGTGTCGGAACTGCCGCTGTCTTGGTGTACTTCATCAGCGATGGATCTACGGAGGGCTAGATCGGCGGCTTTGCAGCGCGGTTGTAGACGATGGCTTCAATCGTCTTGGCATCGATTCGCACTCTCGGCACCGGAAGTGAGACATCAACAGGCTCCGACATTGAAGGGTGGGTCTGCGCCGTCGAAGCGATGTTGTAGGCGATGGCTTCAATGTTCGTGGCATCGATGACCACCGTCGGCACGGCCGCGCCGTCTTGGTGTTCTTCATCATTCAACAGATCTGAGAAGAGAAACGAAAGTGAGACGAGAGAGAGACATTTCAACTATTTCGACGGTTTAGATCCTCACCGGCACTCTTAGATCCACGGCGCACGCACGGTTAGATCCGCGCCGCCGCACGCACGGTTAGATCCGCGCCGCCGCACGCCACGGTTAGATCCGCGCCGCCGCACGCCACCGCACGCACGGTTAGATCCGCGCCGCCCGCACGCACGGTTGAGATCCGCGCCGCCGCACGCCGCCGCACGCACGCGTTAGATCCGTTCCGCCGCGACCGCCGGAGTAAGAGAGGAAATACGAGAGAGGAAGATGCGGACCGGAATATGCGATCGCCAGGGTTGGTAGGTATGTGCTCTGCTCTTGTCTCCGTATGCGTCCATCGTGGTAGAGAGAGATATACAGGCCGTCCGATCATAAATGATCGAACGGTGCAAGCGTTCGTTGAGCTTTCAACCAACCAAGATCCGTGTGACATACATCTCGACCAATCAGAGATCAGCCGGTGAGTACAAGTTAGGAAAAGCTGAGTACAACTAAGAGGGGGAAAAGTGAGGAAATGTTTATCGGAAGGGCAAAAGCTGAGTACGATCGAGTAAAACAAGTGGGCCCGGAGGGAAAAGCGAGTAACACTAAGTAAAACAGGGGCACCCAAATAATAAAGGGACTAAGGGAAATTGAAGCTTTTGGCATAAAAATTGTAAAATTGTGTTATTTGAACAATATATTACATTTTGGCCGACTAGATATAGTTTGCAATTCAAAGATACACAAGTGTGACGAATTTGGACTCATTTGGACAAAGTTTGTAAGCATAGTGGGTATTTGGGAGGTGTATTGAGCAGAAAAGCCCTGCATCTTCATATCTAGTAGCTCATGGACTAGGAAGTGGTTTTGAAGCTTTTGGCATAAAAACTTCATATCTCTATATTTCCTTTTCCATTATTATTTCTCTAGGTTGTAGGTAACATAACAAGGCTCCATGGGAAGGTTCCACCATGTTTTGAATTATTTTGAATTGAACCCTAAAACCCTAAAACCCTAAAACCTAGAGAAAATGATAAATGTGGCTTAAATGTGGCATACAAATTGTTCATACAAATTCAAATTGTTGAACACAAAGGCATCCCCAATACAAATTGTTCATACAAATTCAAATTGTTCATAGAAATTCAAATTGTTCAACACAAAGGCATCCCCAATACAAAGGGAACCCCAATACAAATTGTTCAACACAAAGGGATCCCGAATACAAAGGGAACCCCAATACAAATTGTTCATACAAATTCAAATTAGTTGTTCGAAATAAAATCTTTCTCTTGCTCCTGGTGTGACTCGCCGGGGCCACCACCTTACTCCGGGTAACCCTAACGGGATATTACCGGTGTCTACCTTCCTTTTGCCCTCTTTCTTGTTCTTCTTCTTCTGCAAAGCTTGTGCTTTTTCTTCTGCCATGTACTCTTCGAAGTTAGCTTCTATCATGGCCTTACTACTTTCGTGGCATTCTCGACTATACTCTGTTCCCTCTCCTCTAGACTCATCGGTTGAAGCCATTCTACATCCATCTCGTTCCCTCCGCTCTCCATCCATCGGTTCAAGCAGCTCTACATCCATATGTTCCCTCCGCTCTCGATCCATCGGTTCAATCTCCTCATGTTGAACTGTCGCTTCAATCTCCTCTCGCATTTGCTGCTTCAATCTCCTCATGTTGAACTCGTCGCTTCAATCTCCTCTCGCATTTCGTCGCTTCAATCTCCTCATGTTGAACTGCTGCTTCAATCTCAAGTTGAATTGTTGCTTCATTCTCCTCTGCATTTTCTGCTCCCGCCTGATCTTCCATTCCAAAAGCTGGGTCAACTACATTTTTACAAAGCCTAGCAATGTGTCCAGGGATTCCACAACGTTTGCACTTACGTTTTCGAATCGGTGCACCACCCTCTGCACTAGCTCTGATCCTATTCTTCCTCGGCCTACTGCCGGTCTAGTCAATCTTCGGAGAGTACCGTTTGAAGCTCTGGATTGACTTTCATCCATTGGTCTTTTCCCAACAAGGTAGGAACATTCATAGCATATGCAGCCCTAAATTTGGCAACAGAGAAATACTCGGACACATACTTGATCAACTTCACCATCTTCACCCCCTATAACACTCATGAAAAACAATGCGTGTATGCGGGGTATCCCACGGATCTGCCATCCCCTACAATGGCATGTCCTATCAACCAAACTCACCTGGATACCTCCATCGCCTGTTTTGTTTGTCCGTGTAGGTTACCTCAGCCTCCATTCCTTTTCTGACGCATTGCATCCTCAATTGTTTTGCCCTGTCATGCAAAGACTTAATCAAAGATGGGAGCATGAGATGGCCAACATAATTTGTGGATGCAATTCTTTGACGCAGATCGATCTTTATCATGATCATCTGCCTAATCTTATCAAATATTTGCCACAGCATAAGCCCTTTCAATGACTTGACCTTTGAATTGAAACTCTCCGCAAGGTTACTTGTTACATAGTCTACCTTGCAAATTTCATTGAATTGGCTTCTTGACCACACCCTACCATGATGTTCATCCAAGTACTCCTTCACCCCGAGGTTTTTGTTTATACAACACATCCAAATGAAACAGATGCTTCCTAGAGCTGCATGTGTATGAAGCTGGCCATAGGTTGTCGGTAAAAACTTTACCCTTGAATTTCTTTGTAAAATTATGTACCAAGTGTCGCATACATTCCCTATGCTCCACTCCGTGGAATACTCGCTTCTACCGCGGTCTCCAAACCTTTGCAAGCGTCCGTGTGGATAACAAGTCTCGGTGGATGACCTATAAGGTCGCGCAAATTCTGCAGAAACCAAGTCCAACTTTCCTATGACTCAACCTCCAAAACCCTATAAGCAACGAGGAACATCCAATTATGTCCATCAACTGCGATGGCAACAACTAGCTGTCCTTTAAACCTGCCATGAAGAGCTGATGCATCCACGGCCAAATAAGGCTTGCAACCGTCCAAAAGCCTTTCCAGACAAGCTTTGAAACAAACAAAAGCCCTTCTAAAACATTCCTTGTGCATTACCTTCCCGCTTTTCAATTTGTAGAGAGCCGTATGCTTGTCTATCGCTATAACACTGCCTGGACTAGCCATCTCCACTTCAGGTTTGAAAGTGTAAAGCAACTGAAAGCTTTCATTCCATGGACCATTGATCTTGTCAAGAGCCATTTCCTTTGCATAGAACATCCTCATGTATGGTACTTTCATTTTATACTTCTCAACCACCTTTTTACGAGTCGTTGTTGGACCAAGTGAAGGATTTTCTCTCGGCCAATCTAGGATTATATCTCGCCAACCACCTAGTCTTCGCTAGCTTTGTTTTCAGCTCCGGCTCTCCCCCTAGAGGTGGACACCTATGGATCTCCTTATTCTTCTTTATCTGAAACATAATGATAAGGGATGTCGATAATAGATAACAAATTTTACACCGTGATCTAAATACACAACCTGGTTGGCGTAGTACCCGAACCAAGCTGCTCATGCGCATTGTGGATGCATGCAGCCTAAACCTACACCTTAGGTATGGGCATTTAATTGTGAACCTACCCGGCTCACTTTTAATAACCTCATAATTATTCTTAGTGAGAATGTGATATGTAGTAATTGCATTACGGCAGTCCATCATCGTTTGAAACACGGTGCCTTCACGCAAGCCTGGGGATCCTCCACTGTTCCACTCAATTGTTGGCAAGTCTTCACCTTCGTAATCGGCTAAAACGAGGTTGTCATCATTCTCATTCTTCTCTTCATCATCAGTGTCATCAAATCTGGCACCAAAAGCAATATCTTCCATGTATTGATCCTCCATTGCACCGCTTATCGCATCGATCTACCAATTCAGGAAACATCAACTCATCCTCATCATCTTGAGGAGACTGATCCTCAATGTCTGCATCGTCCTCCACATTGACCGTACGAACGATCTGGCTACCACTAGCACTGGGGACAGATGGTGCTGTTGTGGACCTACAAGGAGCACCGCGGCGCACACTGTTAGAAGAGGCAGCAGCAGTAGAGAGACATGATGCCCGACCACCTGATGATGCCCCAGCACCAGAGAGAGATGATGCCCGGCCCCTGTCCACATGCATACCAATTTAATTTAACGAACCGGCAAGAAGCATTCAAAGCAAAAAGAATTCCCAGATCGTCGTCAGAAATTAGTGGAACAAATCTTCCCTCCTTGTTGTGCAAATATTCGAAATGAACTGCGTCGTCACAGCTCCAGCTGTACTGAGCGTAGATGTTAGCTTTCAAATTCCTCAACGAGATGGTGGTTGCAACCAGGGAAGTAAAACCCACTCTTATAGCGTTTAGAATCACGCGTAAAGCTAGAATCCAGCCTAACCACCAGCCGAAAAGCCGGCATCTGGATCAATCCTATTCGAAAAGCAACGCAGCTTAGTTGAGCAACAACGATTGGCGCTCAAAAACCGCCTACTTGTTAATTCACATAGGCGGACGATGCTTACCCGGATGGAATCCATGCGTTAGATCCCTCCGATTCCCAATCTTCTCCGCGGCTGATGCGAACAGTTGGCACACCAGATGGACATACAAACTACGCGAAAGGGGTAGATCTAGATCTGGTGGAGGCGGAGCCCTCTCCGCCTCCCGGGGGTGGTGGTGGGGGCGGGGGCGGCTCGGCGGCGACGACGCCATAAGGTAGGAGGGCAGGACGGCGTGGCGGCGGAGGGGCGGTGTGTGAGCTCCTCCGGTCTCGGGCGGAGTGGAAAGCTTTGGGTGAGCTCCTCCGATCCAACGAGTCAACACGGTTCGAAAGAAACGGTCAATTCAACACCAACGCGGCTCCCTAGCGCGTCACCGGTAACGGTGAAGGCCTCGACCGAGACGGCAACCCTCCCGTCCGAGCGTCTGCGACGGGTTTCAAACTAGAGGGAGGGGAAAACTGAGGAAAAACTAAGGGGCTGGGGAAAACTGAGTACAACTAACGAACCAGGGGCACGAAAATAGAAATCCCTATTTATAAATTTTATGTAGATGACATGTAGTTGGTTATAAATGATGTACTTATATACTTGATTAAAAGGTTTCATTGAGAATTAACTTCAGTGAAAGGATATGGACTGAAACATATTTAGTGTCAAGATCTACGAAGATAGATTAACACATAATAAGTTTAAATCAAAGTACATAGAATGGATATTGAAGTAGTTCAATATAGAAATATTAAGAAAATGTTCTTGTCATGTGAAGGTTTAACAAGACTTGAGTGTATTTGACACTCGATGAGTAAAAACACATGAGTGATTTTAGATCACGAATAATATGTACAAAATTAGATGTCTTGTGCTCTAAAAGGTTAGGAGCATATACCAGAATGATTCATGTGATGATCATTGGACAACAGTAAGAATATCCCTGTGTGCTTTAGAAGAACCAAGGATACATATATATAGTTTTATATGGGGTAATGACAAACAAATCGCTGTAAGGTGTTACACCGATATTTGTTTTGTCACATATAAAAATGAATTTCAAATCTCAATTAGGCTAAGTGTTGTTTAAAAGGTAGCACAATGCTAAATTTAGAAGAGTTCTAAATATTGTGACGGATTCTACAAAAGAAGGCAGAGTATGACATTGTTTTGACAATGATTGAGGATGTTAAGTCAAGAAGTTCTTTGAGAATTTGGTGTAGTTCCGATAGTGTCAGATTTTTGAAGCTATATTGTGTGTGACAATATTAGTGACATATTTCAGACCGCGGAATTAAGGTTCCACCAGAAGACCAAACATATTTAATGCCGACTCATTTGGAAAATGAGTGATGCGTGAAGACGCAAATGAATTGCAAAATACATACGTTTCTGAGTGTGTCAGAACCGTTGACTACAACCTCTCCCGTGAGCAAAACATGATAAAGCACCAGAAGGCCAAGGTGTTATATCTTTACAAATGTAAACTAGATTATTGACTCTAGTGCAAGTGGGAGACTGTTGGAGATATGCCCAAGAGGCAATAATAAAATGGTTATTATAATATATCTTTGTGTTTATGATAATGTTTGCATACCATGCTATAATTGTATTAACCGAAACATTAATACATGTGTGTTATGTAAACAACAAGGAGTCCCTAGTAAGCCTCTTGTATAACTAGCTTGTTGATTAATAGATGATCATGGTTTCGTGATCATGAACATTGGATGTTATTAATAACAAGGTCATGTCATTAGTTGAATGATATAATGGACACACACCCAAATAAGCGTAGCATGAGATCAAGTCATTAAGTTCAACTTGCTATAAGCTTTCGATACATAGTTACCTAGTCCTTCGACCATGAGATCATGTAAATCACTTACACCGGAAGGGTGCTTTGATTACATCAAACGCCACTGCGTAAATGGGTGGTTATAAAGATGGGATTAAGTATTCGAAAAGTGTGAGTTGAGGCATATGGATCAAGAGTGGGATTTGTCCATCCCGATGACGGATAGATATACTCGGGACCCTCTCGGTGGAATGTCGTCTAATTAGCTTGCAAGCATGTGACTGGGTCACAAGAGATGACATACCACGGTACGAGTAAAGAGTACTTGTCGGTAACGAGGTTGAACAAGGTATGGAGATACTGATGATCGGACCTCGGATAAGTAAAGTATCGCGCGACAAATGGAATTGGTATCGTATGTTAATGGTTCATTCGATCAATAAGTCATCGCTGAATGTGTGGGAGCCATTATGAATCTCTAGGTCCCGCTATTGGTTATTGATCGGAGAAGAGTCTCGATCATGTCTGCATAGTTCACGAACCGTAGGGTGACATACTTAAGGTTCGATGTTGTTTAAGTAGATATGGAATATGAGATGGAGACCGAATGTTATTCGGAGTCTCGGATGGGATCCAGGACATCACGAGGAGGTCCGGAATGGTCCGGAGAATAAGATTCATATAAGGGAAGTCGTCTTCCGAGGTTCGGAAAAAATATCGGTATTTTGACTGAAGCTTCTAGAAGGTTCTAGTGGGCCACCGATGGGCCCACCACCTCGGGAGGGGCCACATGGGCCGAAGAGGTGCTGCCTAGCCTAAATGGGCTGGGCACACCATGCTAACCAGCCCAACCCCAAGCAAGCTTAAGGGACAAGTTTCCCATAACTTAAGGGCTAAGTTTCCCCGAAACTTGAGGGTCAAGTTTGCCCTTTTTGTGGGCCGGCCCAAGGAGGAAAAGTAAGAGCCAAGGCATCCCATGGCTGCTCCCTCCCCTATATAAAGAGGGGAGAAGCAAGGGTGCTAGGGGTCCAAGAACTAAGAAACCCTAGCCACCATCCTCTCTCTGTCCTTACTCCTGTACCGGCTTGGCGAAGCCCTGTGATACGTCCCAAACGTATCTATAATTTCTTATGTTCCATGCTACTTTTATGATGATACTCACATGTTTTATACACATTACATGTCATAATTATGCATTTTCCGGCACTAACCTATTGACGAGATGCCGAAGAGGCGATTCTTGTTTCTGCTGTTTTTGGTTTCAGAAATCCTAGTAAGGAAATATTCTCGGAATTGGACGAAATCAACGCCCAGGGTCCTATTTTTGCACGTAGCTTCCAGAAGTCCGAGGGAGAGACGAAGTGGGGCCACGGGGCGCCGCCACAATAGGGCGGCGCGGCCAACAAGGGGCCCACGCGGCCCTGTTGTGTGGGGCCCCCGTGGCGCCTCTTGACCTGCCCTTCCGCCTACTTAAAGCCTTCGTCGCGAAACCCCCAGTGCCGAGAGCCACGATACGGAAAACCTTCCAGAGACGCCACCGCCGCCAATCCCATCTCGGGGGATTCATGAGATCGCCTCCGGCACCCTGCCGGAGAGGGGAATCATCTCCCGGAGGTCTCTTCATCGCCATGATCGCCTCCGATCGATGTGTGAGTAGTTCACCCCTGGACTATGGGTCCATAGCAGTAGCTAGATGGTCGTCTTCTCCCCATTTTGCTATCGTGTTAGATCTTGTGAGCTGCCTATCATGATCAAGATCATCTATCCGTAATCCTACATGTTGTGTTTGTTGGGATCCGATGAATATTGAATACTATGTCAAGTTGATTATCAATCTATCATATATGTTATTTATGTTCTTGCATGCTCTTCGTTGCTAGTAGAGGCTCGGCCAAGTTGATACTTGTGACTCCAAGAGGGAGTATTTATGCTCGATAGTGGGTTCATGCCTCCATTAAATGCGGGACCAGTGACAGAAAGTTCTAAGGTTGTGGATGTGTTGTTGCCACTAGGGATAAAACATCGATGCTTTGTCTAATGATATTTGTGTTGATTACATTACGCACCATACTTAATGCAATTGTATGTTGTTTACAACTTAATACTGGAAGGGGTTCGGATGATAACCTGAAGGTGGACTTTTTAGGCATAGATGCATGCTGGATAGCGGTCTATGTACTTTGTCGTAATGCCATGATTAAATCTCATAGTACTCATCATGATATATGTATGTGCATTGTTATGCCTTCTTTATTTGTCAATTGCCCAACTGTAATTTGTTCACCCAACATCTGCTATCTTATGGGAGAGACACCACTAGTGAATTGTGGACCCCGGTCCTATTCTTTACATCTGAAATACAATCTGCTGCAATTGTTCTTTACTGTTCTTCGCAAACAACAATAATCATCCACACTATACATCTAATTCTTTGTTTACAGCAAGCCGGTGAGATTGACAACCTCACTGTTACGTTGGGGCAAAGTTCTGTGATTGTGTTGTGCAGGTTCCACGTTGGCGCCGGAATCCCTGGTGTTGCGCCGCACTACACTCCTCCGCCATCAACCTTCAACGTGCTTCTTGGCTCCTCCTGGTTCGATAAACCTTGGTTTCTTTCTGAGGGAAAACTTGCTATTGTACGCATCACACCTTCCTCTTGGGGTTCCCAACGGACGTGTCGACTGCACGCATCAAGCTCTTTTTCTTGCGCCGTTGCCGGGGAGATCAAGACACGCTGCAAGGGGAGTCTCCACTTCCAATCTCTTTACTTTGTTTTTGTCTTGCTTTGTTTTACTTTATTTACTGCTTTGTTTGCTTCTTATATCAAAAACACACAAAAAATAGTTGCTAGTTTTACTTTATTTACTGTCTTGTTCTCTATATCAAAAACACACAAAAAATCAGTTACTTGCATTTACTTTATTTAGTTTGATTTATTTACTACTGCTAAAAAATGAGTAATCCGGAAGTTGAAGTTCGTTCCTTTAAGCAACAAGGGGGAGAAAGTTTTAAAGATGCTTGATATAGAATTAGCGATGCTCATCATAGGTGCATTAAGAAACACTCCACTATTATACTACTTAGGAACTTTTATGTTGGAATCTCTAGCTGGAATAGGTATGTTCTTGATACTCTTGCGGGAGGTAATTTCCTAGGCACTCCGGCTTTAGAAGCTAGTTGCATTATTGAGAGTCTAGTTGGAATACCACCTGTTAATGAAGCTAAAATTGAAATCTCTCTTGAAGATGTCATGAAAAAGTTGGAAGCCATAGAAAAAGATCTTCCAAGTATTGAGACTAAATTGGGAATATTACTTAATAGCACTGATAAACTTGATAAATCTCTAGGTGGAATTAATGAGAGAATTGCTGTTTTAGAAACTTGTGCTACTCATGATAATCGAACCCATAGGATTAGTGAACTTGAAGAAGTTATGGGAACCTTGGGTTCAACTTTTTCTTCTCTTAAGTTTAAGGAGAAAGCTTATGTGGGTAAGGAGCAAAAGTTTATGTATGTCTCTAAAGTGCCTAAACCAAAAAATTATTATGGGCCTAAAATTGACAAATCCCTTAGCACCACTACGGATGGGGGAGCATCTAAGATAACTATTGATGTTGATGCTTCATCTCTTGACAATACTTGATTCACACTTTCTGCGCCTAGCTGAAAGACGTTAAAGTAAAGCGCTTATGGGAGACAACCCATTATTTTACTTCTGCACTTTATTTTATATTTGAGTCTTGGAAGTTGTTTACTACTGTAGCAACCTCACATTATCTTTATTTTATTGCATTGTTGTGCCAAGTAAAGTCTTTGATAGTAAAGCCAATACTAGATTTGGATTGCTTGCGCAGGAACAGATTTCTTGCTGTCACGAATTTGAGCAGTAGTCTCTGTAGAAAAATCAAAAAAATCTTCCAATTTACGTGCGTGATCCTCAGATATGTACGCAACTTTCATTCAATTTGGGCATTTTCATCTGAGCAAGTCTGGTGCCACTATAAAATTCGTCTTTACGAACTGTTCTGTTTTGACAGATTCTGCCTTTTATTTCGCATTGCCTGTTTTGCTATGTTTGATGGATTTCTTTGTTCCATTAACTTTCGGTAGCTTTGTGCAATGTCCAGAAGTGTTAAGAATGATTATGTCACCTCTGAATATATGAATTATGCACTGACCCTCTAATGAGTTTGTTTCGAGTTTGGTGTGGAGGAAGTTTTCAAGGGTCAAGAGAGGAGGATGATACAATATGATCAAGAAGAGTGAAAAGTCAAAGCTTGGGGATGCCCCCGTGGTTCATCCCTGCATATTTTAAGAAGACTCAAGCGTCTAAGCTTGGGGATGCCCAAGGCATCCCTTCTTCATCGACAACTTATCAGGTTCCTCTAGTGAAACTATATTTTTATTCCGTCACATCTTATGTGCTTTACTTGGAGCGTCTGTTTGTTTTTGTTTTTGTTTTGTTTGAATAAAATCGGATCCTAGCATTATTTTTTTGGGAGAGAGACACGCTTCGCTGTTTCGTATGAACACATGTGTTCTTAGCTTTATCTTTAATGTTCATTGCGAAATTTGAACTACTTCATTCATTGCTATATGGTTGGAAACGGAAAATGCCGCATGTGGTAAATGGTTTAATGTCTTGAATAATGTGATACTTGGCAATTGTTGTGCTCATATAGATCTTGTTTAAGCTCTTGCATCATGTACCTTGTACTCATTAATGAATAACTACATAGAGCTTGTAAAAATTTGGTTTGCATGATTGATCTCTAGAGTCTAGATATTTTTCGGTTGAGGTGTTTGAACAACAAGGAGACAATGTAAAGTCTTATAAAAGTTACAATATGTTCATATGTGAGCTTTGCTGCACCTTTTATACTTGAGTTTGCTTCAAACAACCTTGCTAGCCTAGCCTTGCATTGAGAGGGAATTCTTCTCATGCATCCAAATCCTTGAGCCAAATACTATGCCGTTTGTGTCCACCATACCTACCTACTACATGGTATTTCTCCGCCATTCCAAAGTAAATTACTTGAGTACTAACTTTAAAATTTCCATTCTTTGCCTTTGCAATATATAGCTCATGGGACAAATAGCTTAAAAACTATCGTGATGAAGAATATGTACTTATGTGTCTTATTTCTTAATAAGTTGCTTGTTGAGCGGTAACCATGTTTCTGGGGACGCCATCAACTTTCACCTTTGTTGAATATCATGTGAGTTGCTATGCATATTCGTCTTGTCTGAAGTAAGAGCGATTTTCATGATCAAATGGTTTGAGTATGCATACTGTTAGAGAAGAACATTGGGCCGCTAACTAAAGCCATGATTCATGGTGGAAGTTTCGATGTGGACAACTAATCCTCAATCTCTTATGAGAATATTAATCGTTGTTGAATGCTTATGCATTAAAGAGGAGTCCATTATCTCGTTGTCTATGTTGTCCCGGTGATGGATGTCTAAGTTGAGAATAATCAAAAGCGAGAAATCCAATACGAGCTTTCTCCTTAGACCTTTGTACAGGCGGCATAGAGGTACCCCTTTGTGACACTTGGTTGAAACATATGCTATGCAATGATAATCCGTGTTAATCCAAGCTAATTAGGATAAGGTGCGAGCACTATTGGTATACTATGCATGAGGCTTGCAACTTATAAGATGTCTTATACATAACACATATGCTTTATTACTACCGTTGACAAAATTGTTTCTTGTTTTCAAAATGAAAAGCTCTAGCACAAATATAGTAATCAATGCTTCCCTCTGCGAAGGGCCTATCTTCTATTTTATTGTTGAGTCAGTTTGCCTATTCTTTCTATCTTAGAAGCAAACACTTGTATCAACTGTGTGCATTGATTCTTACATGTTTACCTATTGCACTTGTTATATTACTTTGTGTTGACAATTATCTATGAGATATACATGTTGAAGTTGAAAGTGTTGACGTCAGAAACCCCCTGGCGGGCAGAGACGGGCAACACGGTAGAGCCGGGAACAACTAGGGCTGCGGCTGGCCCCAGTCCCTCTGAGCGACGGCCCGCAAAGCCTCCTGGTCGCACGCGCCGATGTTTATCACAAGGGCGTGCCACCTGACCTATACCTGGTCGGGAAGGTGTGGATGATGCCTCGCTTAGTTTCTGCAGGGCACACACGTAAACGTTAAATACGAGCCTCGATCGGCTCTCGGGTTATCCGTGAATCGGCTCAAAGAGCCGATCCACCCATGATTCGACGGGGTGTCCGAATATATGGTGGTCCTGCTTGATCAAGGTAAAGCTAATGAGATCTACGACGATTTAGGGTTTTCACCGCATAATCGGATCATCCTACTCGAGATTGGGCCTCGCGCTCGCGCACGGTGACCATAAGCCGATCCTAGACAGTGGCCAAAAACCAACACGAGGTTGATCCCCGGAACATCCGTTCTAGGACTAGCGAACGCCACCCTACACGCCGCTGGATCCTCCGACCCCTTGTAAGGCCTAACTATTGCAGATATTAAACTAATCCTTGTAGAACAAGGATGCAATCGTAACGGACCAGATCTACTAAACTATGATCAAGCGGGGTGCCGCCCCTACACCTAAGATAGGTGTAAGGGCGGCTAGACATGCAAGGGTTGCACTACGAAAGCATGTAATATGAAGAACAATGCTAACCCTAACATGTCTAAGATAACTACGTTGCTCGCCATCAAAAAGGCTTCAGTACGAGCAACGCATGAACAACGTAGGCAGGCTTGTGCTGCCTAGATCGCAAGATGCGATCTAGGCAGCATGATGCTTACCGGTAGAAACCCTCGAGACGAAGGAGTTGGCGATGCGCCGAGATTTGTTTGTGGTTGAACGTTGGTTGTTGTTTATTCCATAAACCCTAGATACATATTTATAGTCCAGCGGACTTTCTAATGTGGGCGTGCACTAAACCGTGCACGAGATAAACTCTAACTTCTAAACTAAGATGCGATCTAATATGTTACGTATACACGGGCAATTAAGCCCAACTTGGTATAAAAGGCCGATCCACGTATTCCTTCTATATATATTTCTTCAAACCCATCTTGATCGCGGCCTACCTCTGACTTGGTCAAAATCTGGTGATAACACATGCCCCCCTGGTTTTGGAAATGACATTTCCAAAATCATTACGCTTTCTTTCGTCGGGTCATGTCGTGGCGACGAGCGAGCTCGCCGGAATTCCCATCATTACGCCTCGCCTCTCGGGCTTCTCTCGTATGAATCTGTCAATTTCGGCCTCACGTCCTCGAGAACCGTCATGGCATTAAATCTCCACTACACTCTCTTTATTTAACTGTGCCAAAACGGTTCACCACTCCATCGTCTTGCTCTGCTCTGTCCACCAAACCAAAACCCTTCTCTCCTGCAGCCATGTCTTCCTCCTCCTCCTCCGCTTCAGGCACTTCTCTCCAACCGTTGCCGAAGAACAAAGAAGAGGACGATCTCCGCTCCGGGGCGCACCCCATCTCCTCTGACAAGGAGAAGAAGGGAGGAGAAGCGGAGAAGACCAAGGCCTCCCCCTCCACCAGGCTCCCACCGAAGAAGCGCTCACGTATGTGGGCGGACAGCGAGGACGACGATGACGACGAGGAAGAAGAAGATGAGGAGGAGGAAGATGATTCCTCCGCCTCCATTGGGTATCCTCCAACGAAGCGCTTCCGCGGCTGGGCGGATAGCGAGGACGATGATGATGACGAGGAGGAGGAGGAGGCTCCGACGGACGGCCGGGGCAGCAGCGGCGAGGAGCTTCACGGGAGCGGCGGCCGACGACCTCGGCGGCGGCGACGATGAGGACAGCGACGACTAGTAGAAAAGGACTAGCAGTAGTAGTGCACTAGGCACTAGATCCCTCTTTTGAGAGCCATCGGCTCTTCTTGTAAAGCTGCTCCTTTGAATTAATGAGAATTGTTCTTCCAATTTCTCCTTTCATTAATCCAATTTCCATCCTTCCGCTTGCCACACCAAGACCGATAGTGACGAATCGGGCTATTATTGTTTTTCTCAACCGTGGCGTTTTGCGGTCCCGCGGCCGATGACTATTCATCGGCTAATTTGAGAACCAATCTCTTCTTTTCTTGCGGCTACACAGCCACGGTCCAAACCTCGTACCCAGACGACGGCTTTTCCTTCCCAGTTCCTCCCTGAGACGATCATGATGCAATAACAACCGAGGTAACTCCAATCGGCTCTTAAAAACAGGGCACCTATAGGCCTGTTGCCCCCCGAGTCTCAGCCAAACAAAACAGAGACGAGGATACGCGAATTAGCTGTATGGACACAGGCTTGATCATGTCCGAGGGACCTTCTTATGCGAGCCGGCCGATTTGAACATAAATCGGCTTCTCAAGCGAAGGAGCCCTCAAGATGAGCTGCCCCCGAGCTTTCTTCGGTTCTTGCCGGTCGAGATCGGCTCCTTTCCTTTGGTGGATCCGATGCGCTCCATCCTTGACCTGATGCGTACGTCCGGGCTGCTCTTGGCCTTTGCCCTTGAAGAGAGGATCCGAGCTCTTACACTACTCCATTGAGGAGTTCTTCCATTAGTGCTCCATTGACCCTCTGATCGTAACAGTTATTCCTCTTGAGTCGATGGCCATGCATCGGCTTTTATATCCTTAAGTCGATGCCTGCTGCATCGGCTGTGCTCGAAAATTTTCGAATTTTCAGAATTTTTTTTTTTTACGGCCGACTAGCGCATCGGGCCCCATATTCCGATACCCATCACCAAAGGATGAGACGCTTCTATTGCATATCCTCGTGTTCTGTCCACCTGGGTGCCCCCAGGCCGATTCTGTCAAGAGAATTGATGATATCGGCTCGGTTGGATAACATGTTGAACTCAGGCAGAATGGTGGGTGAGGATAATTTTGGCCGATTGCTGGAATCGGCCTCCATGTTGCTTGTTCGATGAAAGGTTTTGTAATGTCCCTTCATAAATTTTTGGGGCCGATCACAAGGATCAGCCTCGCCATGTCTGCTCATTGACGTGTTCTTGCTACTCGTCCAGGCCGGTAGACAGAACCAGCCCAATCTCTGATTTTATCATGTTGGTGCGCTTCATCGTCGTCCACCTTGGATGTATCGTGTAACCGTGGAGCACCGAGCTTCGTCGGAAGAACGAGCACCATGTTTGTGCCGGCCGATGTTTCATCATCGGCTTTCCTTTGCTGGGGCGCCACTCCATTTTCCGGGGACGACCCTCTTCATCCGAGGGTTCGGCGAACCTTTGCAGCCAGATCAGGCCTTGCTTTCCTCAATGTATGCAAGTATAACCTCTTGGCTTCTTCCAGGCCGCGCAATCGTTGAACCCTGCGTTTCTGGGAACGGTTGAGTCCGTCAGGGCACCACCTTGGCCGGTGGTACCTGTCTTCTTCTTCTCCCTCGTCTTCTGAATCTTCGAGATTTTGCAACCGAGGGGACTCAGCTCGTTTGATCTGTGGCGGGAGAGGTCCTAAGCGCTCGAACACGGACACGTTGGCTGCCTCCTTCTTCTTCCGGTTGCATTACAGGCAATTGCCGATTGTTGGCAATCGGCTCATTCTGAATCCCAGCGATTGCTCGAAGAAAGGACAATCTCAGTGCCTGTCCTCGTCGTCTCGCTCCTTTCCCTTGGCACAACGCTCGTGCTCCTCCTCAACGCGATTATGCCGACGATGTCTTCTGGCTTCTCTAGCCAGACGATCTCTTTCATCATCGTCGCTGGACCGTCGGCGTTGGTCGTACTGACTCACATACTTGTTGAGGAGGTGATCGAGAGAGAGGTCAGCGATATCTTATGTTCTTCACTTCTCCCTCTGTGACGTAGCGCTTGCCGTCTTGGCGGAGCCGATCGCGTGGAGCGGCTTCCTCTGTATCTTTGCTATGAGAGCAGCTGCCCTCATCTCCATCCTTGCCAGCGTGGTGTCCAAGATCTGCCATGTTGATTTTGCACAGGAAACCCGGCTGGCACCCTCCATGGCAAGCATACTCCACCATGTTCACGGCGGGGAAGGGCTGGGTATCGACTTTCATGGCGTACTGGTTGAAAATTAGACGCCCGTTCTCTATCGCCGCTTGGATGTGCCGACGCCACACCCTGCGGTCGTTGGTGGCATGGGAGAGCGAGTTATGCCATTTGCAGTATGGCTTTCCATTCAGCTCTTGCGCCGTGGGGAATTTGAGACCTTCGGTATCTTCAAGCGCTTTTCCTTGAGTAGGAGGTCGAAGATTTGCTCAGTCTTGGTCACGTCAAAATCAAATCCCACAGGCGGGCCTAGCGGCTTTACCCATTTGCGGGACACGGGGGTTCCTCCCCGAGTCCACTCGAGCCTATGCTACTTCTTGGTCTCCCGCGGAACTTCGTCTTCCTGCGCATCGACCGGAGGCTACTGCACGCTTGAACTTGTCTTGGTACAGGTCCGGGTGGCGCTGTTCATATGCTGAAAGTTTCTGAACCACGTGCGCCAGCGAGGGATAATCTGCTTGGGTGGCGCTGTTCATATGTTGCAAGGCCTGCTACTGCCAACTCGACTACTTCCTTTTCAGTTATACGAACCGAATAACATCGGTTCCTAAGATTCCTGAAGCTACTTGGATGTGATTACGTCACGGTTTCTCCGCGCTTCGACGTGAGTTGTGCTAGATCGGCAATGCTAGACTCGGAAGCTTACGAATAGTGCTTGCTCATGGAGCTGCTCTTCCAGCTGCTTCCAAGTTTGGATGGAATTCGGTGGTAGCGATGTGTACCACCGAAAGCCGATCTGTGAGGGGCTCGTGAGGAAGAACCTCACGCGCAACTCATCGACGCTGAGATCGTGCCCAGTCAGTGCCAAATATCGGCTCACATGCTCGATGGAGCTGGACCCATCGACCCACTGAACTTTGTGAAGTCCGGGAGCCAATATTTGGGTGGCGGCGGGATCAGTTCGTAGCTGTTGGGGTACGGCTTGGTGTAGCCGAACGCTTTCCTTTTCGGCATCATACCGAGCTGATCTTTCGAAGTGTACAAATCTGATCCATTGTGATGGCTGAAGGTGTCGAACCACGAAGATTCGCCGGGGTGGCATACTTAACCAGCCATGCTTGCTTTTCCGGTTCTAAGCCAAGCTGCAGGAGCTGGGCTTTGGAGGTTCGTCGGGGTGGCGTACTTAGCCAGCCACGATTGCTTCTCGGGATCGGCTCCGACGTTCCTCCTGCTGTCCCGGAGGCCGCCGATATTGCAGCCTGGTTCGAGAGTGCCCGGGCGTTGCCGATCCGGTACGTATGCGCACGTGTATCCGTGCGGGATCTCCTTAGGTGGCTCAGGTAGGAATTGGTAGTCACTAGGATCACCACCAACCTTGTAGACGACGTATGCCGATGAGTTCGGCAGTTCCGGTGCTACCCATGTGAACGGCTGGGGCTGGAGCGGCATCTCTCCTTTGAAAGTCCCCAGAGCTGGTCCCGATGGAGAATACCGGCGGCTCATGATTTCCTGGACGACGCGCAGAGCGACACGCTCCAAGGTGTTCACCAGGCTCTCAGAGTGGCGGTGCAGCGAATGAGCCACCATGTAGTTGATCTCCTGCCGCGGCGACACGGGTGCGTTCTTCGACGGGGCGGACAGGTCCACTCCATCGAGCGCGCCTTCGGTGTGGAACCCTTCCACCTGACGCCATGGGAGCGGGTTCGGTGGAAGGAGCCGATGAGTTCGGCTTCGAGGGTTGCCTTGATCTCGTCATGCTTCTTCTTGAGCTCATCGGGCGGATCCGCGTACGTGACCGGAGTGTCTTCCGCCATCTCGGATGTAGATGGCGATGTCGTGGATGTCGTCGACTGTCCCACTCGGGCGTGCCGAATGTGTTGACGTCGAAACCCCCCGGCGGGCGGAGACGGGCAACACGGTAGAGCCGGGAACAACTAGGGCTGCGGCTGGCCCCGGTCCCTCCGAGCGACGGCCCGCAAAGCCTCCTCGGTCGCACGCGCCGATGTTTATCACAAGGGCGTGCCACCCGACCTATACCTGGTCGGGAAGGTGTGGATGATGCCTCGCTTAGTTTCCTGCAGGGCACACACGTAAACGTTAAATACGAGCCTCGATCGGCTCTCGGGTTATCCCGTGAATCGGCTCAAAGAGCCGATCCACCCATGATTCGAGACGGGGTGTCCGAATATATGGTGGTCCTGCTTGATCAAGGTAAAGCTAATGAGATCTACGACAATTTAGGGTTTTCACCGCATAATCGGATCATCCTACTCAGGATTGGGCCTCGCGCTCGCGCACGGTGACCATAAGCCGATCCTAGACAGGGCCTAAAAACCAACACGAGGTTGATCCCCGGAACATCCGTTCTAGGACTAGCGAACGCCACCCTACACGCCACTGGATCCTCCGACCCCTTGTAAGGCCTAACTATTGCAGATATTAAACTAATCCTTGTAGAACAAGGATGCAATCGTAACGGACCAGATCTACTAAACTATGATCAAGCGGGGTTCCGCCCCTACACCTAAGATAGGTGTAAGGGCGGCTAGACATGCAAGGGTTGCACTACGAAAGCATGTAATATGAAGAACAATGCTAACCCTAACATGTCTAAGATAACTACGTTGCTCGCCATCAAAAGGCTTCGGTACGAGCAACGCATGAACAACGTAGGCAGGCTTGTGCTGCCTAGATCGCAAGATGCGATCTAGGCAGCATGATGCTTACCGGTAGAAACCCTCGAGACGAAGGAGTTGGCGATGCGCCGAGATTTGTTTGTGGTTGAACGTTGGTTGTTGTTTATTCCATAAACCCTAGATACATATTTATAGTCCAGCGGACTTTCTAATGTGGGCGTGCACTAAACCGTGCACGAGATAAACTCTAACTTCTAAACTAAGATGCGATCTAATATGTTACAGATACACGGGCAATTAAGCCCAACTTGGTATAAAAGGCCGATCCACGTATTCCTTCTATATATATTTCTTCAAACCCATCTTGATCGCGGCCTACCTCTGACTTGGTCAAAATCTGGTGATAACAGAAAGCAACCGCTGAAACTTATATCTTCCTTTGTGTTGCTTCAATGCCTTTACTTCGAATTTATTGCTTTATGAGTAACTCTTATGCAAGTCTTATTGATGCTTGTCTTGAAAGTATTATTCATGAAAAGTCTTTGATATATGATTCATTTGTTTACTCATTATCTTCATCATTGCTTCGAATCGCTGCATTCATCTCATATGCTTTACAATAGTATGATCAAGATTATGATAGCATGTCACTTCAGAAATTATCTTTGTTATCGTTTACCTACTCGAGGGCGAGTAGGAACTAAGCTTGGGGATGCTTCATACGTCCCAAACGTATCTATAATTTCTTATGTTCCATGCTACTTTTATGATGATACTCACATGTTTTATACACATTATATGTCATAATTATGCATTTTACGGCACTAACCTATTGACGAGATGCCGAAGAGCCGATTCTTGTTTTCTCGCTGTTTTTGGTTTCGAAATCCTAGTAAGGAAATATTCTCGGAATTGGACGAAATCAACGCCCAGGGTCCTATTTTTGCACGAAGCTTCCAGAAGTCCGAGGGAGAGACGAAGTGGGGCCACGGGGCGCCGCCACAATAGGGCGGCGCGGCCAACAAGGGGCCCGCGCGGCCCTGTTGTGTGGGGCCCCCGTGGCGCCTCTTGACCTGCCCTTCCGCCTACTTAAAGCCTTCGTCGCGAAACCCCCGATGCTCGAGAGCCACGATACGGAAAACCTTCCCGAGACGCCGCCGCCGCCAATCCCATCTCGGGGGATTCGGGAGATCGCCTCCGGCACCCTGCCGGAGAGGGGAATCATCTCCCGGAGGTCTCTTCATCGCCATGATCGCCTCCGAATCGATGTGTGAGTAGTTCACCCCTGGACTATGGGTCCATAGCAGTAGCTAGATGGTCGTCTTCTCCTCATTGTGCTATCATGTTAGATCTTGTGAGCTGCCTATCATGATCAAGATCATCTATCTGTAATCCTACATGTTGTGTTTGTTGGGATCCGATGAATATTGAATACTATGTCAAGTTGATTATCAATCTATCATATATGTTATTTATGTTCTTGCATGCTTGATACGTCCAAAACGTATCTACTTTCCCGAACACTTTTGCTGTTGTTTTGCCTCTAATTTGTGTATTTTGGATGCAACTAACACGGACTAACGCTGTTTTCAGCAGAACTGTTCTAGTGTCTCGTTTTTGTGCAGAAATCCAACTTTCAGGAAAAACCTCGGGATTTTGACAGAAGGCCCTATTTTCCCAGAAAACTCACGGAGCCAGAAGGGCAAGTCGGTGGAGGCCCGAGGGCCCCACACCCTAGGGCGGCGCGGCCCAGGAGGGGGGCGCGCGGCCCTAGCGTGTGGCCCCCTCGGCCGGCCTCCGACGCCCTCCTTCGGACTACTTATCGGCCTCGACCTAAAAACGCACGGAGAGAAGTCGAAGTCGCCAGAAACCCTCCAGAACGCCGCCACATCGCGAAACTCCGTCTCGGGAGCCGAAGTCTCCGTTCGGCACTCCGCCGGACGGGGAATTGGAGGAGATCATCGCCATCATCACCACCGATGCCTCTCCATCGACCAGCCATGTTTCCCCATCCATGTGTGAGTAATTCCCCCGCTGTAGGCTGAAGGGGATGGTAGGGATTGGATGAGATTGGTCATGTAATAGTCATATGATTGTTAGGGCATAGTGCCTAGTATCCGTAGATGTTACTTTTATGATATTGTTGCAACTTGTTATGCTTAATGCTTGTCACTAGGGCCCGAGTGCCATGATCTCAGATCTGAACATGTTATTGATTCATGAAGATATTCGTTGTTTATGATCTTACTCGCAAGTTGTATACACATGTCGTCGTCCGGAACCAATGGCCCCGAAGTCACGAAATCGGGACAACCGGAGGGGATGGTAGTGATGTGAGGATCACATGTGTTCACGGAGTGTTAATGCTTTGCTCCGGTACTCTATTAAAAGGAGTACCTTAATATCCGATAGTTTCCCTAGAGGCCCGGCTGCCACCTAGGCTGGTAGGACAAAAGATGTTGTGCAAGTTTCTCATTGCGAGCACGTACGACTATAATTGGAACACATGCCTATTGATTGATTAGTACTTGGATACCGTTTTATTATTATCCGCAAATGCCCTCGCTTTGACTCGTTACATGAGTTTCTCTCATCCATGCAACGCCCGTTCATCCGTCCTCGTGCCTACAGTATTTTAATCCTGCTATTTACTATAATCACTATTGTTGTCTTTGTTACTCTGCTCGTCGTTATTTTACTACTGCTACTACTATAAAACTGCTACTTACTCGATAAACTCTTGCGAGCAAGTCTGTTTCCAGGTGCAGCTGAATTGACAACTCCGCTGTTAAGGCTTTCAAGTATTCTTTGTCTCCCCTTGTGTCGAATCAATAAATTGGATTTTACTTCCCGCGAAGACTGTTGTGATCCCCTATACTTGTGGGTCATCAATGCTCTCCGTTGCTAGTAGAGGCTCTGGCCAAGTTGATACTTGTGACTCCAAGAGGGAGTATTTATGCTCGATAGTGGGTTCATGCCTCCATTAAATCTGGGATAGTGACAGAAAGTTCTAAGGTTGTGGATGTGCTGGTTGCCACTAGGGATAAAACATCGATGCTTTGTCTAAGGATATTTGTGTTGATTACATTACGCACCATACTTAATGCAATTGTCTGTTGTTTACAACTTAATACCGGAAGGGGTTCGGATGATAACTCTGAAGGTGGACTTTTTAGGCATAGATGCATGTTGGATAGCGGTCTATGTACTTTGTCGTAATGCCCCGATTAAATCTCATAGTACTCATCATGATATATGTATGTGCATTGTTATGCCTTCTTTATTTGTCAATTGCCCAACTGTAATTTGTTCACCCAACATCCGCTATCTTATGGGAGAGACACCACCGGTGAATTGTGGACCCCGGTCCTATTCTTTACATCCGAAATACAATCTGCTGCAATTGTTCTTTACTCGTTCTTCGCAAACAACCACCATCATCCACACTATACATCTAATCCTTTGTTTACGGCAAGCCGGTGAGATTGACAACCTCACTCGTTACGTTGGGGCAAAGTTCTGTGATTGTGTTGTGCGGGTTCCACGTTGGCGCCGGAATCCCCGGTGTTGCGCCGCACTACACTCCTCCGCCATCAACCTTCAACGTGCTTCTTGGCTCCTCCTGGTTCGATAAACCTTGGTTTCTTTCTGAGGGAAAACTTGCTACTGTACGCATCACACCTTCCTCTTGGGGTTCCCAACGGACGTGTCGACTGCACGCATCACCCTGCAGGAAATCTTCTCCACCACCACCACCACGCCGTCGTGCTGTTGGGATTTCGAGAAGGATCTACTACATCCGCTGCCCGCTGGAACGGGGAGAGGACGTCTTCATCGACACCGTACGTGTGACCGAGTACGGAGGTGCTGCCCGCTTGTAGCACTAGAAGGACTACATCTCGAACTTGAGTTCGGCAAGAGTACGACTACATCATCCACGGGATTTGATCTCGTTAACACTTTGGATCTTCAAGGGTACGTCTCTCATCTATCTCGTTGCTCAGATCTGGTAGATAAGATCTTGGTGGTATTCGTTCTTGCGGTAGAAAATTTTTGTTTTCCATGCATCGAACCCTTCATGTAGTACAACAGCAAGTTTCCCTTAAGTGAATCACCCAAGGTTTATCGAACTCAGGGAGGTAGAGGTCAAAGATATCCCTCTCAAGCAACCCTGCAATTACGATACAAGAAGTCTCTTGTGTCCCCAACACACCTAATACACTTGTCAGATGTATAGGTGCACTAGTTCGGCGAAGAGATAGTAAAATACAAGTAATATGGATGAATATGAGTAGTAATAGCAATCTGAATAAAATATGGCAGCAAGTAAACATGCAGTAGAACAGTAAATAAACGGAGTTTCGATATTCGGAAACAAGGCCTAGGGATCATACTTTCACTAGTGGACACTCTCAATATTGATCACATAACTGAATAAACAAATACTACTTTCTCTACACTCTCTTGTTGGATGACAAACACCATTCATTGTGTAGGGCTACAAGAGCTCCCTCAAGCCGGAGTTAACAAGCTCCACAACATTCGGTGTTCATATTTAAGTAACCTTAGAGTGCATGATAGACCATTGCAATTTAGACCGAGTACTAACATAGCATGCACACCGTCACCGTCGAGCTATGAAAGGGGAATAGATCGCATCAATACTATCATAGTAATAGTTAACTTCATAATCTACAAGAGATCACAATCATAGCTTATACCAAGTACTACATGATGCACACACTGTCAACATTACATCATGGAGGAGGAATATACTACTTTAATAACATCACTAGAGTAGCACATAGATGATATTCAACTAGATCACAAAGCTCATGATCACATAAAGATCACATGAGAGAGAGAGATGAACCACATAGCTACGGTACAGCCCTTAGCCTCGGGGGAGAACTACTCCCTCCTCATCATAGGAGACAGCAGCGTCGATGAAGATGGCGGTGGTGTCGATGGAGATGCCTTCCGGGGGCAATTCCCCGTCCCGGCGGCGTGCCGGAACAGAGACTTCTGTCCCCCGAATCTTGGCTTCGCGATGGCGGCGGCTCTGGAACTTTTCTCGTATCGTGGCTTATTCCCCTAGGGTTTTCGCGACGGAGACTTTATATAGGCGGAAGGGCAGCCTCGGGAGAGTCAGAGGGTGGCCCCACCATAAGGGGGCGCCCCCCCTTGGCCGCGCCGCCTTGTGGGGTGGGTGTGGGGACCCCGGACTAACTGTCCGAAATACCCTGTTATGTATACAGCTCACGATCCCATGATCAGTGTGTCGTGAACACATAACCGAACTGATATCAAATTACACCATCCATTACAAAGCGGAATAAGAAAATTACAACATGGTCACATGACCAATACTTACATAATAGCCTCGAAGGGCCTAACTAAACATCGAATAGCATCATCACTTCAGCGACGCGAGTACCCAAGTCATCCGCCATAACCCTACGAGCAACCGACCGGGAAGACGTTCCTAGCTCGCATAGACGTCGCCAACTCCTTCTTCGTCCGTCGAACTCCTTCAAGTCTGGCCAAGTAAATAGCCGGGGACAAAGCCGTGAGTACATTTGGAATTGTACTCGCAAACCATCAAGAAAGGTACTTTGCAAGAGTGCAAGATAACAAGTGCTAAACTAAGATGACAAGAGGGAAGAGCTAATTTCTCTTGTGGAAATAGCATGAGAAAGAGAAATAGTTTCTCTTGTGGATATAGCATGTGGAAGAGACATAGTTTCTCTCGTGGATATAGCATGCACAAGAGCGTCAGTTTCTCTTGTGGACATAGCATGCCGCCATCTCAATTGATGGGGACGCTAAGGAGGTTCTATGACATATCTATACCTTTATTGGAGATGAGGTAGCATAAGTCCATCTCAGTTGATGGAAATGCTAGAGGATTCCTATGACATACCTATGTCTTTATTGAAGAAGATACTTCAAAAGATACTTATGACATCTCTATATCTTTGTTAAAGAAGAGTTCCTCTTCAAGAAACATTTAGGAAAGAGTTCCCCACTTAGCCTTCATTTTTCCACGACCATCTCCATATGGTCAACACACGCCCTTTTTCCGTACCCTTCCGGTACACATAAACACAACATTTCCTTTGCAAATCATTTGTTCAAAAACAAAACGCAAGCCCCGGTAAAGGTAGACCTTTGCAACCCGTCCATGACCGCGGACGCGGCTATTCGAATAGATTTGACTCTGCAGAGTTTGCACACTTTCCCCACAACTATCCGGATACCTATCGTGTGGGCATCATCCCTGCATAACAACATATGCCACGACGGATACCCGGACATAACCTTTCGCCCATCTCCACCGGCACGAGTCCTTCCCTGCGGGCTTACCCCTTCCCGGCACCCCGGCGAGCATACCTCCTTTTGAGCGTATCTCCGGCGCCATGACAGAAGACCCTCAGTAATCGTCCGGCTATCAGTTAAGACAGTGTATTGCCTCCTCCAGAGCGCAACCCGGCGTCGGAGGTCGTCATGACCCTCCCTAGAAAGTTGTGAAGGGTGCTCCTGCCAGCTTCAACAAACTACGGGCTAAGCCCCGTCCCACACCAGGGTAGAGTGGTTGCGCGATAAAAGTTGGGCTGGTGTACACATATACGCAGTGCTCCTTTTTAAAACATTTTTCCCACAACACCTTGGTTGTTCAACAAACATCCATACACCACTTTTCCGAACATCTTTACCAAGATCCTTTGCTTTCTTAAACCATACACTTGGGTTAACTCACCCAAGGTTTTCATAAAACATTTACAACAAGGTAAGCCTTGAGGGGTTCCCAACCTATAGTTTCATGAGTTGAACTAGAATTGCACTATGGCCGAGATGAGAGTCATCACGCCATAGGTGGTGTAAACAAAAGGGTAATGGAGTGGATCATACTTGCTTTAAGGTAAGCATGTATTATGACAACACAAGGAGGATTATACTTTCAGATTTGTGGTGCTAAATATACAACTTAGATAGTGGAGTGTCACTATCCAACATACTTTCCCATATGGTACACGGCATACTCCTCTCAAGTTGAGAATACACCAAGATCATGACATTGATACCTCTATACTAAAAAGGGGGTGGGTGTGATGTAAGTTATTTTCTTGAGATGATGCATGCTCAAGTTGGGCATACATGATAACCAAGGGGAATAGCACGGCCATGATGCCATGTATCCCATAATCACATGACAAAGGTGGAGTATCACCACTAGGGAGTACCCCACTTGGAAACACACATAGATGACATAAATAGCGAGAATAACACACATAGAATTCAAGGTGCTTTGGACATCAACAAATGACATCCAACTAGACACCAAATCAGAGATCAAAAGATGGCTTGCCTTGGCTTATTTGTCCCTGTACGTCTTCAACTCCATCAATATAAGAATTCCATCAACATATAAAGAATCCTTGTCCAATCCACTTCTTCTTCTTCTCCGGAATTGTTCGCATCTATCGCCGGAAAATATAAAAGGAACACAATCAATCACATTGCTCCAAACATAACAAGCATGCAACATTCAACAATCAATAGCTAACCACTTTACTAAGGGCTAACATACAAAAGACTTACAGGTACTACAAAGCAACTAAAAGAAAACCCCATTTATTTACCTAGTGAAGGTATGAGAGTGCCACGACTTAGCAATTGCCTCTCTAGGTATCACCATGGCACAACTAAGTATCCCCTGGTAGATAACATCATAAAGAGGACAGGAGCATTAGTTTGGCATCACAAACATTCACAATACATTTTCAAACATTTTTCGAAAAGTAGAAAACAGATTTCCTAACATAATATGTTCCCATAACACTACAACCAAAATAGGAAGCAAACCATAATCCACATCATTTGAAAACTCAAAATAAACAAAAGAGCTAATGTTAAGTTGCAGAGGTTTTGCTTTGCAAGCATAAAACAATGGTTGCCCATCTCTACCAAAAAGAGTTGGTCAAGGGTTTTAAATAAACCGAAAGGTTTTGCTTCAACAATGCATGTCACACATAAACATTACTAACAGTAACAAATATGTATGAACAGAGACTAATAATATTTTTCCCATATAGCCAGTACTAATACAAGACTAACCCAATTGGATTCACTCAAAAATATTAATCCTACAATTTTAGGAATTTCTGTGAATCTGACTGTACAGAAAACAAGATCTGTAAGCCATAAATCGTAGAAAAATCCTAAAAATATGAGGCCACTGGCATTTGAAAGATATTTAAACAGAGATTCACACACAATTGGATTTGGGTTCAAATTATTTCTGAAACTCTCACAAATGGATTTACAAGTTTACTGCATGTTTTCACCATTTGCTTCACCTCTGGAGTTACAGAATAGATAAAGGTTTGAAACTTGTTTGAGATGATTAAGAAAACATTCAGTAATCCTACAGAATTGGAATCACTCAGTTAGGTTCAAAAATGGATTTTTGATGAATTAAAAGCTAACAGCCATGTCTGCAGAACACACAGAACAAGTTTAATTCACCACAAATCGTACATCAATCATAAAAATATGAGGTCAGTTGCATCTGAAAGGTATTGAATAGGTGGTTCTTACCCAGTTGGTTTCATTCAAAAATTCGTCTCCAAGCTCCTGGTTTAATTCGACAAAGTCAGATCTGACCAGATCTTGATCTGTGAACCATTTCAGTTTCAGGAGGTCAATCGAAGTGAAACCACCGCCAAAATGAAGGTACTGAAGAGGGCTTTCACCCACAGTTGAGTTTGCTCAAAAAGGTTTTGTAAAACGGGAGAAATCTAACAAACAGTGACTCTGCATGTTTTCAGGACTTTATTTACCATGCAAAATCCGTAACGAATTTGAGGGTGAGACCAACGCCAAGTTGTAGATCTTTTCCGTATCTAACTGTGGAACTTTGAATCACTCGATTTGGATCTGCACACGAGATTCGGTGGATTTTACAAGATCGTACCAGAATCTGAAACAGCAAAGTAGCAGAAATTACTGCAAGGTTTTGGACGAACTTTGCTCAAGAACTTCAGATCTGAGGATAGCTCAACCTTCTCCATGCTTGGACCAACATGCACCTGCATCAAGATCCAATCTTGTGAGAGGAGAAAGGAGAAATAGGGCTGGATTCATCAAAGATTAGGGGAGAAGAGAGTGAGAGGGAAGCTCTCATGGTGAGGGAAAGCTTGAGGGAGGAAGGAGATGCATCTTGGTGAGCTTTCCATGGCCATGGCCGGCCATGGAGCCTTGGGGCAGCAGCATTTCGTGGGGGAGAGGTAGAGGAGAGTGTGAGGGAGTGGAGTGTGAGAAAAAAATGACCAAAGGGGAGGTGGAGTGGCCGGCCAAGCTCCTTAAATAGAGGGAGGATGGTGGCTGCCTCCTTTTGTTGATTGGCTAAGATGGGTGGCTGCTCATTTAGTGATTGGGTTAGGTGGGAGGCAAGTCTTGTAGAGGAAGAAAATTGGAGAGGCATGGCTGGCCGAAATTTTCATGGCCGGCTCCATTCTTGCCAAACTCAAGTGAGCAATGTGAGAGAAAGGCACAACATCAATGTGTATAGACAAGGTATGATGTTGAGAAGATAATATCAAAGAGTGACTTTGATAACGATAAAAATATAAGTAGATACATATAGATAAAAATGAGTATGAAGGTGACATGTGCCATGTGCCATGAGAATAATCTCCACCACTTTGGTTGAGACCAACTTAGGATGAAGATAGTTCCCAAGGTATAGTTGATGATTAGAGGTTTACATTAGAATTCAAAATTGAAAGAATTGGGATTCACCACATGGAACAATGCATGAGCATGTCAAGGTAGATGGGATGGTGATGGTGGCTTAGTCAATGATAGAGCAATATTAAGAGAGATGGTGAGTGAAGTATTCATATACTCACAAGGATGAATATATTGACATAAATCATCTATTCATGAGGTCAAAGTGATGATGGAAAAGAATAGAGGATTGAGATGAGTATGATGAAACAGAAGTTGCTCTTCAAATAAGAGGTCAATTGTGAGTGATTTGAGAGTATCAAATGATCATCCATTTGATCAAGAATCGGAGGATGAGGGGATACAATGTGGTAGATCAGAGATGTGCATAAGATGTGCAAGTTTTGCCATTTGAGAAAGGATTTAATTGAAAGGTATATGAAACACCTCAATTGTCTAGGGGAAATTGGGAATGATCTCAAGTGGAATGGAATTTGGAAATATTGAGAGAGAACTGGTTGGAACATAGGAGTTCAAAAAGTTCTACTTACCTTCTCAAGTAAAGTAGAGTTTTTCTCAAACTTAAAATAAGCAAGAGGAAAATAAGAAGGGTATAAGTACCATAAACAAGCTTTTTGTTAAAAAGGAAGCATGATAGAAAGTAAGGTTTTAGAAATCAGTACTTTGTAGAAATGAGATGAAAGACAAAACCCATTTTAGTTCCTTGTTTTCTTTGAAGAAATATTTTGAGAAGCTTTAATAAAACTAAAGGTGGTTTTGTGGTCAAAACCAGAGAAGAAAAACAATAGGGTTTTGAGAAAGGAAACTCATTTAGAGAGGAGTGTTCTCAAGGGTAGGTGGTGGCTACATAATGTACCCATCATTCCCACTCTTGGTTTTGTGAAGATTAAACTTGAATAAAAACAAGAGGTAAAAGTGAAGGAAGTGATCTTGAGGTTAAACATTGGATAGGGTACAATATCAAGTGAATAAATGTGCTGCAAGGATAGAATGAGACATGCGGGACGTGGAAATTGAAGAGGATGTTGCATAGATGAGATCCAGGCATTGAAGTCAACAATAACAGTTGTGGGTATAAGAGAGGGATGTAGCAAGGGGTAGATGGTACCAAGTTTTGAATTAAGGATGATTGAGCTATCTTGTACCACAAAGAGAAAAATCAAGATGGCACACTCAAGTTGTCATCAAGAGAGAGGTGATGTAGTAAGAAGGAAAACAACATTTCCTAAGTCACAAATGTGTTTTATTAGGTGAGTTGTTCATTTTGCCACTAGGAGTGTTGTTCTTTGAGGTAGCTCAAGACAAAACTCAACAAGCAAATCAAGGAAATTCATCTACCAACAGATCAAGGCAATTCATCATAACCAACAGATCAAGGCAATTCATCTTAATTAGTCTAAAGAAAAAGTTTTTGTTCCCCCTAATTTTTGCATTATGGACAAATAAACAAGGTTGCAAAAAGTGGGGTGTTACAGATCTTCCACCCTTAAAATAATCTCGTCCCGAGATTACTGAGTGTAGAACTAGAGGGGTTATAAGGTTTAACTAAAGTCAGGCTCCATTCTTCTGTAGACGTGCCGTTGTAGAGAAGGTCTTTGCTTCATCTTCTGGGAGACATGATGGATTCCTGCCGATGGCGAGCTTCATGAAGAGGTTGACTACTCCCTGCTGATGTTAGACTTGTAGCTTCTTATCAATCCTAGCGGAGTCCATGACTGTGGGAGGGTTAGTGCACCCAATGGTGCCTTAGAAGGGTTGAAAACTTTTTAGAGTTAGCTTAAATTTAGTGGAAGACGAAGTCTTTCACCCTTAAAATTGTTCACCGGGGAGGGGGCGTTAAAAACTGTAGGCTTCGGCCACGGGTCTTGTCGGGCGCTTCTTGGAGAAGTCATTGATTTCCCGTCTTGAGTTGAAAACATCTTCAGAGGGCGTTGTGTAGTCCATGGCTTCAAGAGGGGTTGGCGCATCCCACGTTTCCAACGGTGTGTTAGAAAGGTTTAAAATGTTAGGGTTAGCTCCAACTTTTAGTGGAAGACGAAGTCTTCCACCCTTAAGATTTTTCATCGGGTTCTCGGAAAAACTCTGAGCTTCTGCCTTGTCGTTCTATCGGGCTTCTGAAGAAGTCGTCAATCTTCCTTGTTCAGCTGAAGGATCTTCGGGGGCGACGTGCAGACCACCACTTTAAGAGGCACTCATGGTGTTAACTAAACCATGGGGTACGCACGGCGAGTTAGTAAGTTGATGAAACACCTAGTCGGTATCCATATGAAACAGCAACAAAGGTCGTCGGAGGCAATCTTCAGCTTGACGGTCAGTGCTGACTTATACCAGTTGAGAAGTTAGTGGGTAAACTACACTTAATCTTGAGTCTTGAGGTATCTTCAGGAGCTTCACTTGGTAAGGACCAGATGAACAAGGTGATGTAGCTTGGCTTTGACGCTATTGTTCACTCAACGGGTTAGATGGTGTGTTAGGGGGGTATTTTGAAGAAGATATCCTAGAGGTCAGCACGACTATACTCCAAGGTTAGACCAAGTTAGTAAGGCTTCTCGCAAAGGTGCAGTCACTCTTGAAGGTAGGGGCTTCTGCTTTCTTGGCGTAGTGGAGATGCTTCAGATGACCTTGAAAGTAGTCGGCGTAGGTAGGGGTCTGAGTTAGTTTCCCTGATGGTTGAAAAACAACTGCTAATGGGTTTAGATTTAGAGTCTTTCGTTAATCTACCCAACTAACTAGCAGTTAACAATACACCGGCGAGGCAAAATTTAATCCTATCATGGCATGCGACACCCATACAATCATAACCAGAGACAAAATACCACTAACAGAGGCTACGGGTATTTTTCCTAGATGCACAGTAACAAAACAAGATCAGCACAATTGGAATCATTCAAAAATATTTATTTTTCAATTTTTGAGACTCAAAATACTAACCAGAAACAGTGATCAAGTTTTATTTATTAAAAATCGCACAAAAATCCTAAAAATACAAGGTCAGTGGCGTCTGAAAGATAATTTCATACTGGTTCTAGTGCAATTGGAATCACATCAATCGGAGCTACCAAACTATTTTTATTAGCAAAACAGTACACTGGCAGATTTCCATTTTTAATTTTCAGTTTTACAAATTTCAAACAATTAAAAAGGGCGGGAACGTCTAAAAAGCAAGACATACATGCACACAGCAAACAGATACAAACACTCAAGGCAGCACACTAAGAAACAACAAGCAATCATCACACCAACCATGATACTCTAAGTACACAAAAATTCCTAATGCGCGGGGTAGCTCAATCAAAGCGATTGAGTTTGTCCTATCCATCCTATTGGTTTGGGGCTGGTCACATATGTCGCCGTCTTCATTTTGCTTCTATAGACTCCTTCATGGATTTTTGGGGCCGTTGGTCGCAAAGCAGGCCTGGTGTTGGGTCTCCTATGTTGAGGCGGAGGCGAAAACTGCGTAGTATTCTTGTTCGACATCCCGGGGACGTGAGGTCTTCGAAGGGGTAGTTGTTGAGGTACTCCCGAAGTTGGCAACTTTTGGTGGCTGGCCTAAAAATTACTAGTCAAGAACTGAGGACTTGATCCCAGACGACTGCAAAAAGTGCAAGCCCATGGAGGAACAAGGTCAGCTCCTTAACAGACTTTGGTGATAACCAAAGACATGATCTTATTATTCTTTTATCTGCACACTAAGTCGGCCTCCAATCTTGAACAGCTGCTGTTGGACATACACGAGTATTCCCGAGGGATTGATCCATCTTTGAGTTAGAGTCTCCGGTCTGAGTTGGGGACATCGTCCAATATGTAGTTTTGAAGTGGGTGAGACAATAGAGTAAGAATTTTCAAACATTTATAAAGCGGAGAGATAAGAATTTAGAAGCTTTGAATAAATAAGAGGAGTAGAAGCTATACTTCCGATTAAAGAAACAATTTGTTTCGTAAATAGTTTTTCCCAAATACTTCTTTCCTAACTAACGTCCATGCTAACTAAGGTCTCCTACAGTCAGGATAGCTCTGATACCAGCTCTGTGGGGACCCCGGACTAACTGTCCGAAATACCCTGTTATGTATACAGCTCACGATCCCATGATCAGTGTGTCGTGAACACATAACCGAACTGATATCAAATTACACCATCCATTACAAAGCGGAATAAGAAAATTACAACATGGTCACATGACCAATACTTACATAATAGCCTCGAAGGGCCTAACTAAACATCGGAATAGCATCATCACTTCAGCGAGCGCAGTACCCAAGTCATCTCGCCATAACCCTACGAGCAGCCGGCCGGGAAGACGTTCCTAGCTCGCATAGACGTCGCCAACTCCTTCTTCGTCTCGTCGAACTCCTTCAAGTCTGGCCAAGTAAATAGCCGGGGACAAAGCCGTGAGTACATTTGGAATTGTACTCGCAAACCATCAAGAAAGGTACTTTGCAAGAGTGCAAGATAACAAGTGCTAAACTAAGATGACAAGAGGGAAGAGCTAATTTCTCTTGTGGAAATAGCATGAGAAAGAGAAATAGTTTCTCTTGTGGATATAGCATGTGGAAGAGACATAGTTTCTCTCGTGGATATAGCATGCACAAGAGCGTCAGTTTCTCTTGTGGACATAGCATGCCGCCATCTCAATTGATGGGGACGCTAAGGAGGTTCTATGACATATCTATACCTTTATTGGAGATGAGGTAGCATAAGTCCATCTCAGTTGATGGAAATGCTAGAGGATTCCTATGACATACCTATGTCTTTATTGAAGAAGATACTTCAAAAGATACTTATGACATCTCTATATCTTTGTTAAAGAAGAGTTCCTCTTCAAGAAACATTTAGGAAAGAGTTCCCCACTTAGCCTTCATTTTTCCACGACCATCTCCATATGGTCAACACACGCCCTTTTTCCGTACCCTTCCGGTACACATAAACACAACATTTCCTTTGCAAATCATTTGTTCAAAAACAAAACGCAAGCCCCGGTAAAGGTAGACCTTTGCAACCCGTCCATGACCGCGGACGCGGCTATTCGAATAGATTTGACTCTGCAGAGTTTGCACACTTTCCCCACAACTATCCGGATACCTATCGTGTGGGCATCATCCCCGCATAACAACATATGCCACGACGGATACCCGGACATAACCTTTCGCCCATCTCCACCGGCACGAGTCCTTCCACTGCGGGCTTACCCCTTCCCGGCACCCCGGCGAAGCATACCTCCTTTTGAGCGTATCTCCGGCGCCATGACGAAGACCCTCGGTAATCGTCCGGCTATCGGTTAAGACAGTGTATTGCCTCCTCCGGAGCGCAACCCGGCGTCGGAGGTCGTCATGACCCTCCCTAGAAAGTTGTGAAGGGTGCTCCCGCCGGCTTCAACAAACTACGGGCTAAGCCCCGTCCCACACCAGGGTAGAGTGGTTGCGCGATAAAAGTTGGGCTGGTGTACACATATACGCGAGTGCTCCTGTTTAAAACATTTTTCCCACAACACCTTGGTTGTTCAACAAACATCCATACACCACTTTTCCGAACATCTTTACCAAGATCCTTTGCTTTCTTAAACCATACACTTGGGTTAACTCACCCAAGGTTTTCATAAAACATTTACAACAAGGTAAGCCTTGAGGGGTTCCCAACCTATAGTTTCATGAGTTGAACTAGAATTGCACTATGGCCGAGATGAGAGTCATCACGCCATAGGTGGTGTAAACAAAAGGGTAATGGAGTGGATCATACTTGCTTTAAGGTAAGCATGTATTATGACAACACAAGGAGGATTATACTTTCAGATTTGTGGTGCTAAATATACAACTTAGATAGTGGAGTGTCACTATCCAACATACTTTCCCATATGGTACACGGCATACTCCTCTCAAGTTGAGAATACACCAAGATCATGACATTGATACCTCTATACTAAAAAGGGGGTGGGTGTGATGTAAGTTATTTTCTTGAGATGATGCATGCTCAAGTTGGGCATACATGATAACCAAGGGGAATAGCACGGCCATGATGCCATGTATCCCATAATCACATGACAAAGGTGGAGTATCACCACTAGGGAGTACCCCACTTGGAAACACACATAGATGACATAAATAGCGAGAATAACACACATAGAATTCAAGGTGCTTTGGACATCAACAAATGACATCCAACTAGACACCAAATCAGAGATCAAAAGATGGCTTGCCTTGGCTTATTTGTCCCTGTACGTCTTCAACTCCATCAATATAAGAATTCCATCAACATATAAAGAATCCTTGTCCAATCCACTTCTTCTTCTTCTCCGGAATTGTTCGCATCTATCGCCGGAAAATATAAAAGGAACACAATCAATCACATTGCTCCAAACATAACAAGCATGCAACATTCAACAATCAATAGCTAACCACTTTACTAAGGGCTAACATACAAAAGACTTACAGGTACTACAAAGCAACTAAAAGAAAACCCCATTTATTTACCTAGTGAAGGTATGAGAGTGCCACGACTTAGCAATTGCCTCTCTAGGTATCACCATGGCACAACTAAGTATCCCCTGGTAGATAACATCATAAAGAGGACAGGAGCATTAGTTTGGCATCACAAACATTCACAATACATTTTCAAACATTTTTCGAAAAGTAGAAAACAGATTTCCTAACATAATATGTTCCCATAACACTACAACCAAAATAGGAAGCAAACCATAATCCACATCATTTGAAAACTCAAAATAAACAAAAGAGCTAATGTTAAGTTGCAGAGGTTTTGCTTTGCAAGCATAAAACAATGGTTGCCCATCTCTACCAAAAAGAGTTGGTCAAGGGTTTTAAATAAACCGAAAGGTTTTGCTTCAACAATGCATGTCACACATAAACATTACTAACAGTAACAAATATGTATGAACAGAGACTAATAATATTTTTCCCATATAGCCAGTACTAATACAAGACTAACCCAATTGGATTCACTCAAAAATATTAATCCTACAATTTTAGGAATTTCTGTGAATCTGACTGTACAGAAAACAAGATCTGTAAGCCATAAATCGTAGAAAAATCCTAAAAATATGAGGCCACTGGCATTTGAAAGATATTTAAACAGAGATTCACACACAATTGGATTTGGGTTCAAATTATTTCTGAAACTCTCACAAATGGATTTACAAGTTTACTGCATGTTTTCACCATTTGCTTCACCTCTGGAGTTACAGAATAGATAAAGGTTTGAAACTTGTTTGAGATGATTAAGAAAACATTCAGTAATCCTACAGAATTGGAATCACTCAGTTAGGTTCAAAAATGGATTTTTGATGAATTAAAAGCTAACAGCCATGTCTGCAGAACACACAGAACAAGTTTAATTCACCACAAATCGTACATCAATCATAAAAATATGAGGTCAGTTGCATCTGAAAGGTATTGAATAGGTGGTTCTTACCCAGTTGGTTTCATTCAAAAATTCGTCTCCAAGCTCCTGGTTTAATTCGACAAAGTCAGATCTGACCAGATCTTGATCTGTGAACCATTTCAGTTTCAGGAGGTCAATCGAAGTGAAACCACCGCCAAAATGAAGGTACTGAAGAGGGCTTTCACCCACAGTTGAGTTTGCTCAAAAAGGTTTTGTAAAACGGGAGAAATCTAACAAACAGTGACTCTGCATGTTTTCAGGACTTTATTTACCATGCAAAATCCGTAACGAATTTGAGGGTGAGACCAACGCCAAGTTGTAGATCTTTTCCGTATCTAACTGTGGAACTTTGAATCACTCGATTTGGATCTGCACACGAGATTCGGTGGATTTTACAAGATCGTACCAGAATCTGAAACAGCAAAGTAGCAGAAATTACTGCAAGGTTTTGGACGAACTTTGCTCAAGAACTTCAGATCTGAGGATAGCTCAACCTTCTCCATGCTTGGACCAACATGCACCTGCATCAAGATCCAATCTTGTGAGAGGAGAAAGGAGAAATAGGGCTGGATTCATCAAAGATTAGGGGAGAAGAGAGTGAGAGGGAAGCTCTCATGGTGAGGGAAAGCTTGAGGGAGGAAGGAGATGCATCTTGGTGAGCTTTCCATGGCCATGGCCGGCCATGGAGCCTTGGGGCAGCAGCATTTCGTGGGGGAGAGGTAGAGGAGAGTGTGAGGGAGTGGAGTGTGAGAAAAAAATGACCAAAGGGGAGGTGGAGTGGCCGGCCAAGCTCCTTAAATAGAGGGAGGATGGTGGCTGCCTCCTTTTGTTGATTGGCTAAGATGGGTGGCTGCTCATTTAGTGATTGGGTTAGGTGGGAGGCAAGTCTTGTAGAGGAAGAAAATTGGAGAGGCATGGCTGGCCGAAATTTTCATGGCCGGCTCCATTCTTGCCAAACTCAAGTGAGCAATGTGAGAGAAAGGCACAACATCAATGTGTATAGACAAGGTATGATGTTGAGAAGATAATATCAAAGAGTGACTTTGATAACGATAAAAATATAAGTAGATACATATAGATAAAAATGAGTATGAAGGTGACATGTGCCATGTGCCATGAGAATAATCTCCACCACTTTGGTTGAGACCAACTTAGGATGAAGATAGTTCCCAAGGTATAGTTGATGATTAGAGGTTTACATTAGAATTCAAAATTGAAAGAATTGGGATTCACCACATGGAACAATGCATGAGCATGTCAAGGTAGATGGGATGGTGATGGTGGCTTAGTCAATGATAGAGCAATATTAAGAGAGATGGTGAGTGAAGTATTCATATACTCACAAGGATGAATATATTGACATAAATCATCTATTCATGAGGTCAAAGTGATGATGGAAAAGAATAGAGGATTGAGATGAGTATGATGAAACAGAAGTTGCTCTTCAAATAAGAGGTCAATTGTGAGTGATTTGAGAGTATCAAATGATCATCCATTTGATCAAGAATCGGAGGATGAGGGGATACAATGTGGTAGATCAGAGATGTGCATAAGATGTGCAAGTTTTGCCATTTGAGAAAGGATTTAATTGAAAGGTATATGAAACACCTCAATTGTCTAGGGAAATTGGGAATGATCTCAAGTGGAATGGAATTTGGAAATATTGAGAGAGAACTGGTTGGAACATAGGAGTTCAAAAAGTTCTACTTACCTTCTCAAGTAAAGTAGAGTTTTTCTCAAACTTAAAATAAGCAAGAGGAAAATAAGAAGGGTATAAGTACCATAAACAAGCTTTTTGTTAAAAAGGAAGCATGATAGAAAGTAAGGTTTTAGAAATCAGTACTTTGTAGAAATGAGATGAAAGACAAAACCCATTTTAGTTCCTTGTTTTCTTTGAAGAAATATTTTGAGAAGCTTTAATAAAACTAAAGGTGGTTTTGTGGTCAAAACCAGAGAAGAAAAACAATAGGGTTTTGAGAAAGGAAACTCATTTAGAGAGGAGTGTTCTCAAGGGTAGGTGGTGGCTACATAATGTACCCATCATTCCCACTCTTGGTTTTGTGAAGATTAAACTTGAATAAAAACAAGAGGTAAAAGTGAAGGAAGTGATCTTGAGGTTAAACATTGGATAGGGTACAATATCAAGTGAATAAATGTGCTGCAAGGATAGAATGAGACATGCGGGACGTGGAAATTGAAGAGGATGTTGCATAGATGAGATCCAGGCATTGAAGTCAACAATAACAGTTGTGGGTATAAGAGAGGGATGTAGCAAGGGGTAGATGGTACCAAGTTTTGAATTAAGGATGATTGAGCTATCTTGTACCACAAAGAGAAAAATCAAGATGGCACACTCAAGTTGTCATCAAGAGAGAGGTGATGTAGTAAGAAGGAAAACAACATTTCCTAAGTCACAAATGTGTTTTATTAGGTGAGTTGTTCATTTTGCCACTAGGAGTGTTGTTCTTTGAGGTAGCTCAAGACAAAACTCAACAAGCAAATCAAGGAAATTCATCTACCAACGAGATCAAGGCAATTCATCATAACCAACAGATCAAGGCAATTCATCTTAATTAGTCTAAAGAAAAAGTTTTTGTTCCCCCTAATTTTTGCATTATGGACAAATAAACAAGGTTGCAAAAAGTGGGGTGTTACAGTGGGCCCCCCTGGCTCCTCTCTGGCCCCTCTTCGGTGCTCTGGAAGCTTCCGGGAAAAATAAGATATTGGGCGTTGATTTCGTCCAATTCCGAGAATATTTCCTTTGTAGGATTTCTGAAACCAAAAACAGGAGAAAATAGCAACTGGCTCTTCGGCATCTCGTCAATAGGTTAGTGCCGGAAAATGCATAATAATGACATAAAGTGTGTATAAAACATGTGAGTATCATCATAAAAGTAGCATGGAACATAAGAAATTATAGATACGTTTGAGACGTATCATATCACTCCACAATTCCATTGGAAGACAGATAGTGTTTCAAGGAGACAAGTATACCCAATTGGAGATAGGATTGGAACTTAACAGCTTGAAGGAGGTGAAAATTGAGGACATTCCTGTGGTAAATGAGTTTCAAGATGTTTTTCCCAAGGAACTACCGGGTATGCCATCCGATAGGGAGATAGAATTCACGACTGATCTGATTCTAGGCACTGCACCAATAGCTCAACCACCTTATAAGATGGAACCAAAGGAGTTAGTATAGTTGAAAGCACAGATTGATGAACTGGAACAGAAGGGATTTATCCAAGAAAGTGTGTCACCATGGGGTACACCAGTCATTTTTGTGGATAAAAGAGATGGAGGCAAGAGAATGTGTGGAGATTATCGGAATCTCAACAATGTAACAATCAAGAACAAGTATCCATTACCCAGAATTCAAGATTTTTTTGATCAAGTTCAAGGAGCAAGAGTCTTCTCGAAGATCGATTTGAGGTCAGGATACCATAAAATCAAGATTAAGAAGGATGATGTTCCAAAAACAGCGTTTGTATCAAGGTATGGACACCATGAATACTTGGATGTACCATTTGGACTAACCAATGCACCGGCTATTTTCATGAATTTGATGAACAAGATATTCATGAAGTACTTGGACAAGTTCGTGATAGTCTTCATCGACAACATTCTGATATACTCCAAGGATAAAGAGAACATGCAAAGCATTTGAAGATAGTTCTGCAGATCCTGAGAAAACATCAATTGTATGCCAAGTTTAGTAAGTGCAAATTTTGGTTGGAATGTGTTGAATTTCTTGGACATGTCATAACCAAAGAAGGGATAGCTGTAAATCCAAGCAAGGTTCATTCGGTATTGGAGTGGAATTCACCCAAGAATGCAAAGGAGATAAGAGGATTTCTTGGAATGGCGGGCTACTATCGAAGATTCATCGAGGGATTTTCAAAGATTGCAGGACCTATGACCAAGCTACTCAAGAAAAACACTCCATTTGTGTGGACTGAGGAATGTGAAGCAAGTTTTCATAAACTTAAGGAAAAGTTAACCACATCACCGATGTTAGCAGTTCGAGAACCTGGAAAGGATTACACGGTGTATTGTGACGCTTCCAAAATGGACTTGGATGTGTTCTAATGCAAGACCATAAGGTAATAGCTTATGGATCAAGGCCGTTGAAACCACATGAACATAACTACCCAGTACATGACTTAGAATTGGCGGCAGTCGTATATGCTTTAAAGAGTTGGAGACAATTTGTTTATGGATCCAAATGTGAGCTGTACACATATCATAAAAGTCTAAAGTATTTCTTCACTCAAAAGGAGTTGAATATGAGACAGAAAAGATGGTTAGAGTTGATCAAGGATTATGAACTGATGATCAACTATACACCAGGTAAAGCTAATGTAGTAGCAGATGCTTTAAGCAGAAAAACTACTGATAATCAACATACGGAATGGGAAATTCCAAAGGAACTTCAGAAAGAGTTAGAGGAAGCTCAGATTTTGCTCATTCAAGGTGATACGAAGGGAAGCGTAGCAACCTTGAGGATCATGGATGAGATGTACTTAGATTTGAAATATGAAATCATCCGAAAGCAAGGAGATGACCCATTCATCCAAGAAGAACTCAAGAGGATCGAGGAAGGAAGACCATCAGAATTCCATGTTGGAGAGTTTGATTCCTTATATTTCTAGAAACGGATATGTGTATCGGATGATCCGGAAGTAAAGGCCATCATACTAAAAGAAGCACATGAAACACCTTATTCAATACATCCAGGAAGTACCAAGATGTACATGGACCTGAAAGAAATGTTCGGTGGAACAATATGAAAAGAAAGATAGCCAAGTATGTCTAGGAATGTCACACCTGTCAACGGGTTAAAGCCGAACATCCGAGTCCTGCTGGACTACTTAAACCCTTGGATATTCCGGAATGGAAATGGGATGAAATCGGAATGGATTTTGTTACTGGTTTACCTATGACCAGTAATAAAAAGGATATGATATGGGTAATTGTTGATAGACTTACCAAAAGTGCTCATTTCCTAGCAGTGAATCAGGAGGACACTTCTGAGAATCTTATGGATATATATGTCAAGGAAATCGTTAGCAAGCATGGAGTACCAAAGAAGATAGTCTCGGATAGAGGTTCGATCTTCACTTCAGCATTTTGGAAACAACTCCAAGAAGCTTTGGGATCCAAGTTAAATTTCAACACAGCTTATCACCCACAAACCGGAGGACAGACGGAAAGAACCAATCAAATACTAGAAGATATGCTTAGGTCTTATGCGTTAAACTTTGGAGGATCATGGGAAGACCATTTACCTTTAGCGGAGTTCTCATACAGCAACAGTTACCAAAGTAGCATTCAAATGGCACCTTATGAAGCATTATACGGCAGAAAGTGTAGATCCCCAATTTGTTGGTTCGAAGCAGGTGAAAACAAGGAGTTTGCACCGGATTACATCAAAGAGAAACGAGAAGTCATCGAGGTTATTAGGGATAGACTCAAGATAGCTCAGAGTCGACAAAAGAGTTATGCCGACCAGAAGAGGAGAGCGTGGGAACCCAAGATAGGAGACATGGTTTATTAGAAGGTTAGCCCAATGAAAGGACTCAAAAGGTTCGGAGTAAAAGGAAAATTAATTCCTCGCTATATAGGACTATTCAAGATACTTAGTCAGAATAGAGGAACAACTTTTGAGCTAGAACTACCTAAACAGTTGAGTTTGATTCACAATGTATTTCATGTGTCTCAACTCAGAAAGTGTTTAAAGGCACCAGATGATCATGTGTCACACGAGGAATTAGAACTGCAATCAGACCTAACCTATGTCGAAAGACCGGAGAAGATATTGGAAGTACATTGGAAGAAGTTACGGAATAGAGCGATCAAATACTGCAAGATTCAATGGCAGCATCATCCTGAACGGGAAGCAACTTGGGAGAAGGAGGACGAACTCAGGAAATCCAACCCCGAGCTATTCAGGTACCTCAACCTTAACTTCGGGATGAAGTTTCTGTTAAGGGGGAGAGGCTGTAATAACCCACAACATAGGAACATCGAAGGGTAGATTTAGAGATGGGATGTGCATTTCATCGCAAAACGGGGGAAATTTTCGCGCTTTATTGCAACTAAACCTAAGAGGGATCGAGGTTCTCTCTCAATTGCAATTAGGATTAGGCATCGAGAGATTAAGAATTTTGACATGACCTCTTTTCTATCTTGTTGATTTGGGAGTGATTTGATTTGACTAGTCATATTAAATTTGAAAACCTAAAGAGTAGTTGATAATCCATATAGAATTTGAATTAGGAAATTAGAATTCACATGCATATCATATTTGAAACACATTTCATAAATACAAGTCAATTTGAATTTCAAATTGATATATGATTATACAAACATATACAAATGAATAATACAAATACAAATAAGCTCAAAAACAAAACTTGAGCTTTATTGATAACACACACACACATACAATGTCTTTACATTATTCTTTATTACAAGAATTGGAAAAACAAGTAAATAAAACAAAATGAAGATTACAATAATTGATCCTAGACTAAACCCTGTAACTAATGCTTTGCAAATCTTGATCTTGTGGTCATATTCACCTTCAAAACCTGCAAAAATAGAAAGATTGCTAAACAGGGGGGTAGTAAAGAAAATTAGCACTAGCCAGGGATGAACCAAGTGTCAAGGACACTTGTGTGTGTCCAAACTAGAGAAAAAAGTTTCATGGACACTTGTGCTTGTCCAAAATGATGGAAAGCATAGGATAGGATCACAACAGACCAGAACTGAGCAAGGTACAGGGGCTCAAGTTTCACCAAAGGAGCACACAGCTCATGGTTGTTGTGCAAGCAACAGCAAGGCAGGGCATAGCTTAGTCACCAGGCCAAGCCAGGCTTGTGTGGCATGGCCAGAGAAGAAGTATCGGCAACATAAATAGGGCAGAAACCCTAGAAATGGTGCACATTTGACCGGATAAGCATTCACAGGTAACCAGTGAAGAACAGCAAGTGTTCATCACCCGTTCTTGCTCAAGAACAACACCAACCATCACAGAAACCATCAATCATCCAAAACCACCAATCAAGCCAACAGAAACCATGATAACCTAAGGAGGAAATAGACCAGAAGCCAGGAGGAGAAGGGATGTGAGAATAAACCATCCAGAAGCACTCCATCAACCAAATATTTCTTACTAGGAGCTGGAACAAGGTATACCAAGTTCCTGGAGATGATCTTTGGATCAAATCCATTATTTATGCATGACACAAGACATAATATTGAGCAGATGCTCAAGGGGTGATCATCACTTGGTATTACCAAGGATCATTGGCAGAAACAGAGGGAGCCATAACACCTAAACCATCCAGACACAATCTCTGTGCATATAAACCTAGAACACATGCACAGATGTGCACACAAGCAAGCACACATGCACAGATAGCACCAGTGGAGGATTATAGGAAAGAAATAACTACCAAAGACCACCCAATGAAACCCTAGATATTTAAACCATCAGAAACCCTAGAATTTCTTCATAAGCAAGCATAATAGCTTTCATATGAACTATGATTCCCTATTATGAAAGGAGAGATAAGAAGCTAACAAGATTAAGCCAAGTGTGTGAGCAACCAGTCAGTAGCAAGGCTACTGAGGTCACAACAAACACAAAACCATCCATTTATCAACAGCAAATAGCCATCACTATCCAGTAATGGATTCAGACTTTAATTATTTCCAAAGTATCCACGGAAACATCAAATCATGCATAGCAAGACACTTAAGCATCACTGCATAAGCAGTTCATCAATAATCCATTCATCCAGGAAGGATTACTTAACAAATCCATGCATGAATTATGTCAAGGCATCACTGTAAAGCAACACCAACACATATTCAGATGCATAAGCATCAGTAGCATACATCAGTAAGGACAACATCTAGCAATTCATCCATATAGCAAGGAATTAACCAGTAAGTAAGCCACTAGCAGATATTTGCTCAAGGAGATTAAGCACAAAACCAAGCAGAGCATCACAGACAAGCCAGGATCCAAGAATTGGATCAACTGAAGCATGTACAAGCCATAGGTGAGCATCACTAACAACACAAGTGTCAGTACTGCTAACCTAGGACAATTACAAGTCCAATAAGAATAGGATTAATCCAAGAAGCATAGGATAGCATCAATAAGCTTAGGAGTAGCAGGGTATGCATAGCAGCAGAGCACAAGTAGTAACACAACAGCATCACTGACACCACTGATACGTCTCCGACGTATCGATAATTTCTTATGTTCTATGCCATATTATTGATGATACCTACATGTTTTATGCACACTTTATGTCATATTCGTGCATTTTCTGGAACTAACCTATTAACAAGATGCCGAAGTGCCGGTTCTGTTTTCTCGCTGTTTTTGGTTTCGAAATCCTAGTAACGAAATATTCTCGGAATTGGACGAAACGAAGACCCAGGGGCCTATTTCGCCATGAACCTTCCAGAAGACCGAAGAGCATACGAAGTGGGGCCACGAGGTGGCCAAACCACAAGGCGGCGTGGCCAAGGGGGGCCCGCGCCGCCCTGTGGTGTGGGCCCCTCGTCGGGCCCCGACTCGCCCTTCCGCCTACTTAAAGCCTCCGTCGCGAAACCCACGAGGCAAAAAACCACGATACGGAAAACCTTGCGAGACGCGCCGCCGCCGATCCCATCTCGGGGGATTCTGGAGATCTCCTCCGGCACCCTGCCGGAGAGGGGATTCATCTCCCGGAGGACTCTACACCGCCATGGTCGCCTCCGGAGTGATGAGTGAGTAGTTCACCCCTGGACTATGGGTCCATAGCAGTAGCTAGATGGTTGTCTTCTCCTCATTGTGCTTCATTGTTGGATCTTGTGATCTGCCTAACATGATCAAGATCATCTATCTGTAATACTCTATGTTGTGTTTGTCGGGATCCGATGGATAGAGAATACCATGTTATGTTAATTATCAAGTTATTACATATGTGTTGTTTATGATCTTGCATGCTCTCCGTTACTAGTAGAGGCTCGGCCAAGTTTTTGCTCTTAACTCCAAGAGGGAGTATTTATGCTCGATAGTGGGTTCATGCCCGCATTGACACAGGACGATGCGATGAAAGTTCTAAGGTTGTGCTGTGTCTTGTTGCCACTAGGGATAAAACATTGGCGCTATGTCCGAGGATGTAGTTGTTGATTACATTACGCACCATACTTAATGCAATTGTCTCGTTGCTTTGCAACTTAATACTTGGAGGGGTTCGGACGATAACTCGAAGGTGGACTTTTTAGGCATAGATGCAGTTGGATGGCGGTCTATGTACTTTGTCGTAATGCCCAATTAAATCTCACTATACTTATCATGACATGTATGTGCATTGTTATGCCCTCTCTATTTGTCAATTGCCCGACTGTAATTTGTTCACCCAACATGCTTTTATCTTATGGGAGAGACACCTCTAGTGAACTGTGGACCCCGGTCCATTCTTTAATACTGAAATACAAATATGCTGCAATACTTGTTTTACTGTTTTCTCTGCAAACAATCATCTTCCACACATTTCGGTTAATCCTTTGTTACAGCAAGTCGGTGAGATTGACAACCTCACTGTTTCGTTGGGGCAAAGTACTTTGGTTGTGTTGTGCAGGTTCCACGTTGGCGCCGGAATCCCTGGTGTTGCGCCGCACTACATCTCGCCGCCATCAACCTTCAACGTGCTTCTTGGCTCCTCCTGGTTCGATAAACCTTGGTTTCTTTCTGAGGGAAAACTTGCTGCTGTGCGCATCATACCTTCCTCTTGGGGTTGCCCAACGAACGTGTGAAATACACGCCATCAATCTCTTTTTCTGGCGCTGTTGCCGGGGAGATCAAGACACACTGCAAGGGGAGTCTCCACTTCTCAATCTCTTTAATTTGTTTTTGTCTTGCTTTATTTTATTTACTACTTTGTTTGCTGCACTTATATCAAAACACAAAAAAATTAGTTGCTAGCTTTACTTTATTTACTGTCTTGTTTGCTATATCAAAAACACAAAAAAATTAGTTTACTTGCATTTACTTTATCTAGATTGCTTTATTTACTACTGCTAAAATGGCCAACCCTGAAAATACTAAGTTGTGTGACTTCACTAGCACAAATAATAATGATTTCCTATGCACACCTATTGCTCCACCTGCTACTACGAGCAGAATTCTTTGAAATTAAACCTGCTTTACTTAATCTTGTTATGCGAGAACAATTTTCACGGTGTTAGTTACGATGATGCTTGCTGCCCATCTCAATAATTTTGTTGAACTATGTGAAATGCAAAAATATAAAGATGTAGATGGTGACATTATAAAATTAAAATTGTTCCCTTTCTCATTAAGAGGAAGAGCTAAAGATTGGTTGCTATCTCTGCCTAAGAATAGTATTGATTCCTGGACTAAATGCAAGGATGCTTTTATTGGTAGATATTATCCCCCTGCTAAAATTATATCTTTGAGGAGTAGCATAATGAATTTTAAACAATTAGATAATGAACATGTTGCTCAAGCTTGGGAAAGAATGAAATCTCTGGTTAAAAATTGCCCAACCCATGGACTGACTACTTGGATGATCATCCAAACCTTCTATGCGGGACAAAATTTTTCTTCGCGGAATTTATTGGATTCAGACTGCTGGAGGTACCTTTATGTCCATCACTCTTGGTGAAGCAACAAAGCTTCTTGATAATATGATGGTTAATTACTCTGAATGGCACACGGAAAGAGCTCCACAAGGTAAGAAGGTAAATTCGTTGAAGAATCCTCTTCCTTGAATGATAAGGTTGATGCTATTATGTCTATGCTTGCGAATGATAGGACTAATGTTGATCCTAATAATGTTCCATTAGCTTCATTGGTTGCCCAAGAAGAACATGTTGATGTAAACTTCATTAAAAATAATAATTTCAACAACAATGCTTATCGGAACAATTCTAGTAATAACTATAGGCCATATCCTTATAATAATGGTAACGGTTATGCTAATTCTTATGGGAATTCTTACAACAATAATAGGAATACACCCCCTGGACTTGAAGCCATGCTTAAAGAATTTATTAGTACACAAACTGCTTTTAACAAATCGTTGAGGAAAAGCTCAATAAAATTGATATTCTTGTTTCTAGAGTTGATAGTCTTGCCTCGATGTTGATCTTTTGAAATCGAAAGTTATGCCTAATAGGGATATTGAAAATAAAATTGTTACTACAGCAAATGCCATCCAAGTTAGAATTAATGAGAATATAAGATTAATGGCTGAAGCTGCGTGCTAGGTGGGATAGAGAAGAAAATGAAAAACTAGCTAAAGATGAAAATGTAGCTAAAGTTTGGACTATTACCACCACTAGCAATGCTAATGATTCACATGTTGCTGCACCTCCTACTATCAATGGTAAAATAATTTGTGTTGGCAATGCTTCTACTCCTAGTGCAAAGCGCGCAAAATTACCTGAAACTGCTAAAGCTGCTTGAAGCTGCTTGTGATAAAGCTGCTGAAATTTTTTCCAACCTTGGGGATGATAATCCCATTGCTTTAGATTGTAATGATTTAGATTTTGATGATTGACACATCTCTGAAGTTATAAAGTTCTTGCAAAAACTTGCTAAAAGTCCCAATGCTAGCGCTGTAAACTTGGCTTTCACAAAACATATTACAAATGCTCTCATAAAAGCTAGAGAAGAAAAACTAAAACTTGAAAATTCTATTCCTAGAAAGCTAGAGGATGGTTGGGAGCCCATCATTAAAATGAGAGTCAAAGATTTTGATTGTAATGCTTTATGTGATCTTGGTGCAAGTATTTCTGTTATGCCTAAGAAAGTTTGTGATATGCTTGACTTGCCACCATTGAAAAATTGTTACCTGGATGTTAATCTCGCTGATAATGCTAAAAAGAAACCTTTGGGGAGAGTTGATAATGTTCATATTATGGTTAACAATAACCTTGTCCCCGTTGATTTTTTTGTCTTGGATATTGAATGCAATGCATCTTGCCCCAATATATTGGGAAGACCTTTTCTTCGAACCGTTGGTGCTACTATTGATATGAAGGAAGGTAATATTAAATATCAATTTCCTCTCAAGAAAGGTATGGAACACTTCCCTAGAAAGAGAATGAAGTTACCTTATGATTCTATTATTAGAACAAATTATGATGTTGATGCTTCGTCTCTTGATGTTACTTGAGTTACACTTTTTGCGCCTAGCTGAAAGGCGTTAAAGAAAAGCGCTTATGGGAGACAACCCATGTTTTTACTACAGTATTTTTGTTTTATATTTGAGTCTTGGAAGTTGTTTACTACTGTAGCAACCTCTCCCTATCTTAGTTTTGAGTTTTGTTGTGCCAAGTAAAGTCTTTGATAGTAAAGTAAGTACTAGATTTGGATTACTGCGCAGTTCCAGATTTCTTTGCTGTCACGAATCTGGGTCTACCTCCACTGTAGGTAGCTCAGAAAATTAAGCCAATTTACGTGCATGATCCTCAGATATGTACGCAACTTTCATTCAATTTGAGAATTTTCATTTGAGCAAGTCTGGTGGCCTAATAAAATTCATCTTTACGGACTGTTCTGTTTTGACAGATTCTGCCTTTTATTTCGCATTGCCTCTTTTGCTATGTTGGATGAATTTCTTTGATCCATTAATGTCCAGTAGCTTTATGCAATGTCCAGAAGTGTTAAGAATGATTGTGTCACCTCTGAACATGTGAATTTTTATTATGCACTAACCCTCTAATGAGTTGTTTCGAGTTTGGTGTGGAGGAAGTTTTCAAGGATCAAGAGAGGAGTATGATGCAATATGATCAAGGAGAGTGAAAGCTCTAAGCTTGGGGATGCCCGGTGGTTCACCCCTGCATATTCTAAGTAGACTCAAGCGTCTAAGCTTGGGGATGCCCGGTGGTTCACCCCTGCATATTCTAAGAAGACTCAAGCGTCTAAGCTTGGGGATGCCCAAGGCATCCCCTTCTTCATCGACAACATTATCGGGTTCCTCCCCTGAAACTATATTTTTATTCCGTCACATCTTATGTACTTTGCTTGGAGCGTCGGTTTGTTTTTGTTTTTTGTTTTGTTTGAATAAAATGGATCCTAGCATTCACTTTATGGGAGAGAGACACGCTCCGTTGTAGCATATGGACAAATATGTCCTTAGGCTCTACTCATAGTATTCATGGCGAAGTTTCTTCTTCGTTAAATTGTTATATGGTTGGAATTGGAAAATGCTACATGTAGTAAATCTAAAATGTCTTGGATAATTTGATACTTGGCAATTGTTGTGCTCATGTTTAAGCTCTTGCATCATATACTTTGCACCTATTAATGAAGAAATACTTAGAGCTTGCTAATTTGGTTTGCATATTTGGTTTCTCTAGAGTCTAGATAACATCTAGTATTGAGTTTTGAACAACAAGGAAGACGGTGTGGAGTCTTATAATGTTTACAATATGTCTTTTATGTGAGTTTTGCTGCACCGTTCATCCTTGTGTTTGTTTCAAATAACCTTGCTAGCCTAAACCTTGTATCGAGAGGGAATACTTCGCATGCATCCAAAATACTTGAGCCAACCACTATGCCATTTGTGTCCACCATACCTACCTACTACATGGTATTTATCCGCCATTCCAAAGTAAATTGCTTGAGTGCTAACTTTAAAATTCCATCATTCGCCTTTACAATATATAGCTCATGGGACAAATAGCTTAAAAACTATTGTTGTATTGAATATGTACTTATGCACTTTATCTCTTATTAAGTTGCTTGTTGTGCGATAACCATGCTTCGAGGACGCCATCAACTATTCTTTGTTGAATATCATGTGAGTTGCTATGCATGTCCGTCTTGTCCGAAGTAAGAGAGATCTACCACCTTTATGGTTGGAGCATGCATATTGTTAGAGAAGAACATTGGGCCGCTAACTAAAGCCATGATTCATGGTGGAAGTTTCGATTTTGGACACATATCCTCAATCTCATATGAGAATAATAATTGTTGCCACATGCTTATGCATTAAAGAGGAGTCCATTATCTTGTTGTCCATGTTGTCCCGGTATGGATGTCTAAGTTGAGAATAATCAAAAGCGAGAAATCCAAAATGCGAGCTTTCTCCTTAGACCTTTGTACGGGCGGCATGGAGGTACCCCATTGTGACACTTGGTTAAAACATGTGCATTGCAAAGATCCGGTAGTCCAAGCTAATTAGGACAAGGTGCGGGCACTATTAGTATACTATGCATGAGACTTGCAACTTGTAAGATATAACTTTCATAACTCATATGCTTTATTACTACCGTTGACAAAATTGTTTCATGTTTTCAAAATAAAAGCTCTAGCACAAATATAGCAATCGATGCTTTCCTCTTTGAAGGACCATTCTTTTACTTTTATGTTGAGTCAGTTCACCTATCTCTCTCCACCTCAAGAAGCAAACACTTGTGTGAACTATGCATTGATTCTTACATACTTGCATATTGCACTTGTTATATTACTCTATGTTGATAATTATCCATGAGATATACATGTTACAAGTTGAAAGCAACCGCTGAAACTTAATCTTCCTTTGTGTTGCTTCAATGCCTTTACTTTGATTTATTGCTTTATGAGTTAACTCTTATGCAAGACTTATTAATACTTGTCTTGAAGTACTATTCATGAAAAGTCTTTGCTTTATGATTCACTTGTTTACTCATGACATTACCATTGTTTTGATCGCTGCATTCACTACATATGTTTACAAATAGTATGATCAAGGTTATGATGGCATATCACTTCAGAAATTATCTTTGTTATCGTTTTACCTGCTCGGGACGAGCGAAACTAAGCTTGGGGATGCTTGATACGTCTCCGACGTATCGATAATTTCTTATGTTCTATGCCATATTATTGATGATACCTACATGTATTATGCACACTTTATGTCATATTCGTGCATTTTCTGGAACTAACCTATTAACAAGATGCCGAAGTGCCAGTTCTGTTTCTGCTTGTTTTTGGTTTCGAAATCCTAGTAACGAAATATTCTCGGAATTGGACGAAACGAAGACCCAGGGGCCTATTTCGCCACGAACCTTCCGGAAGACCGAAGAGCATACGAAGTGGGGCCACGAGGTGGCCAAACCACAAGGCGGCGCGGCCAAGGGGGCCGCGCCGCCCGTGGTGTGGGCCCCTCGTCGGGCCCCCGACTCTGCCCTTCCGCCTACTTAAAGCCTCCGGTCGCGAAACCCACGAGGCAAAAAACCACGATACGGAAAACCTTGCGAGACGCCGCCGCCGCCGATCCCATCTCGGGGGATTACCGGAGATCTCCTCCGGCACCCTGCCGGAGAGGGGATTCATCTCCCGGAGGACTCTACACCGCCATGGTCGCCTCCGGAGTGATGAGTGAGTAGTTCACCCCTGGACTATGGGTCCATAGCAGTAGCTAGATGGTTGTCTTCTCCTCATTGTGCTTCATTGTTGGATCTTGTGAGCTGCCTAACATGATCAAGATCATCTATCCGTAATACTCTATGTTGTGTTTGTCGGGATCCGATGGATAGAGAATACCATGTTATGTTAATTATCAAGTTATTACATATGTGTTGTTTATGATCTTGCATGCTCTCCGTTACTAGTAGAGGCTCCGGCCAAGTTTTTGCTCTTAACTCCAAGAGGGAGTATTTATGCTCGATAGTGGGTTCATGCTCGCATTGACACCTGGGACAGTGACGAGAAAGTTCTAAGGTTGTCTGTGTCTTGTTGCCACTAGGGATAAAACATTGGCGCTATGTTCGAGGATGTAGTTGTTGATTACATTACGCACCATACTTAATGCAATTGTCCGTTGCTTTGCAACTTAATACTGGAGGGGTTCGGACGATAACTCTGAAGGTGGACTTTTTAGGCATAGATGCAGTTGGATGGCGGTCTATGTACTTTGTCGTAATGCCCAATTAAATCTCACTATACTTATCATGATATGTATGTGCATTGTTATGCCCTCTCTATTTGTCAATTGCCCGACTGTAATTTGTTCACCCAACATGCTTTTATCTTATGGGAGAGACACCTCTAGTGAGCTGTGGACCCCGGTCCATTCTTTAATACTGAAATACAAATCTGCTGCAATACTTGTTTTACTGTTTTCTCTGCAAACAATCATCTTCCACACAATTCGGTTAATCCTTTGTTACAGCAAGCCGGTGAGATTGACAACCTCACTATTTCGTTGGGGCAAAGTACTTTGGTTGTGTTGTGCAGGTTCCACGTTGGCGCCGGAATCCCTGGTGTTGCGCCGCACTACATCCCGCCGCCATCAACCTTCAACGTGCTTCTTGGCTCCTCCTGATTCGATAAACCTTGGTTTCTTTCTGAGGGAAAACTTGCTGCTGTGCGCATCATACCTTCCTCTTGGGGTTGCCCAACGAACGTGTGAAATACACGCCATCAACCACCAGTGGCAGTGAGGCAAATCTAGACCAGTAGCAATTCATTGAGCATATGAATCAACCAATAAGCTTATGAGAAAGTAAGTAAGCATATGAGCAAGACCATGAAGCAATTATACAAGGACCAGTGACCATTTGCACAACAGATGGGCATGAATCAAAGGATTTAGCATAGCACAGTAAGCCAGTAGGCATAGAAATGTCACCAGTAGGATTAGGGTAGAGCAAAGCATGCGCAGCAGCACCACAACACAACACAACAGCACAGCAGCACAGCAGCACAGCACAGGCGAGCAAGAACAGCAGCAAAGCAACACAGCAGCACAGCAGCAGCATACGCAGTAGAGCTAGAGGCATAGATCGAGAAGGAGGAGAAGAGGAGGTAGCCAAAGAGAGGGTTACCTGGCGAAGGACGAAGCGGCAGCCATGGCAGCACGGTGGCACGACCAACCACGGCGACGCCAGACCGTGGCCAAGCCAGGCCAAGCCTCGCACAACACCAGAGAGGGAGGCGAGCATCCAGGGTTGGCGAGAAACCCTAGATCGCCGGTGATCGCCACCAGTTCATCGGCGCCCGTGAGCAGCACGCACGCGCTCGAGCCGTTGAGGACGCAAGCAACGAATCGAGACGGATGAACCGACGCGCCTTCACGCGCTGGTTCATCTGCTCACCACGGCGAGGCCTAGCTCGGTCGGAGGTGGCCGGAGCAGGCGGTGACCATGGCGGCAGCGGCGTCGTCATCGAATCGCCTAGGGTTAGGGTTTCGGGAGAGACGAGAGAGTGAGCAACGAGTGGGCCGACGTGGTTCGGTTCGACCGAACCAGGTCGTTTAGGGGCAGGCCTGGTGGGCTGCCCAAATAGGCCAGTGTTAGTGGGCTGGCCCAATTAGGGCAGGGGCATTTTTGTCTTTTCAATTTTTATTTATCTCCTGAAATTCTACCAAATAAAAATAAATGTAAAAGACCTCTAAAAATTCAAGAAAAATAGGATTATTGAATAACAAATTATTCTTAACAAGAATAAAATAAGAAATGGAATTTGTTATACAATTTCAAATTTTGAAATTTTTGAATTCAAATTTAACTTCTAAATTTTAAATTATAATTTTCCTTGGATTTAAAAATCAAGGAATATTCAAAATAGAATTCAAATAAATGTTATTTAAATAAATTCAAAGGGAATTATATTATTCCAAGTTAATTCTTTCAAAAGTTAAGATTTTCCAAAAAGTGAGAAAATCTAAAAAATTCAAAACTCATGAATAATTCCCAAATATGGGAAACCCTAATTTTCAAATTCTTTATTTAAAAGAAATATTTTCCAAAGGAAAATATCAACTATCTTCTATTCTTTTCTTATTAGAAAATCAAATCATACTAAAGTACTTAATGTTTATAAAGTACCGCCAAAGGCACCAATCCTTAACTCAAAACCTAAATTTGTAATAACTTGTCGGGGTAAGGGATTCAACATAAAATAATACATCCATACATGCATCATTTGGATCTTATAACATTGTCTTTATCAGACAATGATGCTTCTTTACAGAACCTGAGGTTCAGGTTCAATCCAACACTTCGAACTGCATTATCTCGCAGTCACCAGGCAAGTTCACTCTTCCTCATTTCGCTTTGATTATTTTCTATCAATTAACTGCAAAAGTATTATACTTATCATTCCTGCATTGAAAAGCAAAATGTTACTTTTCGAACTATGAATATGACTATGTGGTGGGCAATGGAACCATGGTATGTGTTGATATGGTGGAGGTTCCATTGCAAGGGTTCTATTAATCTAGGACTAATCACCAATGCTGTATAGTGATTCTAGCGCCGTACAATTCGCTTTAACCATAAGATCTACGGGAAGTCACTTGTATCTTTTTCCTCTTGCATATCAACGGACCTGGTGGAGCCTGGCTGGGTGCTGGGATAACACTGCAGTAGGTTGGGAAATCCTTTAAAATCCCCATCCGTATGGATGAGATGCTCTATCGTCTATGAGAGATTGTCCGACGTACATCATGGGTAAAGCCGTATGATCGGGAGATGTCTACCGGGGATGTACGGGTGGACAAAAGGGTGGGTATGCAAGGTCGCGGAGAAGGCAGTGATTGGCTTGGATCTTACACCTGGCCCCACACCACGAAAGTGTGGACGAGAAACGCATCTCGGTTGGTATCAAGGATAAGTTCTCTTATGGGAAAAGTAACGCACCTCTGCAGAGGGTATCAAACTGTGGCAGCCACTCCTCTCCTTGTCCCGGGAAGGGAACTACGAAGGCGACAGGAAAGGAACTCCATGAAGTTCTGTTCAACCTGTGAAGACTGGCAAGCATAGTTTTCTGAATAAAATAAACCTTTTGAAGAAATGTTTGCGAAACATGCATTGACCGAAGATTTCCTGATCAATGGTTGTAGCTAGTGCATCATTTCCTTTTGAGCTTGTTGAGTACCTCTGTACTCACTTTCTTTCGACACTCTTGCTAGACTGTGATAATGAAGTGGAGGCCATTGACGGAGCACCGGAAGGCGACTACGAGTTGGTCTATGAAGAACCTGATCTGTCCGGAGGAGTGGAAGGCGTGGACTATGGGATAGTCTACGGGCCCGACATCAATGAAGAGGAGGAGTAGTGACATACCCTAGTAGCGTAGAGCCGAGCAGCGTAGAAACTTACCTAAATAAGTTGCTGAGCTCATTTTACTATTTCTGTTGGTTTGTACTGATTTTAAGTAGTTTCCTTAGGTGTTCTCATCGGACCTGTGATAATACCAACTTGTTATGGCTGTGATTGTAATATAATCTTGAGTGTTATGACTGCAATGTTTCTGTTGTACCACTCTGAGGGATGTGATATTTGTGAAGAAGTCCCTTCATCATATCAACGACTTGTATACTACAACATGTAGTGGTATGCTGGGTCACCGCAGTGCGCCATCTGGGCTCTTTTGGCCCTCCTGGCCCATCTCGTGAGGTTTAAGTGCTCTAGTGCTTTCTCTTGATGAAATATTGACATCCCTGGAATCCTAGCCCAATTTGACTTCGTTTAGGTCCCTAAAAGTTAAAAATACACAAAACAATGTTTCATGTCATGTAGAGTTATAACTAAAATAAGGGGGATCATTGGTAATCCCTAAAAATCAATATAAAACATGGATATGACACCATACATGTTAAAAGTATGTGTGAATACGTGTCAACACACTACAAAGTTCATGCATGCATTTTACATACATCACATGAAGAATTCAAAACATCTCTATCAATATTTATAAGTACAGAAAATTTCCAAAACCACTAATGGTGGCAGTTCATAATGACAACGTTCAAGCATTTCATAGAATCTACCGTAACATTTTATCAAATCCTCATTCGATAGGTGCTTAAAATGAATAATCATGCGTCTTGCCCCATAAATTTTTTCTCGGGATAAAAGTAAGTTACGAAGGCATCGAATAATTTATCCCAATTCTCAGCTACGTCTATGGGCAATTTTTTTACCAAATGAGTGCATATTATTCTAATATTTTACTAAGAACCTCAGTCTAACATCTTCATTAATAAAGGAATTCATTCTAAATGTAGAGAATACTTCATCAAAATAAGCAACATGTGTGTATGGTTCTTCAGTAGTGTTGTTTCCGGTGAAGGTATTAGTGTGTAATAAATGAAGCACGAATTAATTTCATAACCTTATGAGTTTACTTCTAGAGATACCTTTACAAAAGCATCATGATGTGGTCATCGAGGTGCTCGAAGTGCCCACAACTGATAAATGTGATCAATTGGTGGTACATAATTGAGCAAATCCACGTTCTTTTCATGGTACCTGCAAACAACTCAATACAAGTAGTGAAATAAAATAGCTTAAAGCAGAAACCAAAAGTGCTAAGCTTCCGAGCAACAGCGCCATAAAACAACTTGATATCTGCAAGGTCGTGGATCGTACCTAGTTTTTAAAAGTAAGAGTATTGAAACCATTGTGTAGCTGATTGGTATTGGTTTATTACTTCACACTACATTCACTAAATTATATTTTTGAGCTATTTTTAACTCTATGCAAAGAAAATAGATGTGTTTGTAACAAGGAAATAAAGTAATAGTAAATAAATGTAAAGAGAAACGAGATTATGTTGAAGTAACTGAAACTCAATAGGAATAATACGGCTCTCACGGAGTTCCCCATTTCCCACTAGCATGTTTTCTATGTTGATTAGGACTTACTGTGTTAGTTAAAATATGTTTATGAAGTGAGGAGAGGCCCGGATAAACATGTTCTCAGAAGCACTATTTCGCACCCCTCATAACCACTACCTTGTCCCTCTGCATGCCACGTGGGTCCAGTAATTAAGGGTCTCACCGCTGCAGCAGCAAACGGAGCTGTAGGGCCGCCGCCATGGCTCCCTCTTCCCTTCCGGTGACGCTCCACATGGGCCGACCTTCCCTAGCCGAGCGAGCATAGGACCCCCCACCTCCTTCGGAGATGAGGTCTGCCACCACCGCGGCAAGGGCGACAGAGGGGCGGTGGCGCTAGGTTTCGCACCCAGCGTCGCCTCATGGGGAGCGAGGCGAGGATCCGGAATGTTACATGTAAGTACTAGCAAAACGCATAGTACAACACTACTTGCAGCCGTTTCCGAGGGGCCGCGAAATTATGGACAATGAGGGGGGGGGGGGGGGGGGGCCGCAGTGCAAAATTTCAGTTGGCTTACGAGATACGCTTTCTTCCTCTCTCTCTCTAACTCTTCCCTCCATTTAGAGAGAGAGAGAGGTAGTGGTTCATCTCATCTGCGTGCTACCTAAGAGAGAGAATCAAAAAGCAGAGGGAGTGGTTGGGTGAATGCAGCGCATCCAGGTTTAGCTAGGGTTTCCATCCTCCGCCCCGCGCCGCCGCCGCCGCCCACGATCGCCATGATCGGCGGTGCCGACGAGACCGAGCCGGAGGCCCAGCCTTCCACCCGCACGGCAGCCGCGCCTCCCCCTCCCTCGCCACCGATCGCGCCCCCTTCCTCGCCTCTTCCGGGCGCCGGCCTCGGCAGGAGGCTGCTCGGCTCCATCCGCGCCTTCGCCCTCCCCGCGCCTCGCCCCGCCGCCGCCCCCAAGGTCGGCCTCGGCCTGCTGCTCCATGCCAGCCCCGACCACCCTCTCCTCCACCCACCAACCCCGTCCGCCTCCCCGTCTGCGTCCGAGGACCCTCTCGACGAAGACGCTGCTGCGCCACGGCCTCACGCCCACGACGCGGAGCCGCTGAGCCGACACGGGGCCGCCGACGCTGCTGCCGCTGCGTCGGCCCCAACCAACTCCATGTCCAGGCCCACCCACGTCGCGTCTCCGTCTAACGACGAGTCCATCGCACCAGACGTTTCGTCCGCGTCCGCGTCCGAGGAGGACGTCCCTGTGGCTCCTCACCTCCTCCAGCACCTCATGCCGGCGGCGGGCGCGGACGGTGACCAGGACCAGGAGCCCGGCCTGGTGGGTGGGCAACAAGGCGACGAATTCCGCGCGGGCGACGAGTCAAGGCCCACCACCAACGTCGCGTCTCCGTCTGAGGACGAGTCAGTCGCGGCAACCGACGCGTCCGAGGAGGAGGAGGACCCTCTGGAAGATGCTGCCGAACGGCGTCACGCCGCCGACCCAGAGCTGCTCTCGCCGGTGAACCGGTACAGACTCATGGACCCTGCTGCAAGGAGGGCTCCGGCCAGCTCCATGCTCACGCGGTGGGCATCCAAGGCGGCTCCCCACCTCCTCCAGCACCTCAGGCCGGATATTGCACTGGAAGATCACGATGCTGCTGCTGGGGACGATCAAGAAGGGAAGGTGCTGCAGCAGTGCACCGGTGATCAGCTGAGAGCTGCCAGGGATGATCAGGAGGTGGTGCAGCAAGGTGCTATCCACCCAAGGGATGAAACCACATATGACATTGCTGCTGAGGATCAAGAGAAGGTGGGCTCAGCCGAAAATATTGATGCTGTGGAAGGCCAGGGGTTGGTGGAGCAAGATGCCATTGACAGAAAGGGTGAAGGCACAGATGGCACTGCTGCCGACGATCAAGACAAAGCAGTTGAGCAATGTAGCACTTATGGATTGGGAATAAGTGAGAATGGTGATGCCGAGAATGATCAGGAGGCGGTGGAGCAATGTGTCATCGACAAAGAGGGTGCAGCCATGGATGATAATGTTGGCAGAGATCACGAGGTGGCAGGGCCAACTGTGGTCGATGAAATGCGTGCTACCATAGATGACATTTATGCTGAGGATCTAGAGAAGGAAGTGGAGCAATATGCAACTTATGACTCAACTGAGAATGATAATGCTGTGGAATATCAAGAGGTGGTACAGCAAGGTGCCATCCACCCAAGGGATGAAACCACATATGACATTGCTGTTGAGGATCAAGAGAAGGTGGGCTCAGCTGAGAATGTTGATGTTGTGGAAGGCCAGGAGTTGGTGGAGCAAGATGCCATTGACAGAAAGGGTGAAGGCACAAATGGCACTGCTGTTGACGGTCAAGACAAGGCAGTAGAGCAATGTGACACTTATGGATTGGGAACAACTGAGAATGGTGATATTGAGGATGATCGGGAGGTGGTGGAGCAATGTGTCATCGACAAAAAGGGTGCAGCAATGGATGATAATGCTGTCAACGATCACGAAGTGGCAGGGCCAACTGTCGTTGATGGAATGCGTGCTACCATAGATGACATTTCTACCGAGGATCTGGAGAAGAAAGTGGAGCAATATGCAACTTATGACTCAACTGAGAATGATAATGCTGTGGAAGATCAGGAGGTGGTACAGCAAGGTGCCATCCACCCATGGGATGAAACCACATATGCCATTGCTGATGAGGAGCAAGAGAAGGTGGGATCAGCCGAGAATGTTAATGTTGCGGAAAGCCAGGAGTTGGTGGAGCAAGATGCCATTGACAGAAAGGGTGAAGGCACAAACGGCACTGCTGCGGAGGGTCACGACAAGGCAGTAGAGCAATGTGACTCTTATGGATTGGGAACAACTGAGAATGGTGATATTGAGGATGATCGGGAGGTGGTGGAGCAATGTGTCATCGACAAAAAGGGTGCAGCAATGGATGATAATGCTGTCAACGATCACGAAGTGGCAGGGCCAACTGTCGTTGATGGAATGCGTGCTACCATAGATGACATTTCTACCGAGGATCTAGAGAAGAAAGTGGAGCAATATGCAACTTATGACTCAATCGAGAATGATAATGCTGTGGAAGATCAGGAGGTGGTACAGCAAGGTGCCATCCACCCAAGGAATGAAACCACATATGCCATTGCTGCTGAGGAGCAAGAGAAGGTAGGATCAGCCGAGAATGTTAATGTTGCGGAAGGCCAGGAGTTGGTGGAGCAAGATGCCATTGACAGAAAGGGTGAAGGCACAGATGGCACTGCTGCGGAGGGTCAAGACAAGACTGTAGAGCAATGTGGCTCTTATGGATTGGGAACAACTGAGAATGGTGATGCAGAGGATGACCGGGAGGTGATGGAGCAATGTGTCATCGACAAAGAGCGTGCAGACATGGATGATAATGCTGTAAAATATCACGAGGTGGTAGGGCCAACTGAAGGCACAGATAGCACACATTCTGTCGTGAATGACATTTCTGCCGAGGATCAAGAGAAGAAAGTGGAGCAATACGCAACTTATGACTCGGAAGCAATTGAGAATGATGATGTTGTGGAAGATCAGGAGGTGGTGGAGCAAGAGGTTGTCTTCAGAGAGGGTTTAACCATTGACCATGATGATTCTGTCGAAGACCACAATGTGGTAGATCAATCTATCATTGAACAAATGCCCGCTTCTACTGATGAAATTTTTGTTGAAGATCAAAAGGAAGTGGCGGAGCAATGTGCAGTTCATGAACCAAGAGCAACTGAGGATGAGTATACTGTCAAAGAAAAGGAGAAGGTGGTGGAGCAACGTGTCATTGACAAACAGGGTGCATCGAACATGGATGTTGCTGCGAATAATCAGGATAAGTTGATGAAGGAACACATCATCGACAACCAGGGTACAGTGCCCATGGATGGTATTGCCGTGAAAGACCTTGATAAAGCAGCGGCACAATATGCCAGTGATGTCATCGACGAAAATGGCAGAACCAAGGATGATATTTATGTGGAGGAAGATAACTATCTAAAGGAACAAGTCATCGTTGACAATTGGGGTACATTCAGTGATGCTACTGCTTTGGAAGATCAGAAGAATGAGGGTGAACAATGCAAAGGTGATGAACAGATAGTGGGCAAGGACATGTATGCTGTTCACATGAAGGGGAGCATGTTGGAACAAGGGACCGGCGGCAAACAGGGAGCAACAAAGTCTGATTTTACTGTTGAAAAGTACAAGGATGTAGTGGAGCGTGTTTGTCATGAATGGGGTGCACCTGATGATGATCTTGCTATGGACACGGCAGCTTCTCAAAGTATCAGAGAAGTTTCATCTTCTGAGGTGGTTTCAGCTACGGCAAATGGCAGTGATGGGGGTATCTGGAAGAAGGAGAAGGTTAAGCTGCCCATTAGGTATCCTCAAAGGCCTGGGAAACTGAACTGCCCCTTTTACATGTCAAGCGGGAGCTGCTCATACGGGTTCTCATGCCAATTTCATCACCCACCGGTAAAATTTGCGTCACTTTACCTGTTTACCATCACTTGATATATTGTTCTTTAATTTTTTGGGCAAGAAAACTTGGTTTGTTGCGTTACTTCGTAGAATGCTGCAACTTTGCTTAGCACAATAGGTTGTGTAAATTATTTGTGTCATGCCGGTGCCATCTGTCTTTGAGCTCGGTTGATAGTGATGTGATCTATATTTCAATACATTAATCACATGCCTGCAGCCCTGTATGCTTGTTACACTTAGATGATATATGTGCATAGACATACCCTACGACATGCTCTTTTCTGTATAAGAATGTAGTCTTACCATTTCTGGTCTCCAAATAAACAGATGTTGTAACAATATTAATGTTTTATCTGCTGATAAATGTAGTGGACATTTGAAAGGCAGATTATATACCATGTTTTCTAATTTGTTCATGAGCTATTTAGTAATTTGTTTTCCTTATTTTGTTGATTTTGTCATTGCTACAGCTTAAAGCCAAGCCAGATGGTTCATGGCGTCCCTCTGAACAAGGAGATCATGGCGTTGCTGAGACCCTGGAACTGAACCGCATTGGCCTCCCCATACGAAGAGTATGCTTATGATGTCCTTCCATCTATTGCAGTTGGTACTTATGCATTATGATTTATACTGGAAAATGATGAAACTGAATTTTGTCTACTTCTCAGGGAGCAAGAAATTGCACGTTCTATATGCGGAATGGTGCTTGCAGATATGGCAAACACTGTCATTTTAACCATCCAGAGCATGTAATTGATGCTCAGTTCTATACACCAACAGGGTGGGAGGATAATGCTTCGCAATTGGAGAAATCTTCTGACCATACAACATTAGATGACACATCACACTTGAAGAAATCTTCTGATGATACAACCTTGGGTGGCACGTCATACTCAAAGAAGTCTTCTGACCATGCAACCTTGGATGGCACATCATACTCAAAGAAGTCTTCTGACCATGCAACGTTAGATGATACGCCGTCTAGCTCAGAGATCCTGCCACCGAACATATTAAGAATGCTCTTACCTTCCCAAAAAGTGCTGCCTAGTACAGAAGTAAAGGTTAAAAAGGTACATGTTGTACCTTTATATTATGTGATGTTTTATATCTGTATTTGCACATATCGCCTGCATATTGCTACTTTTATGACACCATACCGTGTACTTTTTCTAGACTAATAACTCATCTATGCCTTTCTGATAATTTCTTGTCATATCTGCTTTATGTAGGATTCAGATTGGCCATCTACTTCAGATGATTCTGATGGTTGCTGTTCAGCAGATAGTTCAGATGGGCCTTTGTGCAAGCAGGAGCATGTGGATTACCCTGAGAGGCCTGGCAGACCAGAATGCCCCTTCTATATGAGGTTCGGTGATTGTAAATTTGCATCAGCATGCAAATATCACCACTCAAAAGACAAATACCCAACTAGATACCATCCGAAAGTTCCATCACTGGGAGGGGAACAGAGAGAATATCCTGAGAGACCTGAGGAACCAGAATGCCCCTTCTATATGAAAAACCGGTTCTGTAAATTTGGGGCACACTGTAGGTTTAATCACCCAAAGGATTCAAGTCCTACTGTGCAGAACTCAACGAATGCAAAAAATTCAGTTGCCAGTAATGAACATCATCAATCTACCACAACCACACTAGAAGACTATATGCCCCAGCAACAGCAGTACCCTGAGAGACCTGGTCAGCCAGACTGCCGGTACTACCTGCAATTTGGGGAATGTAAGTTTCTGTCTGCGTGTATATTTAACCATCCAAGAGATGAACTTCCAGTTGGGTGGAATCCCTCAGGTCCAGCTCACTCTGATCAGATTGAACCTGAAACACATGGCATGCCAAAATGCCCATTCTATATGAGAACTGGGAAATGTCAATTTGGGTCAGCATGTGAATTTCGTCATCCCAAAGATATATGTTCAACTACAGAGGTATGTCTTTATAATTATTGATGATCAAGTAAACACTATGGATTCAATCATCAGTTCATAACTAGTTTTCAATTGTTGCTTTTTGCCTGGCTGATCCCTGTTGCATTTTTAGCTGATAGAGACCTTTACTATCGTTGACATTTCTGCAAATAGGAACTAAATGGCTTCTGTGTGTACAGAACTCTTGTTCAGTTTGCTGTGAGTATGTTAATATTGCTCTGTTTGTGTGTGCATAAGACACTTTTGTCGTGGAAAAATCCGGTTTGAACATGGGTGCATGTGAACCCTAGTTGGAAATGCATTTTCCAAATGTTAAAAAATTCTGAAATAAAAATATCCGGGTACGTACGCATGTTTCATGTATGCGTAGAAAGTTTTCGCGGAGAAACCACTTTTTTATTTCAGAATCTAAAAAAGACAAAATACGTCACATATATACTGCTATATAGCCCTGCAAAATTTCACTTTTTTGCCGAGACAAAATAAAAAGTTTTTTCGTCACGAAACTCATGTCCAGGGCACATATTTAAGATCATCTGGGAAATCATTTTGTGTTTCGATTTTTAAAACATGTTTTGACATCACAAACGGAACTTTTTAAAAAGTGGGTTCACATGCCCCCATGTTCTATATATGCACACTCCTTTTGTCGTGCAATATACAACTTTTCCATTCCTCGTATGGCTGAAGTGTATTTTGAACCTTTTCCATTCCTATTGGACTGCACCGTGATTGTTTTGAAGTATTCACTTAAAAATGCGCACTGGGAAATAATTATTGTACTATCCATGGACTATGTATGGAGTGCAAGGGATGCTAAAGCCTAAAATATTGGTTATCTTTGTAGTAGCAAAGAATTTTATTTTATCTATTACCTCAAGTGAAATCTTGGACCTTTCGTTTCTACAATAGCAATCGCTATCTGGTGGAATTTTGTTTAGTTTCCCAAAGTAGGACTATGTCATGTCACCCAATGGAAATAAAATAGATGCTCAATTGTCACCCCCTCATTTTTTACATGTGGCACTCATGGATCTTATGCTGTTTCAGGGAGCATTTGGTCAGAGAACTGACTTGGCAGATGATACATCCACAAGGCCAGAGAATGTTGTGCAGAAACAAGAACAGGCCATGTATCCTGAAAGGCCTGGTGAACCTCGGTGTTTCGACTACATGAGTCATGGCTCCTGTAGAAGGCAGATGAACTGCAAATACCACCATCCAGCAGACCGTCTCTCTAGGAAACAGGTGCGTAATAGCCATAAAGTTTAGAAACTTTAATTGTGATGCGTTACACTGCCTTTGGAATGACATCTGTGGTTGCTGCTTATGAATGCAGTATGACTCGACTTACCACTGAACTCGTCCACATCTACCGCTTGAGCAAAGCTGTAACCATACTGTTTACCGTATCAATGCTATCAAGTGCAAGGTACCTTGTCATATCATGAGCAGTGATTTTCTTCTCGGGGCAGTGATCCATCTGATACTATGTGCTATATTTCTATGCAAATTTAGAGCAACTCTTGATGTGGCTAACCTGATCCTTGTTTGTTTCGCAGCATTCTTCTGTTTCCAGGCGTTGCAGCTAACTCGAGTGGGTATGAGTGACGATTGAAGAGAGGAGGATCTAACGAAGAACAAAAGTTTAGAGACAGTTTTTCATCTACAATTAGTACTTGCTAGTCATGTTCGTTCGTTTCGAATTTCCGCTTGAGCGCGTTTTATGATGTTTAAAAGGCACTTGCACCTTGTCTTGGATTTCCGCTTGAGCCCGTTTTATGATGTTTAAAAGGCACTCGCACCTTGTCGAATTTATAGGAATTGTCTCTTGTCCAGGCACTCAACTGTAATCTGGATATCTTGGCATGACTTGCTATTGTCCTCTACCTAGACTTAACACTTTGATCTTGGTCTCATTGCATGAATGTTGTGATGTGTTTTGGGTTTGACGGTCAATGCCTGGTTTAAACTGCTGTTCTTTCAGCGAAGAACTGATCTTTGGTCTCATTACTGTCTACCACTAGTAGTGGATAGAGATGGAGCAAGAGTTTTCAATTGTTTCCTTTGGTCTACTGTCTACAACTAGTACTCTGTACTCCCGCCTCAGGCCCCCACCTCCTCCCTTCCTTCCATCGCCGATGTTGGATGGGGCCCGGCAAAGCTGCGCGCGCCCGGAGGAAGGTGGCAGTGGGGCGCTTCTTCCCCTTCCACGTCCCCTGGCGAGAGGGAGCTCGCTCGGGCGTGGCTTCGGGTGCGGCGGGCGTGGCTTCGGGTGCGGCGGGCGCGGCTTAGGACGGAGGGTGCGGCAGCGTGCGGCGGTGCGTGGGGACCGTGCGGTTGCATCGGTCGGGTGCAGCCGGGCCGGATCTGGGCCGGGCGGGACAGCTTGGGGTGCGGGTGGTCGTGGCGGCGCTGCGGCTGGCCGGGGCGGGGGCCTGGCCGTGGAGGTGGTGGAGGTGCTGCAGGTTTGTTGCTGCACCTGGGTGGTGGTGGTGTGCCGGGGCGGTGACCCCGGGCAGCGGCGGCAGCCGGGCGGGTGTGGCGGCCGTGGTGGTGATGGGGGATGAGGGATGGAGGCGGTCTGGCCGTGGCGAGGTGCTGCTGGCCGTCGGGGCGGCGGCCCCGAGCAGCGGCGGAGTGTTGGTGGGCGAGGTGGTCGATGGTGATGGTATGCGGGCTGGCATTTGGCTGCCCTGCTAGTGTAGGAGGCCTCGACAGGAGGGGGCTTGCTCCGGGTGAAAGCTCAGCTCGACTTGGTCAGTGTCGGCGATGGCGAAGCCTCGAGGCACCGTTCCCCTTCTTGAAGGCATCGTCGTGGAGCTCCTACCTCTCCTAGCTTCAAGGCTTCGTGCTCCCCAGGTGAAAACCCAAGCTCTTGCCTCGGCCGGAGCGGGCGACGCGTCGCTTCCCTTCTTGAAGGCGTCGTCTTTGGAGGGCTTGACCTTCACTTGGCGAGGGTGGCTTTTTTGTCGGGCCGCGTTGCCTTGCCGTCTGCTTTGGAGGATGCCCAGGCGGCGGCCTCGGGTAGGTGGTTGTGAGCCGGGGTGGCGGCCCTGGAAGGCGGTACGACAACATCTCTATGGTGCGGGGATGCGGCTTGCCACGACTTGGGTTGCGACCCTGGCCGTGTGGGCGGCAGGGCAGTCGGCTCTATCGGACGCGTCCTGGTGGGGACGGTCGGACGTTATATCGGGACGGCGGCCTCGGATGAGTTGGTGTGATGCCCGTGGTCTGCGGCCATTTGCCCTATGCAGCTTGGGTTGCGAGTGGACGGTTCGTGCGGCTTTGCAGCTCGAGAGCAAGCGGTGGTACGTCGGGGCGGTGGACCGGAAGGTGGTGGTCTTGGTGGACGCGACGGAGCGGTATGTTGGAGCGGCGGCTCCGAATGTTCGTCATCTTAACAGTGTTGAGGACATCGACTTTGTGTCGCGAGGGCGACAAGGTTGTTTTGGTGCAGTTCTCTGACATGTTCGTCTTCTTCAGCTATGTTGGAGTGTCTTGTGTCTGCTTCTCCTATAGTAGGCACGACGTCTTCTCTCCGGTTTGGTTGGATGGCAAGCCAGTTTTGGCGAGTGTGTTGTCTGCTTTGTATCAGCAGTGAGTTTGAGTGGTTCTTGTGGCGTGGCAAGCGTGGGTTTGGCCCCGTGGTGTCTTGTTGTATGGTTTTTGTCCAGTTTTTTCCTAAAAACTAAAAATTGTGGCTTAATTAATGGATGAGGCAAAACTTTTTCCTCCGTTTCAAAAAATAAAAAGAAAAAAAATCGAGCGTCCAGCTGATTAAAGAAAAGTTGAATCATGGGTGGGTGGCAGAGCAAAAGCTTGAATCGGAGTACTTTTTTTAGTCCAGCGGTTATTAACAGACAATCGCTCTACATAGGGTAAACATTTAGTGTAGAATTTCCTTGTTCGTAGCACCATCCTGATCATAGTGGTAGTTCCCTAATTTTGGACTCTGATCTTATATAAGGTGGGAGAACAGTTTCCGCAGTCGTAAGTGCACCAAAGGGAGCAGAAGAATAGCAAAGCAGTAAAAGTCCATGGTCATTCAGGTTAGTTTCCAAGCCAAATCCACAGTCCTCAGTGGTGCTACCAAAACAAGAAAGAACAAGAGATGGCAAGGCAAACAACTGGGTTTCTCTTATTGTTCATCAAAACGCTAATGATCATCAGAGGCACGATATACAGTTGTGCTCACTGGCAGCAGTCAATTAAGCCCGTCTACATCAGATTCTGCACCTTATGCAGAAACGAACACACACAGCAAAAGGATCTGGAATCCAAAAATTTACATCGCTACAAAAGCAGAATCAGTAGAATAGTCACCGAGTATAAATGAAATGCAGGCAGAAATCAGTAACATTTTATTTCAAAAAGGGGGGTTGTAGCAACTGGCGGCATTACGAATTTCAGTTTGCCAAAATCATATGCCTATCTTCAGTTCTTACAACCAGCCAGCCAAGAAAACATTGACAATAGTTCAACCGCCTAGCACCAATCAGTGAGATAAAATGAGAAATAAATCATTGCGCTCTGAATATCAGCTTGCCAAAAGAAGAAACATACATAATTAAGCCCTTGCAAAAGGGGAGGTACTAGCAAAATACAGCATTATGAATCTCAGTTAGCCAAGGGAGATACTAGCAGGAGCATTTCAGCTCTCAGCGACCAACCAGCCAAGAAAACATTGGCAATGATTCAACGATTCTCATCGAGCATCAGTACAACTACTTGCAGATAATCAAAGTTCACAACCATTCGTAAGATCGGGCAACAACATTGCAAAACGTCTGTTTCTGAAACATGCAATTCAGAAACGGAAACAGCCGTATGAGGATTCACAGACCAGAAAAGCATCACCATTCATAATTAAGTTCTTACAACCATGGGCCAACGAAACATTGACAATTTCAGCAATACCATCATTAGTCAAACTACTACTTGTTGCAGATAACCAGAGACGACACCCACTACGAGTCACAGTAACCACCTACATCCACTACTAGATACAGGCAACGAGATCTAAGAGGAGGTGAACTTGGTGACGGCCTTGGTGCCCTCAGACACAGCATGCTTGGCGAGCTCGCCGGGGAGGACGAGGCGGACGGAGGTCTGGATCTCCCGGGAGGTGATGGTGGGCTTCTTGTTGTAGCGGGCGAGCTTGGCGGCCTCACCAGCCAACTTCTCAAAAATGTCATTGATGAAGGAGTTCATGATGGACATGGCCTTAGAGGAGATGCCGATGTCGGGGTGGACCTGCTTGAGCACCTTGAAGATGTAGATCTTGTAGGTCTCCACGCTCTTCTTGCCCTTCTTGCGGCCCCTCTTCTCTCCGCCCTCCTTCGCGGCGGTCTTGCCCGCCGGGACGCTCTTCCCGGCCTTGGGCTTCTTCGCGGCCGGCGCCTTCTCGGCCTTCTCCGCCGCGGGCTCCTCCTCCACGGGCTTCTTCGCCGCCGGCTTCTTCTCCGCCTTGGGGGCCATCGCTGCTGCTGGAGGGTGGTAGGTGGAGGTTCGCCGGTGGGCTGGGAGTGCTGGTGGCGGCGGAGGAACTTGGGATGCGATGTGAGGGAAGAAGGAGCAGGGTGTGTTTTATAGAGGGACGGAGGTGGGCTCTGATTGGTGGGTGGGCGGGTGCCGCGGATCGGCGTCTGCCAACGGTAGGATGCGTCCGGCGCTGTTCGGCATGGACGGTCTGGATGCGTTTAGACGCGGATCGCTCGCGTGGCATGAAAAGTTTGGGCGGGCTCGGCAGGAGCGGCTCCGTTTTTGGCGCGCGGCACGGAGAGGAGAGAGCGTCTGTTTGGTTTCCATTTCGCGGTTACGGTTTTTGAAAACCGAGAAGATCCTTTTCGCGGTTGTTTCTTGGCCTAGGCCTGCCGCCTTTGTGGTGTTTGGTTACCGGAGATCAAGAATTTACCAGCGTGATTGTTTAGGGTAACACCAATCGTCTAACGGGGGATCCAAATTGATACTCCCTCCCTCCATTCACACTATTGTGGAACATTTTAGCTTTTTATAGATCTACTTATTTGGTTTGTATCAGTCTAGAAACTCAATTCAGCTTCCAGGTGCATATGATCCCTCTACCGTAAAAATATATTTTCAAGTGTTAAAAATTTTGACAAAAAAATTTACATGAACATCTCCATAATATATGTGTATTCGTCAAGTTTCACGAAAAAATGATATTTTTTGTAGTCTAAGCGAAAAAGAGAAAATTTATCTTGTGACAAGTTTTTGTTTCAGCATCGAATTTTGTCTTTTTTACACACGCCACATGACATGTCGATTTTTCATGAAACGACTTTATGAGCGCGTAGCACATGAAGATGTACGTGCGAAATTTTTGTTTCAATTTTTTGACATTTTAAAATGTGTCTAACATGTATTTCAAAATAAAGGGAGCATACGCTCCCATGTGCCAAAACATCACTCCCTGTATCAGTCCACATTTACTGTGTAGATTCAATTATTGCTATTTGTATCTAGTTTATTTTAAAAAATAGTTTATTTTAAAAAAATGTATCTAACATGTATTTCAAAATAAAGGGAGCATACGCTCCCATGTGCCAAAACATCACTCCCTGTATCAGTCCACATTTACTGTGTAGATTCAATTATTGCTATTTGTATCTAGTTTATTTTAAAAAATATTTGAAACTCTTACATTAGTTAAAAGAGGGAGTACAAAATATGTCGGTCTTTTTGGGTGGTGACGCGGAGAGCCGTGTGGCCCATGCCCGTCCGACCAAGAATATGGCATCCAATGTTTTGATATATATGGTCCATCGAGTGACTTCCCTTTGTAACCTTTTGAGTTTTGAAAAAATTTACAAAGAAAATGCTATCCCTCTTTCTCCACCGGCGCGAAGTTCCCTTGGCTACCTCCGCATCAGTGAGGATGGCCGGGTTCTGAAGCGGCAGTGTCCTTTCCCTCCGTGGTACGCGATTTACCTAGCTTCGGAACACCTGCACAATGGCAAGACTTACTGCTGCTTGTCTGGAATTATCTGGGCGCTTTCGCGTTGTTACAATGAGTTGTGGTTGTGCCTCTAAGGCTCCCGGGATCCGGCTTATATAGGCGCATGGATCTAGGGTTAAATAGAGAGTCCTAACCGGATTACAGGTTGCCTAACTACGGTACAATGTCTTGCCGTGTACGTCAACGATCCGCCTTCCATCTACGTCGTACTGGATCCGGGTTCACGATGGGCCTTCACGGATCCGGCCTCCTCCGAAGGTTGGTTAGGATCTGGCTTCCCTATCCTGGCTGGACTTCATCCTTCATGATCTACAGCAACTGGGCCGCCCGATGGCCACACGCCACATCACCATCTGTGGCCACTCGGGCTTGCCGGATCTAGGCACTGTCGATGGTACACCCATGAAGTATACCCACAACAGTAGCCCCCAGAGTTCTCCGAGATTCACCTCTTGTTTCCGCCTTGCCTAATGCTTCATGTCTTCCGGCAATCTCGGTAACACGGAGAAACTTGAAGAACTCAAACTTCATATTTTTCTTCTTTCCCAACTCTTGGTCGGAAAATATCTTCATTCCGCGGGACTTCATCCATCGACAATATCATTGCAACATGTCTCCGGGTTACTTCCCTGCGTGGACAAGAGTTCACAGTTTTTCAAACTGCTACCCGGAACCTACAAAGGGTTCAAACGGTTCCGCCAATCTTGGTGCCATTTTTGGGCGATTTGAGCGGTAACTTATCCTTAGCCTTTTTTACCGTTAGGGTTTCGGACACGTGTCGATCATCCAACGGTGCGACGCTTGCATTCCGACCACAGGATGCGGAGCACGAATCTCCTCCCCTCAGCCTATAAATATCCACCGTTCACCCCTAATCACCCCATTCGCCCCCTTTTCACCTCTCAGCGCAGCGCCGCCTCCGAGCTCTTCCTCCGCCGCATCGGAGTCCGCCGGAAGTTCGCCGGAGCACCATCGCCGCCGCGTGCTGTTCTTCCTGTTCTTAAGATCGGCGAGCCACCGCAGCGAAACCTCGCCGCCGACGACCTCAACCACCGCGGAAGCCATTCCGGTAAGCTCTCAAGCTTTTCCTTCCCGCCGTAGTTGGTAGGGGTAACTAGGATTTTCTTCGTATGATCCGGCTAAGTTTGTCCAGCTCGAATTTTCTTCTCAAGCTTTTCCTTCTCGCCGTAGTTGGTAGGGGTAACTAGGATTTTCTTCGTAGGATCCGGCTAAGTTTGTCCAGCTCGAATTTTCTTCGCAGATGTCTTCTTCTACTCCGCCTCTCTCGACCGAGCCAATCATGGCGACGCCACTCTCCTCCGCCCCTCCCCCATTCATCCATGTTCAGCTGGATCCAAAAGATTCCGGCAAAAACATTGAAGGAACGTCTGCCAACCCGGAAGAATCCACGGGGGCAGACAGGTGGAGAAGAAAGTAGAGGAGGCAGCCGCTAAGAAATCAAAGGCTCGGAAACGAGACAACGAAGCCAAGGGAAAGTGGTGGCCCTGCTTCACCACGGAGACCGAACTCCGCAACCTCGAGGAGGGTTTCATAAAACCTGGATCCTGGCGGAGGATCTCCGGCGAACTGAATCCAACCCCCGAAGCCGGAGAATGGGTGGTGACCAAGGCACTCGTCGAGCGCGGATTCTCTTTTCCGCCCAGCGATTTCTTCTCGGAAATCCTGAAGGCGTACGAGCTCCAGCCTCATCACATTGCCCCGAATAGCATCTTGGCCATCAGCAACCACGTAGCGTTGTGCGAAGGCCACCTCCGGATAACCCCGGATCTTCCCCTCTTCCAATATTACTTCTCCGTCAAAAAGGAGAAAGTTTCACAGACCTCCACTCTGGCCACTTGCGGTGGCGTCACCTTCAAGCTCCGCCCCGGGCGCACGTACCCGCCTACAGATCGTCATGAATCTGTGCGGTACTGGTCCGACAACTTCTTTTACCTGAAGGACGTGTCGGATCCGCAGATCTCCAAAGGTACTGCCTGACTTCAAGGACGGCCCCCCCAACGAGACTCCGGCTTGGACTCAATGTCCCCATCTCTCCGAGTCACCTCTACTGACTCGAGCGATCAGGCGGATCCACAAGCTAACTGACGAGGGCTTGACGGGGAAGGACCTGACCATGTCCTGGTTTACCAAGCGGATCCAGCCCCTACAACATCGGGACCGCCTGCTATTTGAATACACGGGGCGTGAAGACAATATGCGCGCCTCAAAAGACAACCTCTCCGCCGACGCCTTGGACAAGCGCCTTCGGGTACTGATCAAGATTCCGCGCGAGCTGAAGATCCATGTGTGCAATATGGATATTCACACCAATGGCTCCGGGACCGCGGTACGTTCATTTGACTCAACTGCAAATTCTCTTTAAATTTTTCTGATGTATTTCATCTAAGTGTCTGCTGTGCAACTCAGCTCGAGGCCCTTGAGGAGAATGATCTCGGAACCCTCCTCCGAGTCCCTCACGCGGGCAACACTGACCCGGAGGTCACATCCGACGTGGAGGCTCACGAGGCTCCGGGTCCTTCCAAAAGGAAAAGGGGTACTTCCTCCGGCCCTGCTGCTAAACGTGCCCGCGAAGTGCCTAGCACCGCGGCTACCCGGAAAGCGGAGGCGGGAAAGAAGCGCCACAAACTTATCGACACCAGCAACCGAGCTCAGCCCAACATCCACCAATTCTTTACGTCATCTGGGTAAGCGCCTGGTTTCCGTCTGAAGATCCTTTTGCTGCTATGAATCAACATGCGCTAACTGCTATGCCTTTTTTTATCTTGCAGCAAAAGTTCCGGAAGCCAGGCGCCCAAGACATCCAAGAAGAGAGCGAAGCCCTCTCCGGCTACTGTGCTCGTCACATCGGAAGTGGAGGTTCCACCCAAGCCCACCTCATCCTCCAAGCCGGATCCCAAGGATGTCATCAATATTGATGATCTCCCGGAGGACACAACTGTTGAATCTGGCAAAGGCGATTCTCGGAAGGGCGCGTCCTCGTCTGCACCTCCGCCTGACCAGCCCACTGTTACCTCAGCTCCGGCTGATGAACTTGAGAAAAATTTAACCTTAAGCGGTGCCACGGGCACGTCCCAGACTCACCCTCACTTCTTCCCGATTCTGCAAAATGTCCCCCTCTCACAGCGCCACGCGGAAATCTCCGCCATGATGGACCAAGTGTGGGGGCCTACGAACACGGAAGAGGAGGAGCTGACCGAACTTGAGAGCGGTATCAAGGTTTTCTTCGCCAAGCACAAGAATGTGCGCCAGGTAACACCAGCCCCCAGGCATTGGTTGATGCATTTTTCTGAGTAACATGTATGAGCCAATGTCTTGAACTGTAGATTTCAGCGGAAAATCAAAGTTTTCACACACTAAAGATTTTAACTTCACGCCCAGCTCCCATAAGTTTGAATTTCCGTCTAACTTTGAACTACTTCACAGAACACGCGGAAGCTGCATGAAGACTTGCGCACCCATGTGCTGGAGCAAAAGAAAGCAATTGAACTGCTTCAAACAAGGGACGCGGATAATCAGAAGGCCATCGCGCTGCTGGAGACCCGCCTGAAAGGTAATAACTCCGGCTGAGCCCCCAGAATTGGCAATGTAACCATTATCTAACTGTGTTGTTATATTTCCGGCTTTACAGAAGAAATTGCCAAGCGCCCCGCCATCGACAACCTTTCCGCCAAGATCGAGGTTCTAGAGGCTGAAAATGAGTCTCTCAAGAATTTTCTGAAGCAATCCACCGAAGATGATGCCAAGAAGAAGAAGAAACTCTTGGAGAAGCATGCCCAAGAACTAGCGGATCTTGTTGAGAAACTCAAGAAGAGCCAACAGAGGATTCAGACCTTGGCGTCGAAGAACAAAAGTTATGAGGCGGAGGGAGCGGCTATCGACAAGATGATTTTCTGTAAGGACCTTTACTTTGTTTTGACTCCGGCTTCCTCATACTTTTTGCTTTTGACCGCGGAGGAAACTGATGATGCTCTTCACAGCGAGCCTTGGCTTCGAGTGGACCAAAGAGTCGACCCTCAAAAGAACTGAAGCATATGAGGAGGCGCAGAGCTCCATTGATAACCTCTTCGAAGCATGTCGCGGGGTCGCCAAATCACTTCCCCTGAAGAGAGCCGGAACCGCGGTGATGGACACCATGACCAAGCTGATAAAGCAGGTGCCGGAGCTCATCAAGGATTGGCAGGAGTCTTCCGCCCGCGGAGTTGCCTCCTTTGTGTTTGCGACGTGCAAAGCGCACTTGCCAACCATGAACTTTGCAGATGTTGCACACGGAGCACCCAAGGGTACCAACATGAGAACTCTTCTCGCGGAGACCCAAGGATATGAGCGGCTATTTGTCGAACGAGTTAACCACTCATTCTGGTACAACAAGCACGATCTTCCCGAGGGTTTCACTGACGCGGAGGATGAAGAAGAAGAATCTGCTGAGGAGGGCGGCGAGGAAGGCTCCGGGTCAAGTGCAGATCATTTCGAGGAGGACTCCGGCGACGGCTCTGGCGATGGCTCCGCCTACGTTGCTTCAGATGAGGATCAATCCTCCGAATAAACCCTGTAACAACAATGAAACAGATGTATCATTTTGGCCCCGGAGTGGGTTTGTAAGATAACTTAAATTCTTAAGTAGCTAGGGACGAAACAGTTATGCATGGGCAGAAAAACTTATCCTGCTATCCGTACGAATTTTATTTGCATGTTTCGTTTGTTGAAAAGCAAGTGCTGGCTTTTATATTTTCTGGCTTGCCCATTTGACCTTCCACGAGCCGGAAAACCTCTAGCCGGAAACGCTCGCCAGCGGCGACGAAGCCCAATGGCAATCCGTCAATAACCGCGGAAACAAGCCCCCAGCCAAGGTGCCAGAAATCGCTACCAGGAATCCATGAGTTTGCAGCAGAAGATACTTCCACCAGAAGACTTAAGCTTACGTCCTAAAGGACGATTTTTGAAAATCACAACTTTTATACACGCCTAGGCGGAAATATCCAGCTCTGCGGTTTTAGTTGGAAAACCATACATGATCTAAAAATGAACAAGTAAAGGAGGTAAAAGACTCAAAGAGTGAACCAAATGTTTTATTTCATTGATCATGTATAACTATTACAAGGTATGTAATTCTATGCTAAGTGTGGAAAGGACGTAGCTGTGCAATGTTCCAAGGACGTTCTGTTTCATCGTATATGTCATCCGGATCCTCTCGCTTGCGTTTCCGGTGCCAGTTAGCAGGTCTATCCTTTGGCTCTCGGAAATCGACAAGGTAGAACGATCTGTTGTGAAGCACTTTGCTAACGACGAAGGGTCCTTCCCATGGAGATTGCAACTTATGATCTTTCACCTGGCGAAGGCGGAGGACCAAGTCTCCGGCCATGAACGAGCGATTCCGAACTCGACGACTGTGGTAGCGTCGGAGCTTCTACTGGTAAATGGTGGAACGTTGGTCTGCTAATTCCGAGCTTCTTCGATCAGGTCCACAGATAACTGTCTGGCCTCGTCAGCAGTTTCTTCACTGTAGGCGGAAACTCGCGGTGAATCGTGGATGATGTCGGAGGGGAGCACAGCTTCGGATCCGTACACAAGGAAGAACGGAGTGAATCCGGTTGACCTGTTAGGGGTGGTTCGCAAACTCCACAGGACGAAATCTAGCTCCTCGACCCAAGCTCCGGCTGTGCGGCGCAGCGGTTCTTCAAGGCGCGGTTTAATTCCGGATAGGATGAGTCTGTTGGCTCTTTCGACCTGACCATTGGAATGTGGGTGAGCCACTGATGCTAGGTCTAGCCGGATCCCTACGTCATGGCAATAATCCTTCAATTCTCCTTGTGCAAAGTTTGTGCCATTATCTGTGATTATGCTGTGTGGGATGCCGAATCTCGTCACGAGGCTGCAGACAAATTTTAGTGTCGTAGCACCATCGGCTTTTCTCACTGGCTTTGCCTCGATCCATTTACTGAACTTGTCAATAGCGACCAGGAGGTACTCAAAACCGCCAGGAGATGATTTCTTTAACTTACCGACCATATCAAGCCCCCAGACCGCGAACGGCCAGGTGATAGGGATGGTCTTCAGCTCTTGGGCTGAAGCGTTTGGTTGAGTAGCGTAGTACTGACAACCTCGGTAGGTTTTTACTAGTTTGTCAGCGTCTTCTTTAGTTGTGAGCCAGTAAAATCCAAGCCGAAAGGCTTTGGCAACGAGAGATCTGGGGGCGGCATGATTCCCGCGATCCCCTGCGTGGATCTCCCTGAGGATTTCAATGTCGTCTTGATTGGAGACACATTTGAGAAATACCCCTGTTGCACTTCGTTTGTAGAGCTGTCCATCAACTATTGTGTAGGATCTTGCTCGCCTCGTGATCTATCGTGCGAGGACCTCGTCCTACGGCAACTTTCGATCGATGAGGTAGTCCAGGAAAGGCTGCGTCCAAGCCGGAATGATGACCATCACTTCCTTTGCCGGAGATACTGCCACTTCTGGGTTCTCCGGGTTAGCGCCCTTTACCGAGGGTATCCGTAGATGCTCCAGGTGACAAGGGATTAACTTATCAATGCCTACGGGTTGTAGACTAGGGTTTAGTTGGAAGTAGAGGGCAAGTAGATCTCGAAGGTTTCAGCCGAAAAGTACTCGACGATTATGAAAACTAGGGTTTGAGAGACAATGATTCGATACTTTCTTTGTCCCTCGACTCCTCCTTATATAGGAGGTGGAGCCGAGGGATTCGTATTGTACAAGTTACAAAGTCCGTGAGGGTTTCCAACTCATCCCGTAAGATTACAAACATCATCTTCTAGTACAACTCTAACTTTCCTTAATATCAACTTGGGCTTCCGATCCTTCTTATTCTTCGAGTCGTGGGCCTTCAGTAAACCCCGGGTACTATCTTCGGTAGGCCCATTGGGGATGCCTATGTCAGTAGCCCCCGAGATTTTGTTTGAATCGTAGAATCAGGGAAAATCTCCACTGTTTATATTTACTCGACAACTTTGAACTTCTCTATATTTCTTCATATGAATTTCTATATTGTACAGGGATAATGGTAGTTGGGGCTAGTTCATCTGACGGATCGTGTACTAGTTAACCGCTCTAGTGGCAATCCGCAAAAACCTACTTCAAGATCACGTCCCCGGACATGATCTCGGGATACTGGTGTAAACTTCGACAGGTGCCGCTTAAGGTCTTACCATTCTGTCGAGTCCCAGTCATATTTATCGGATACCTAACGCGTCCGTTAGGATTTTTCTTCGTAACTGTTGATACGGATAAAAGTAGCAAACCGTCGTCTTCTGGCTCCGTGAGTTTTCGGGCGAAATAAGGACTTTCCGATATTTTCTAGGAATTTTTTTGAAAGTTGGATTTCTGCACAAAAACGAGACACCAGAGCAATTCTGCTGAAAAGAACGTTACTCCGTGTTAGTTGTAGTCAAAACACACAAATTAGAGGGCAAACACCAAAAAAAGTGTTCGGAAAAGTAGATACGTTTTGTACGTATCAGAGAAACAGAGAAACACCTAACCCGCTATGGAATCCTAGTCTATGTCGGCAAGTATTCCATGACTTACACTACAAGTATTCCTTCCCAAACCTTCTGGAATTCGGCTTGGACTTTCCTTAGTCGGCTTGGGCCTCCATCTTCTAGCAACTAGGCCGTCCGGCTACCTTGAAGTCTTCACCACCAAAGTGGGCCATTGATGTCTACGCACGCTTCTATTCCTGTAGACAGTGTTGGGCCTCCAAGAGCGGAGGTTTGTAGAACAGCGGCAAGTTTCCCTTAAGTGAATCACCCAAGGTTTATCGAACTCAGGGAGGTAGAGGACAAAGATATCCCTCTCAAGCAACCCTGCAATTACGATACAAGAAGTCTCTTGTGTCCCCAACACACCTAATACACTTGTCAGATGTATAGGTGCACTAGTTCGGCGAAGAGATTGTGAGATGCAAGTAATATGGATGAATATGAGTGGTAATAGAAATCTGAAATAAAGATGGCAGCGAGTAAACATGCAGTGGAACAGTAAATAAACCGAGTTTCGATGCTTGGAAACAAGGCCTAGGGATCATACTTTCACTAGTGGACACTCTCAACATTGATCACATAACTGAATAAACAAATACTACTTTCTCTACACTCTCTTGTTGGATGACAAACACCATTCATTGTGTAGGGCTACAAGAGCTCCCTCAAGCCGGAGTTAACAAGCTCCACAACATTCGGTATTCATATTTAAGTAACCTTAGAGTGCATAATAGACCATTGCAATTATACCGAGTACTAACATAGCATGCACACTGTCACCGTCGGCTATGAAAGGGGAATAGATCGCATCAATACTATCATAGTAATAGTTAACTTCATAATCTACAAGAGATCACAATCATAGCTTATACCAAGTACTACATGATGCACACACTCGTCAACATTACATCATGGAGGAGGAATAGACTACTTTAATAACATCACTAGAGTAGCACATAGATGATATTCAACTAGATCACAAAGCTCATGATCACATAAAGATCACATGGGAGAGAGAGATGAACCACATAGCTACGGTACAGCCCTTAGCCTCGGGGGAGAACTACTCCCTCCTCATCATGGAGACAGCGATGGCGGTGAAGATGGCGGTGGAGATGCCTTCCGGGGGCACTTCCCCGTCCCGACGGCGTGTCGGAACAGAGACTTCTGTCCCCCGAATCTTGGCTTCGCGATGGCGGCGGCTCTGGAACTTTTCTCGTATCGTGGCTTATCTGTCTAGGGTTTTCGCGACGGAGACCTTAAGTAGGCGGAAGGGCAGCCTCGGAGGGGCCCTGGTGGGGCCAAACCATAGGGGGGGCGCGCCCCACCCCTTGGCCACGCCGCCCTGGCGTGTGGGGCCCCCTGGCTCCTCTCTGGTCTCTCTCCGGTGTTCTGGAAGCTTCGTGGAAAAATAAGATACTGGGCGTTGATTTCGTCCAATTCGGAGAATATTTCCTTACTAGGATTTCTGGAACCAAAAACAGCAGAAAACAGGAACTGACACTTCGTCATCTCGTCAATAGGTTAGTTCCGGAAAATGCATATAAATGATGTAAAGTGTGAATGTAATAACCCAGAACATAGGAACAACGAAGGGTAGATTTAGAAATGGGATGTGCATTTCATCGCAAAACGGGGGAAATTTCCGCGCCTTATTGCAACTAAACCTAAGAGGGATCGAGGTTCTCTCTCATTTTGCACTTAGGGTTAGGCAATGTGAGTTAGAGAAATTTCGACATGATCTCTTTTGTATCTTGTTGATTTGGGGAATGAATTCATTTGACAAGTTATAACACATTAAACAATAAGCAATAAGCACTATGAATATTGAATTCACAATTCAATTACAACATAAGAATTCAAATGACTTTGAATTTCAAATTGAATATTAAATACAATATTTAATCCAGAATATAAACATTATATAACTCAAAAGCTCATAAACAAAAACTTGAGCTTTATTGATACACAACACAAATTACATTGTCTTTACAATATTCTTGATACAAGAATTGATGAATAATAAACGAAATGAAAAAGGAAAATTACAATATTGTCCTAAACTAAAACCTAGACTAAATGCTTTGAAGAATATCTTCTGGTCATATTCAACTTCAAAACCTGCAAAAAGGAATCACAAGTGCTAGCCAGAATATTAAGTGTTAGAAATTCAGTTTGGACAGAGTGAAGACATCACAGAAATTCAGTTTGGACGAGTACACATCCATCGCACACTTGTGCTTGTCCAAAGCTCTGGACAAGCACAAGATAGGATCAAGCAGACCAAGACTAAGCACCACAGAGGGCTCAAGTTTCAGCATATGAGAGCTTGAGCTGGGCAAGTCACAGCAAGGCCATGCAAGGGCTTAGTCACAAAGCAAGTCAGGCTTGTGTGTCATGGCCAGAATAGAAGTAGGGCTCATATAAAAGCAACACAAACCCTAGAACATTGACCGATCGACCAGATAAGAAATTCACCAGGTAAGGGTGAAGCTAGAGCAACACAGAGTTCATCCAGTTCTTGCTCAAGAACAGAACCAACACACACAAACCCTCGCCACCAGAAATCATGGTGACCTAGAAGATCAACCAGGACTGGAGGTGAAGGGTCATGAACAAACCACAAGTCTCGCATCAACACAAAATCTCATTCTAGGAGCTGGAACAAGGTATACCAAGTTCCCGGAATAGATCCAATGGATCTAATCCATAAATCATGCATGACACAATCATGGGATTGAGCAGATGCTCAACGAGGTGAATCATCACTTGGTTTTCACCAAGGATCACTGCTAGTCTAAAAAGCCACCAAAATAGAAACCATCCAGATACAGATCTTGTGCACAGAAGCAAGATCTTATGCACAAATAGCACCAGTAGATGTATTGCAATAATTAGCAGCTAGTAAAGACTACACATAAAATCCTAGGCACATAACAATCAGTAAAACCCTAGATTTCATCACAGGCAAGCATATTGGCATTCATATCTAGTATGATTCCCAAACATGCAAGCAAAGTTGAGTAGCCCACAAGATCCAACTAAACATGTGAGCAACCAATCAGTAGCAAGGCTACTGAGGTCACATCACACTTTGCACCATTTAAAGTAAAGCCAAATACAGAACATCATTATCCAGAGTTGGATTCAGATTCATTTGCTTGTGAAATAATCATGAACAACAAATTCATATACAAGCAAGTAATTTAGATCATCACTGCATAAGCAGTTCATCATGAATCAATTTATTCAAGCATGAATATGTAATAGATTCATGCTATTTATTGACAGTAGCACACTGTGAGGCAACACATCACAAGTCACTGCATCATAGCCACTGGATCAAGTCCAGTGAGCTAGGATAAGCAACAACACATGTATACAGTAAGCATAGTGATGCTTGAGCATCAACATCAACAAGGAAAATGATTCACTTAGCCACAGAATTAATCAATCACCAATCACTGACATTTAATTGATCAAATGGATCAATTGAATCAAGTCAAGCCACACAGATAAGCTAGCCAACAAGAAATGGTTGATCCAATGGATCAATGGCTTACACAGGAAGCACAGAAGTATCTCACACACATCACTGGCAATCACAGGTGTCACAAATGCACAGCAGTACACCTAGACAAGCAAGTGTAGATTGCCAGTAAGCATAGCAAGCCCATAAGCATGAACATCATGGTATAGAAAGCTTGTAAGCAAGTACAGGAGAGCATAGCAAGATCAGATCATGCTAGGAGCAGTAGGCAATCAACAAATGGCATGTACAACAAGCAAGGCAGCACTGGCCAGTACCAGAAATTGGTAGATTGGTGATACGTCTCCGACGTATCGATAATTTCTTATGTTCCATGCCACATTATTGATGATATCTACATGTTTTATGCATACTTTATGTCATATTTATGCGTTTTCCGGAACTAACCTATTGACGAGATGTCGAAGGGCCGCTTCCGTTTTCTGCTGTTTTTGGTTCCAGAAATCGTAGTAAGGAAATATTCTCGGAATCGGACGAAATCAAGGCCCAGCATCCTATTTTTCCACGAAGCTTCCAGAACACCCGAGAGTCGCCAGAGGGGGGCCACTGGGCCCCCAAACGATAGCCCGGCGCGGCCTAGGGGGGGGGGGCGCCCCCCTAGTGTGTCACCGCCTCGTTGCCCCTCCGACTCCGACTCTTCGCCTATAAAAAGGTCCCTGACCTAAAACACGAGACGGGAAAAGCCACGGTACGAGAAACCTTCCAGAGCCGCCGCCATCGCGAAGCCAAGATCTGGGGGACAGGAGTCTCTGTTCCGGCACGCCGTCGGGACGGGGAAGTGCCCCCGGAAGGCTCCTCCATCGACACCACCGCCATCTTCATCAACGCTGCTGTCTCCCATGAGGAGGGAGTAGTTCTCCATCGAGGCTCGGGGCTGTACCGGTAGCTATGTGGTTAATCTCTCTCCTATGTGCTTCAATACAATAATCTCATGAGCTGCCTTACATGATTGAGATTCATATGATGATGCTTGTAATCTAGATGCCATTATGCTAGTCAAGTGGGTTTTACTTATGTGATCTCCGGAGACTCCTTGTCCCACGTGTGTAAAGGTGACAAGTGTGTGCACCGTGTGGGTCTCTTAGGCTATATTTCACAGAATACTTATTCACCGTTATGAATGGCATAGTGAAGTGCTTATTTATATCTCTTTATGATTGCAATGTGTTTTGTATCACAATATATCTCGTGTGCTACTCTAGTGATGTTGTTAAAGTAGTTTATTCCTCCCGCACGGTGTAATGGTGACGAGTGTGTGCATCGTGTAGTACTTGGCGTAGGCTATGATTGTGATCTCTTGTAGATTATGAAGTTAACTATTGCTATGATAGTATTGATGTGATCTATTCCTCCTTTCGTAGTGTGAAGGTGACAAGTGTGAATGCTATGTTAGTACTTGGTTTGGTTATGTTGATCCGTTATGCACTCTAAGGTTATTTAAATATGAACATTGAATATTGTGGAGCTTGTTAACTCCGGCATTGAGGGTTCGTGTAATCCTACACGTTAGTGGTGTTCATCATCCAACAAGAGGGTGTAGAGTCTAGAATCTATCTTTTTATTCTGTTATGTGATCAATGTTGAGAGTGTCCACTAGTGAAAGTATGATCCCTAGGCCTTGTTCCTAAATATCGCTATCGCCGCTTGTTTACTTGTTTTATCGCATCTATACTTCCTGCAATATTACCACCATCAACCACACACCAGTCCCGGACAGCAAAGCACTTTTCTTGTGCCGTTGCTACCGCTCGCATTTATTCATACCACCCGTATTTCACTATCTCTTCGCCGAACTAGTGCACCTATTAGGTGTGTTGGGGACACAAGAGACTTCTTGCTTTGTGGTTGCAGTGGTTGCATGAGAGGGATATCTTTGACCTCTTCCTCCCCGAGTTCGATAAACCTTGGGTGATCCACTTAAGGGAAACTTGCTCGCTGTTCTACAAACCTCTCGCTCTTGGAGGCCCAACACCTGTCTACAAGAATAGAAGCACCCGTAGACATCAAGCTATTTTCTCGGCGCCGTTGCCGGGAGGAAAGGTAAAAGGCTCTCATACTCCGGTCCTGTGTAAAGTACTTTTCTGGCGCCGTTGTGTGTGTGCTCGAAGCTATTTCCTTTAGATCCTGCAATTGCATCTTTTTGTTTCTTGTTTACACTAGTTTGGCATAATGGACAACAATGAGCTTCTTATTCTATTTCTTGATTTAAGATTTGGATGGTTTGATGCGAAAATTAAAAAACCTATGGAACATATTAGTATGAACGCTTTGAACACCATTGTTGCTAATGATATGGAAAATTCTAAGCTTGGGGAAGCTGGTTTTGATGAGCATGATCGTTTTAGTCCCCCAAGCATTGAGGAGAAAATTTACTTTGACGATACTTTGCCTCCTATTTATGATGATTATAATGATATTGGTCTTTTAGTACCGCCTCGTTATGGAGGATAAATTTGATTATGATTACAATATGCCTCCTATATTTGATGATGAGAATAATAATGATAGCTACTTTGTTGAATTTGCTCCCACTACAACTAATAAAATTGATTATGCCTATGTGGAGAGTAATAATTTTATGCATGAGACTCATGATAAGAATGTTTTATGTGATAGTTATATTGTTGAGTTTGCTCATGATGCTACTGAAAGTTATTATGAGAGAGGAAAATATGGTTGTAGAAATTTTCATGTTACTAAAATGCCTCTCTATGTGCTGAAATTTTTGAAGCTACACTTGTTCTATCTTCCTATGCTTGTTACTTTGCTCTTCATGAACTTGTTTATTTACAAGACTCCTATGCATAGGAAGCATGTTAGACTTAAATTTGTTTTGAATTTGCCTCTTGATGCTCTCTTTTGCTTCAACTACTATTTCTTGCGAGTGCATCATTAATACTGCTGAGCCCATCTTAATGGCTATAAAGAAAAAACTTCTTGGGAGATAACCCATGTGTTTATTTTGCTACAGTACTTTTATTTTGTATTTGAGTCCTGGAAGTTGTTACTACTGTACAACCTCTCCTTATCTTAATTTTGTTGCATTGTTGTGCCAAGTAAAGTCTTTGATAGTAAGGTTCATACTAGATTTGGATTACTGCGCGTAAACAGATTTCTTGTCGTCACGAATATGGGCCTAATTCTCTGTAGGTAACTCAGAAAATTATGCCAATTTACGTGAGTGATCCTAAGATATGTACGCAACTTTCATTCAATTTGAGCATTTTCATCTGAGCAAGTCCGGTGCCATTTTAAAATTCGTCTTTACGGATCGTTCTGTTTTGACAGATTCTGCCTTTTATTTCGCATTGCTTCTTTCGTCTGTGTTGGGTGGATTTCTTTGTTCCATTACCTTCCAAGTAGCTTTGGGAAATGTCCAGAAGTGTTAAGAATGATTGTGTCACCTCTGAACATGTGAATTTTTGATTATGCACTAACCCTCTAATGAGTTTGTTTCGAGTTTGGTGTGGAGGAAGTTTTCAAGGGTCAAGAGAGGAGGATGATATACTATGATCAAGAAGAGTGAAGAGTCTAAGCTTGGGATGCCCCCATGGTTCATCCCTGGATATTATAAGAAGACTCAAGCATCTAAGCTTGGTGATGCCCAAGGCATCCCCTTCTTCATCGACAAATTATCAGGTTCCTTCTCTTGAAACTATATTTTTATTCAGTCACATCTTATGTGCTTTGCTTGGAGCGTCTGTTTGTTTTTGTTTTTGTTTTTGTTTGAATAAATGCTTGTGTGGGAGAGAGACACGCTCCGCTGGTTCATATGAACACATGTGTTCTTAGCTTTTAATGTTCATGGCGAAGGTTGAAACCGCTTCGTTAATTGTTATATGGTTGGAAACGGGAAATGCTACATGTAGTAATTGATAAAATGTCTTGGATAATGTGATACTTGGCAATTGTTGTGCTCATGCTTAAGCTCTTGCATCATGTACTTTGCACCTATTAATAAAGAAATACATAGAGCTTGCTAAAATTTGGTTTGCATAATTGGTCTCTCTAAAGTCTAAATAATTTCTAGTATTGAGTTTTGAACAACAAGGAAGACGGTGTAGAGTCTTATAGTGTTTACAATATGTCTTTTATGTGAGTTTTGCTGCACCGGTTCTTCCTTGTGTTTGTTTCAAATAACCTTGCTAGCCTAAACCTTGTATCGAGAGGGAATACTTCTCATGCATCCAAAATCCTTGAGCCAACCACTATGCCATTTATGTCCACCATACCTACCTACTACATGGTATTTCTCCGCCATTCCAAAGTAAATTGCTTGAGTGCTACCTTTAAAATTTCCATCATTCGCCTTTGCAATATATAGCTCATGGGACAAATAGCTTAAAAACTATCGTGGTATTGAATATGTACTTATGCACTTTATCTCTTATTAAGTTGCTTGTTGTGCGATAACCATGTTCCTGGGGACGCCATCAACTACTCTTTGTTGAATATCATGTGAGTTTCTATGCATGTCCGTCTTGTCTGAAGTAAGGGAGATTTACCACTCATTTAATGGTTAGAGCATGCATATTGTTAGAGAAGAACATTGGGCCGCTAATTAAAGCCATGAATCATGGTGGAAGTTTCAGTTTTGGACATATATCCTCAATCTGATATGAGAACATTAATTGTTGCTACATGCTTACGCATTAAAGAGGAGTCCATTATCTGTTGTCTATGTTGTCCCGGTATGGATGTCTAAGTTGAGAATAATCAGAAGCGAGAAATCCAATGCGAACTTTCTCCTTAGACCTTTGTACAGGCGGCATAGAGGTACCCCTTTGTGACACTTGGTTAAAACATGTGTATTGCGATGATAATCTTGGTGATCCAAGCTAATTAGGACAAGGTGTGTGCACTATTAGTATACTATGCATGAGGCTTGCAACTTGTAAGATATAATTTACATGATACATATGCTTTATTACTACCGTTGACAAAATTGTTTCGTGTTTTCAAAATAAAAGCTCTAGCACAAATATAGCAATCGATGCTTTCCTCTTTGAAGGACCATTCTTTTACTTTTATGTTGAGTCGATTCACCTATTTCTCTCCACCTCAAGAAGCAAACACTTGTGTGAACTGTGCATTGATTCCTACATACTTGCATATTGCACTTGTTATATTACTCTATGTTGACAATATCCATGAGATATACATGTTACAAGTTGAAAGCAACCGCTGAAACTTAATCTTCTTTTGTGTTGCTTCAATACCTCTACTTCGAATTATTGCTTTATGAGTTAACTCTTATGCAAGACTTATTGATGCTTGTCTTGAAGTACTATTCATGAAAAGTCTTTGCTTTATGATTCATTTGTTTACTCATGTCATTACCATTGTTTTTATCGCTGCATTCATTACATATGCTTACAATAATATGATCAAGGTTATGATGGCATGTCACTCCAGAAAGTATCTTTGTTATCGTTTACCTGCTCGGGACGAGCAGGAACTAAGCTTGGGGATGCTGATACGTCTCCGACGTATCGATAATTTCTTATGTTCCATGCCACATTATTGATGATATCTACATGTTTTATGCATACTTTATGTCATATTTATGCGTTTTCCGGAACTAACCTATTGACGAGATGCCGAAGGGCCGGTTCTCGTTTTCTGCTGTTTTTGGTTCCGAGAAATCCTAGTAAGGAAATATTCTCGGAATCGGACAAAATCAAGGCCCAGCATCCTATTTTTCCACGAAGCTTCCAGAACACCCGAGAGTCGCCAGAGGGGGGCCACTGGGCCCCTAGACGATAGCCCGGCGCGGCCTAGGGGGGGGCGCCCCCCTAGTGTGTCACCGCCTCGTCGCCCCTCCGACTCCGACTCTTCGCCTATAAAAAGGTCCCTGACCTAAAACACGAGACGGGAAAAGCCACGGTACGAGAAACCTTCCGCAGCCGCCGCCATCGCGAAGCCAAGATCCGGGGGACAGGAGTCTCCGTTCCGGCACGCCGCCGGGATGGGGAAGTGCCCCCGGAAGGCTCCTCCATCGACACCACCGCCATCTTCATCAACGCTGCTGTCTCCCATGAGGAGGGAGTAGTTCTCCATCGAGGCTCGGGGCTGTACCGGTAGCTATGTGGTTAATCTCTCTCCTATGTGCTTCAATACAATAATCTCATGAGCTGCCTTACATGATTGAGATTCATATGATGATGCTTGTAATCTAGATGTCATTATGCTAGTCAAGTGGGTTTTACTTATGTGATCTCCGGAGACTCCTTGTCCCACGTGTGTAAAGGTGACAGTGTGTGCACCGTGTGGGTCTCTTAGGCTATATTTCACAGAATACTTATTCACTGTTATGAATGGCATAGTGAAGTGCTTATTTATATCTCTTTATGATTGCAATGTGTTTTGTATCACAATATATCCGTGTGCTACTCTAGTGATGTTATTAAAGTAGTTTATTCCTCCCTGCATGGTGTAATGGTGACAGTGTGTGCATCGTGTAGTACTTGGCGTAGGCTATGATTGTGATCTCTTGTAGATTATGAAGTTAACTATTGCTATGATAGTATTGATGTGATCTATTCCTCCTTTCGTAGTGTGAAGGTGACAAAGTGTGCATGCTATGTTAGTACTTGGTTTGGTTATGTTGATCTGTTATGCACTCTAAGGTTATTTAAATATGAACATTGAATATTGTGGAGCTTGTTAACTCCGGCATTGAGGGTTCGTGTAATCCTACACGCTAGTGGTGTTCATCATCCAACAAGAGGGTGTAGAGTCTAGCATCTATCTATTTATTCTGTTATGTGATCAATGTTGAGAGTGTCCACTAGTGAAAGTATGATCCCTAGGCCTTGTTCCTAAATATCGCTATCGCTGCTTGTTTACTCGTTTTACTCGCATCTATACTTCCTGCAATATTACCACCATCAACCACACACCAGTCCTGGACAGCAAAACACTTTTCTTGTGCCGTTGCTACTGCTCGCATTTATTCATACCACCTGTATTTCACTATCTCTTCGCCGAACTAGTGCACCTATTAGGTGTGTTGGGGGCACAAGAGACTTCTTGCTTTGTGGTTGCAGTGGTGCATGAGAGGGATATCTTTGACCTCTTCCTCCCTGAGTTCGATAAACCTTGGGTGATCCACTTAAGGGAAACTTGCTGCTGTTCTACAAACCTCTGCTCTTGGAGGCCCAACACTGTCTACAAGAATAGAAGCACCCGTAGACATCAATTGGCTATAGCTTGCAGAAAATGGAAGCATAGGCAACTTAGGCAGCTATGGCAAGGTTCTGTGTGATCACATGATCACCAGAGAGCAGTAGAACAGGAGGAAGAAGAAGAAGCACAGTAGCTTGGGAGGCGCACAGGCATGGAGAAGAGAAGGAGAAGGAGCAGATCACTTACATGCACCTGGTGGCAGAGGCTATGGCATGGCGAGGCAGTGCTCGCGCGGCCATAGCAGCTGCAAGACCCAGGGTAGACGCCGACGAGCACGGCGGCGGCCATGGCGGCGACGCCATCGCCACGGGAGTCGCGAGAGATTAGGGTTAGGGCGAGCGAGTGAGAGAGACACGTAAGTGAGCGAGGTGGGCCGCTTCGGCGCCACCGAACCGCAATGGGGTACGCCTTAGTGGGTTGTCCCATGGGCTTAGGTTAATGGGCTGGCCCAGTCGGGGCCAGGGGGTATTTTGGACTTTTCACAATTTAGAAAAAGACCAAAAATTTCACCAATTTTTAATAAATAAAATACAACTCTAAAAAATCCATTAAAAATTGGATTAGTGAATGAAAAATTATCCTTAACCAGGATAAAATATAAAATAGAATTTAAGAAACAAATTCCAATTTATGGATTTGAAGAATTAAAAATAATAACTTGGAATTCCAAACTATTATTTCCTTGTATTTAAAAATCAAGGAAAAACTCAAATAAGTTCAAATACTTATTTTCAAACATTTCAAAATGAAATTCTATTATTCCAAGTCATTTCTATTGAGAAAGGTATTTTTCAAAGAAACATACTCTATTCCCTATTTATTCCAAAAATATAGAGACAACTCTATTATTTCAACTCATTTTGGAATGAATAATGAATCACCAAGTAAAGTAGTTTTACTTTGAAATATTTTTTGAGAATTAAAGTGGTTTACACATTAAAGCAATTGCAACTTACTGCCAAAGGCATAAATCTTAAACTCAACCCTAAATTGCAATAACTCAGTGGGGTAAAGGGATTCAACATAAAATAATACATCCATGATTGCATTATTTGGATTTTATAACATTGTCCTTACCGGACAATGATGCTTCTTACGGAACCCGAGGTCCAGGTTCCATCAATCGCATTGAACCGCACTATCTCGCAGTCCACGAGCAAGTTCACCCTTGCTCATACCAACTTGAGTATTTTCTATTACTTTAATGCAAAGCTATATACTTATCATTCCTGCATCGCAAATAAAATGTTACTTTCCAACTATGAATATGACTATGTGGCTGGCAATGGAACCATGTTATGTGTTGATATGGTGGAGTTTCCATTGCATGGGTTATATTAACCTAGGATTAACCACCAATACCGTCCAGTGATTCTAGCGCCGTACAAACCGCGTTAACCATGAGATCTATAATGGCTCTAGTGAAGCCAACCGTATCTTTTCCCTTCGCACGCCAACGGACTGGTAGAGCTGCGGGGTGTTGGAGGCACTGCCGTAGGTTGGGATAGCCTTTTAAATCCCCATCCATTAGTGATGTTAGCTCTACGGTCTATGATGGATTGTACAGAGTACACCGTGAGTAAAGCCGTATTATCGGAAGAAGTCTACTAGGGGTGTACGGTCGGACAAAAGGGTGGGTTTGCAGTCGCGGAGAAGGCGGTGTGGGCTTGGATCTTTATACCTGGCCTCACACCAAAGGAAGTGTGAACGGGGGCAAGTCCCTGCGGATGCCAAAAAGGGTGGGATCTCTTGTGGGAAAAGTAGCGCACCTCTGCAGAGTGTATCAAATTGTGGTTGTCACTCCTTGTTCCAGGAAGGGAACTGCGAACGCGGCAGGAAAGGAACTCCATGAAGTTCTGGTCAACATGTGAAGACTGACGGGCATAGTTTTCATAATAAAAGCAACCTTTTGAAGAAATGATTTCAAAACATGCATTGACCTGCGATTTCCTGATCAATGGTCGTAGCTACTGCATCAAACACCTTTTACTCTTTTAGAACTTGCCGAGTACCTCTGTACTCACTTTCTTTCGACACCCTTGCTAGACTGTGATCCGGAAGTGGAGGCCATCAACGATGGAGAACCGGAAGGAAGCTACGAGCTGGTCTACGAGGAACCTGATCTTACCGGCGGAGTTGAAGGAGTAGACTATGGGATAGTCTACGGACCCGATGACACGGAGGTGGAGGAGTAGTGATATACCCTAGCATCATAGAGCCGAGCAACGTAGAACTTACCTAAATAAGTTGTTGAGCTCTCTTTTATATATGGTTATAAGTTGTAATCGTACTTAAGTAGTATTTTAGGGTGTTCTCATAGGACCTATGAGAATAGAGTGAATAGCATAAAACCACCACATTGGTGGCCAAATTTACGAAAGACCACCACTTTTGGTTTGCGGGACAAAAAACCACCACATTTGAGTTCGTTTTTTGCCGAACACCCAAATGACGAGTTTGCAGCGAATTGACACAGAATCCGACCATCTGTCCCCACCCACCGTGCCGACGTGTCCGGATCTTGACGGAAGGAGAAAACGGCCGTCAACGGCCGGTCGGACGTGGGCCCCTCCGCACGCGGATGTGTAAAAGAAACGTTACGAGCTCTCCCCGTCACTCTCCCTCGGTCTCCTCTCCAAGTCACTCTGCTCCCGCCGCCGCCGCTGCAACTCTTGCCGCCGGCGCCGCCTGTATTTTGCCCGCCGGCCGTCAATGCCCGAGTTGGAATGATGGCGAGTCGTCGAGCACGGCTCTTTCCTCGGCCAGGGTAAGTAGCTCTTTCCTCTGCATCTAGGGTTAGGGTTTGGGCAGATTTGGGAATATTGATTTTTGTGAATTTCCTCTCCTTTTCTGGTCGATTTGGTGGAATTGAGAAGGTTTTGTTTGTAATTAGGACTTCGCACCTATGGACTACTGCCCAGACAGCTGGGATGAACCAACCTTCACGGGTTTGGCGGCAGGTTGCCCGGAGGTGTGCCGCCTCCACCAGAAGGAGCCGGCGAAGCGTGTCGCTTTTGAAGGAACGAACAGCGGGCGTCGCTTCTACATGTGTTCTGTGGAAGGGGTATGTTGCACTCGTTGCTCACACTTCAAATTGTCTAGCAGTAGCTCTGTAGCAGTAGCTCTGTTTCTAATTTGGCAATGTGTTGAGCGATACAATGACCCAGAGCCAGAGAAGCAATGTTGCTCACAGAAGAATGGCAAGCCATGTTAATTAGATGTACCTATGCAGTAGTAAATGTCCATTTGTGTGAATAATTGCATGTATGCTATGTAGTAGTAAAGAAATAAATAGTTGCATTTCTATGAATAAATGCACTCCAGTGCCTATGAATAATTGAAATAACAAGCATTAACTCTGAATAAGTCCATTTGTGTGAATAATTCCATGTCTGCTATGTAGTACCGATGAAATAAATAATTTTAAGATGCAAGTACATTGAGAATTGTGGCTTCCACTCTTGGCTTGACGATGAGTGGCCACAGCCAATGAAGAACACATTGCTGAAGCTGTGGGGAATGTACCATGACATGCATAATGCACTTCTGGATGAGAAGATTGAGAATGGCAAGTGTGGTGACCCGGCATACCACTGCATGGTGTAGTATGCAAGTCTGATATAACACCAATGAAACACCGTTCCACTCGTATTATATCGCTCAGAGTGGTACAACAGAAGCATATGCGGGTCCAAGGCATGTCTATAGAATTACAACACGGACTCTTTACAAAAGATCCACACAGACCTCCTACTTTACAATGAGGTAAAACTGCAAATAAACTCCAAAAGAACGACTCGTGATCTAATCTTATCACGGACTCTATTTGTAGAGTATTTGACTAGCTATAGAGGCTATGAATAGATTCTAGCTAAGTAGGAGCTAGGTTTAGGAAGCTAGTTCCATTCTATGGCTAAACTAGGTTTTCTCCTTGTTGGATGTGGTATCTGACTCATCTGACAAGGTCCTGTCTCTTGAAGTAGTTGTTGACTCCTCGGTCTTCGAGTTGCACTGTAGCTCCTCCTTCGATGCCTCCATATCTAAGCAGGGGATTTAAGAGTGGGATGAGTACGAGCGTACTCAACAAGTTCATTATAGGAAAGAGGTGTTTAATGCACTAGCTACAACATTAGACCAGAAAGTCTAATACCAATGCAAGATTTCATAATCATTTCTTCAAAAGGTTGCTTTTATTTAGAAGAACTATGTCCGTCAGCCTTCACCGGTTTACTAGAACTTCATGGAGCTCCTTTCCGGCCGCGTTCGCGAGCTCCATATCCCGAACAGGGAGTGACAGGTCACGGTTCTTTACACTCTGCAGAGGTGTGTTGCTTTACCCATAAGAGATCTTAACCTTGTTGCCAACCGAGCACGTTACCCGTCCACACTTCCTTTGGTGTGAGGCCCGGTATAAGGTCTAGCCAATCATGTTCCTCCGCTACCTCGAACACCCACCCGTTGTTGCATGCGCCGACCCTGGGTCCACGCCGGTCCCATTATTCCCGTAGATTTCAAGGTGGACCCCGACCACGACGACAGTGGCCTGGGCTCTACCATACACTCCTACGCCGGTAGCCGCAACCCATCATAGACCGCAATACCGTGGGGACTTAAGGCTTCCCCAGCCTACCGCTTGTTCTTCGAGTGACAAGTGTCTACGGACTATGCCGTGGGGACTTAAGGCTTCCCCAGCCTACCGCTTGCCACCGACAGATACAAGTGTCTACGGTAAAGCGCATCCGTTGATGAACGAGAGGTGGAAACACTTTTGACTACTCCGTCCCACTCCGGATCTTATGGTTAACACGGGTATTACTGGCACAAGAATCACTCGGCGACATTTGTTGTTTAATCCTAGATGGATATAAACCCGTGCAATGGAACCTCCACCATATCAACACAATCCATGGTTCCATTGCCCACCACATAGTCATATTCATAGTTATGAAAGTAGTGGTTTTGATTTTTATGCAATAGTGATAACCATAATACTTTGCAAGTAATTTGATAGAAATACACAAATGACATGAGCAAGTGATGAACTTGCCTTTCTTGATCTGCAAGATTATGCGGACAAGGTCTTCGATTACGCAATAATTCCAAATTCTGAAATAGCATCATCGTCCGGTAAGGACGATGTTCAAAAGATTGGCAAGGATGCAATAATGCATAAGTATGAGATGCAATCGCCCTAAGCGTGACCTAACCCCGATGATTTAGGATTAGTGAGTGGTAATAATTGATTCAGGGTGTGTTGCATTTTTAGAGTGATTCACAAACAAGGTTCTTATTCGGGTGTGATTACTTGGTATCATGAACGAGTAGATAATAAAGTACGAGTAATCAATTGAGCACACAACGAATGATATTTGGCATAATGTTAACATGGAAAGAACAGGTTGTCAGTTTTAGTACTATATGGCATGGTTAATGATTACTTGTTATATTCTTCAAAAGAATAACTTTTGAAGAACATGTTCTTTAATAAAGAACAAGTATGACAATTGGGTTTGTGTTTTGTTATAATTTATTCTGGTTCCAAGTAGTTTCTGGAGTAAGTATAAGATGGATCACAACATAGTTGGATTCATCAGCAACTAGGGCTTGTAAGGTTGAGATAAGCCTAGGCATCTTAAGCAATTCATTATGCATGGCTGTTGTCGTGGTTGGTTTATCTTGCTAGTGATAGCTGGCTAGGGTTTATAGGTCCTTATAAGCAGTGGTTGATGATGATTCCTTATTTTCTTCAAAAGAATAACTTTTGAAGAACATACTTCTTAAATAATAAGAAGTATATCAATTAGGGTTGAAATGGTCTAGGTTTTACTGTTGGTTCTATTAAGTAAGGAGTAATTGGCTCCTGAATAGGATGGTTGATAAATATCCCATACTGGTAGGGTTTAGTGGAATATGGTTGGGTAACGCTCAGGGTTTGGCATAGTTGCCCCTGAGGTTCATCACATTGGTGTGATGCTAAGTAGGAATGATTATGGATGATGGATTTGGTAATAGGATCTAGGGTTTACACTTGGTTGACTTTACTTGATTAGTTAGGCCTGATGAGGATGAACATATGGGATACCCATATATTGGTGATGGTCTTCTACATCTTATGTGACCAAGACTAGTGTTTAGTTGCTACTATGGTTCTATGATTTGAAAGAAGGTACCATGATCACATGTGCTAACCTAGGGTTTAGGTTAGAAGCAAACTAGGTTTCATATTGATTATTGGAACTAGGCTTTGGTGCATAGTTGAATTAGGGTTTTAGGGTTCCACATGAAATGATAGGGTTGTAATATTATTCCATATGGAATTAGGGTTTGCTAATTACCCTATAATTTTTGGATTAATAACTTCATTGATAAAGTTGAAGTTATTAATAAGTTTGAAATAAAAATAATATTAGATTTGATATTTTATTATTTTTAAATAATTAATAATTAAGGTATTTATAAATCATGATTTTAAATCCTCCTAATAAGGATTTTATAAGTTAATAGAAAAGGAAAACTAATTTTAATGTTTTCCTTATTTACTTACTGGTTTTATTTATTTTATGAGATTTTTACTAATTATTGAATTTTAATTGAATTTGGAATTAGAATTAAAGGCTTAATTAACAAGTATTAAATAATGAAATTTTTTATTAAAATTAAAAATTTCATTTTATATTTTTATTGGATAGAGTTTTCTTTTCTAAGAATTTTAATATCTTATTTATATTTTTCCGAGCTAAATTGGATTTTATACATTTATGTAAAGTTTCAAGCAATTACTAAAATTTGAAATATAAGCAAATAGCTAAAGCTACCCGGCCTTCTACCCACGCAGACCACGACTCGTGGCCCGGAGCCACGTCAGCCGCCACATGGTGCCGATGTGGCAACCATGGGCTCGCCGGCGGCCAGTGATCGACGGCGCCGGCGCTAGAGTGTTTCCGCGGGGCTGCGCGGGGTTGCGTTGGAACGAGGACGTCGAGGTGAACCTCAAGGTGGTGGCGCCGCTCCGGTTTGGTCACCGGAGCGTGCTCGGCGGCGAGGTACCGCGGCGGTGGACACGGTCACATGGCGCGGTGATGCTACGATGCGAATTAGGAAGCAATAGGGAGTCCGGGAGGTGCGTGAGCTCACCGTGGTTGTGTTGAGCTAGACGGCGTGGTCGGAGGCGGTCCTAATCGACGGCAATCGTCGGATTTCTGGCAGTGACCGGCGAAAGGGAACGAGCTCCCATCGGCGACTGGAGGCTTCTTGGTTCGATTCTTTGTGCAGGGGTAACAAGTCGACGATGGCGATGAAGCTTGTAGCCACGGCGGGGCTTGGGAAGGTCCCTACCGGCGACGAGGATGATGGCCGAGCTAGCTAGGGTTTCGGCTGGGAGGGAAATTAGGCAGAGGAGGAAGAAATGATGGGCACCCGCGTCTTTTATAGCCTCTCCGGCGTGTGCTGGCAGTCAACAGAGGCGGCGGCGACTGCGGGACGTGGAGCTCACCGTCGTGCTGGCGCTCTCCCGCGTGTGCAGAGACGAAGACGAAGGTGGCGACCTCTTCTTCGCTCTTATCCAACGAAGGGGTAAGCTGGGCTAGCTGGGCTGCGGGGTGGGCTGGTTCGTGGGCTGCCTGGTGGCTGTGTTGCTGGACTCCTGCTGGGCTCGGTGACCGACTAGGTAAGTCAGGTGAGCCCATTTCCTCTTCCTCTTTTATTTAATTTCTGTTTTGGATTTCCTATTTTTGAATTCTGTTTTGAATTCATATTTTAATTCAATTATGCTTTCAGATGTTTCTACTTATTTTTACTTTAGGACTTAGCAATAATGATCATTGCATTGTTTCATTGCCCAAAACTAATGTGTGATGTATGATTTTATTTGTATCCTTGTGGGTCCTTTTTAAATCTCAATTTAGCCATGAGTTTATGTTTTCTTTGGAATTCCTCCTTGTAATACAACTCTCTTTTGAATTATTGAAAGTGGATAATTGCTTTCCAAAGCATTTTAAAGGTTATTATGAGGGCTTGGTTTCTTATTTGAGAGTTTGTTTCACTTGCATATTATTTTATGTGAGCAACATTTTATTAGGGTTTTTCTCAGGTGTTATAAATGAAGCATAAGATTTTATTAATATGCCATACTAGGGTTCTAGTGATATTTACCAAATGGCAATTGGTTTGATTCTCAATTATGGTCTAGGTTTATAATTGTGATCACCCAAGTGATACACACCAATAGTTGAGATATGGTTTTAGGGTTTTACTTGGGATCATCAAATAATTCACAAGTTAGTTTGAGATATGGCAAAGGTTCTATATGTTATTTATCACCACATTAGTTTAGCTAGGGTTGCTCTTCCTCACCACTCATAGGATGGTTCAATCAATATCATTGAGATTGATATAAAGGTTGAACTATACAAAGGTTTGTTATTAGTCATTTGTTTCTCCAAATAATATATTAGAAATGGGTTTAGGTTTACTAATAGTTCCCCTATGATTTTATGTGCTGGTTTATATCTTCTTAACCAATTAAGGTTCAATTGTTAATTAAATAATTCCAAAGCATAGTCATGATTAGACATGATTAACTGATTCCTAATGGCTTCTACTTCAAGTTCTTAAGGTTTATGATCATTACCCTATGGTGATGATCATGCATGGTATGGACTTCCTAAAGTAGCACTAAATTTATTTGGATATGGTTATACCAATTACCCCTCTCACTCTACCAGGACTAGGACTATAGTCTAGGTTTCTGCTCAAGGAATGATGATGTGATTATCTAAATATGTGGTCTTCCTTAGAATTTCTACCTTGCTATCTTTTGTAGCTTGTTCTTCAGGAATTCTGATAAACCTGCATCTTGTGGCATGCCTCCACCTCCTAGCTGCTTCATCTTGATCCTAACTATTTTATGGAGTAGCTCAATGTGTTGGTCTTCTTGCATCATGGTGCAAGATGATGAGATGAATGAGGTAGAGGGTTCCTTTTATAGGCTTGGGCATGCTCTAATATCATGACACATAGGTGGATGACTCTTGTTTTCATTTGATGAGTAAGGTGCTTGGTTGTCATGCTCTTATCCATAGTAATCCTTTAAGCATGAGGTGGCATTGCTTAGGATGCAAGCTATGTAGATATTTTCATCCTATGTGGCATGGGTATTATCCTCTCTTGTGATTTGTTTTTGGAGAGCCAAGTGGCTTTTGTTACTAATTGTCTTATGAATGATCTTATGCTTATGGTTGAGTCACTATATCATATGTGATTGTATTTATATTATAATTGGGATCAAAATGTCAAGAATAATAATTATACCACAATTTTGAATGATGATGTTTAATTTCACCAAGGCATGATCATATGAGTTTCAAAGTACTCATAGTTTATTTTATTCAAATAGTTTGAACTATAATTCGTAATGTAAATGAATTTAGTTTTGTGATATTCCACATATTTAAATAGTTATGCTTAAAATAAGAATGTGGGGCTTTTATGCACTTAGGTCCTTGTGTTTTACCATATTTGGTAATTAGTTTTAAAGTGAATTCGATTATACCCCAAGGTAGTTGCTTAACTTTTAAGTGTTAATAATTTAGAGTTTGCTTCTTATCTCTTTGTTGGTTATATACCTCTCCCATCTCTAGGGTTTAATGATAAGCCTTTGTTGGGGTTAAGTTCAAGAGTTTAATTCCAGAAATACCATGAGGTTCATGGTAGGAATATTTATTTGTTAAAGACATGGAAAAGATAAGTGAAGAATGGTTTCTCCATTTATGGTTACTTGATTTCCAATTGAATAGATGTTCTTATGTTATGGCAAGGAACACCATGTTATGATCTTTTATTAGATCAAGCAATTGATCATTGAGTAAAGTGTTGTTGTGTTAATTTTAGTTCCATTTGATCTAACCCCTTAGATCAAATCATCTTTTCCCAAAACAAGGTTTTAGCAAAGTCACATTGAGGTTTATAGCGCTTGACTTGATGAGCTACTTCAATTCCACCAAGGTCAAGTGAAACTTCGATTCATCGTGACTGTTTTACTTTAAAGCGCGAAAATTCCCCGGATTTTCTATGCATGAATGCAATGCACACATCTGTTTCCTCTATTTTTTTGTAACCCCAATACCTGGGATATTACAGTCTCTACCCCTTAAACTAAACTTCGTCCTCGAAGTTTGATCTCTCTCACGTTTCGGAGTGTGGATCTGACTTGTGCAGACTAAATCTTTTCTTGAACTCCATGGTGATCTAACTGGATATAATTGAATATATCCCTTGTCCAGATTCTTCCTGGAATCCCTTAGAGTTTGTCTCTGAACCTTAGTTTCTTACTCCAGTTCTCCGATACCTATCTCTGAGCCATGGCTTCTAACTTTAATTATTTATTTTTCTTTCAACTCTATAAGCTTGTTTCCTTTTTCATTAAAAAATCAATGATGGGACTTCTTCTGGTGCTGCTAGTCTTAACTGAAGACTAATTGGATAACATTCTCCTCTTTGATAAAATAGGTCTTTGTTTTCCCTTAGTACCAAAATTGCACTAATGGTGCTTAATAAGGTACTAATTATGGAATTGGTCGTGATGGTTTATTTTTCTAATAATGGATTAGACTTATATAGTCCATCCAATCATGGTTTATAGTTGATACTTAGAACTATTTTTGGGTTATTTAGGTTCCATGAAAGGAATCTTTCTATTAGTCTGTGGTTCTGGTATGGTCAATTTCCTTCGGTCTTTGGGTCTTCTTGAGCTTTATTTGGTCTCCTATATTTCCTTCTTCCAACTTCATTAAGCTTAACTTACTTGAGATTTCGTATTTCTGAGTAAATATTTCTCCATTTCTCAAGTTATAGTCCAATCCTTACTTCCTCGAGGTTTGAACCTCGGCTTCTGGTCTGACATCCTTCTGAAAGTAATGTCCAACAATCTTATGAAAATAAGATTGAACTTCCTCTCAGTTCAGGCCTTCTGTTTCTATCTAGCTTAAAGTATTGAGTTACTGTACATCCAACTCAATCTTTACTCTACCCCTTAGAGTTTTCTTATGGTCTTCAATTCCTTTTCTTCCAACTATTGGACTTATGGTTGAAATATTGGTCTGGTTCTAACTTATGGTTTTTACTTCTTCTAAGGTCTCGCGAAGAATGTTTGTGGTGTATCCACTCAATTGTGGACATCCAATGTGAATCCTTCGACTAAATTATTATAAGTTATAGTTATTTGGCTAAAAAAAAAATTATTTGTTCACAAACTTCTGTTACAAATAATTAAATCGTGAACTATTTGTAATACCAACTGATACCAGCTGTGGTTATTATACTAACTGTGGCTATTTGATATCTAAAAATGGATTCTATTATAGGTTCCGATCAACTGGACGAGACATCTTCTATTTTATCTCGCAGTATTGATATTATACCAATTGTGGTCTTCTGATATCGACTATGGTCTTCTTATGTCTGTTATGATTTCATATGTCGTCTTCCTTTCTTCGAGGGTTTATTGTTGCAAGAAAACCACTAGCTGACACTATGATTATAGTTTCCTAAGCGATTTCCCATGCATTCCCTCTTCCTAATGACTATGGTTCTACTTCTACTTCACCATAATCATCATATTTCTCACCTTCATGCTTCTTATGTACTAAAGTACTCCTCTGTTGAGGCAAAGCATTTTTATTTATTGATACTTCCTTTAGAGTATGGTGGTTTCTTCCCACAATTAGACTTCCTTCTTCTGGTGGAGCTTCATCTTGTCTTCGGAATCTTCCAGAATTCGTCACTTCCTCACACGTTTACCATTACCCTCTAGATCTATAGCATCAAGTAAGGACTTGATATTGCAACATGCATTTGCATATCAAAGTCAAACTTCATGTATGGATCTAGTCAAACAATGAAAATCCAATAAAAATCCAAGAAGATTCAGCTTTGTGCTTATATTACACACCATCATAAGCCTGAATATAATAGTTGAGTAAGACATCTCTAAACATCAGGCTCTGATGTGTAGTATATAACACCACGTAATACAGGTTTATATCGTGATACTTAGCACAAATATATGGGATTCTACTATTTGTCTCAAACTTCACCTTAATTGCACATTTGCAATGAGATAAACTTGAAACAAAGTGGTCTAGGATAGTTGTGGTTAACCTAATTTTCTTTGGAAGTACTAACTTAACTTCCATTTTGCTGAGGACTATTTTATCTGATACCCTTAGTTCTAATATGGTTACTCGGAATACATATTTATTAGGATATAGCTCCTATACTTCCAAGTGTTTCTATCATAAGACTATGATCATGATGTGCTTGGCACACTTGCCATGGTTTTGGAACATAGATCTTGCACTATTATTTAGCACTTGGCTTCTTATTGTATTCCTACCAAATGTTTATGATTTTCTAGTCCATCACATAATGAATCTCAAGTGAATCATATATGATTAACAACTCTACCATGAAAGTAAACATACTTTATTCATATCTCTCTTACTTACCTCCCATGATTGACTCATCATGGTCTATACTACCTCATATAACTTATATAAATCCCTTACTATAAGTTGTTTCACAAGTCTGGATAATTTTATTTAATCATAACATGTGTTGGTACACATCTTCCAATAGGATATCTTCCTTATGGTTGTATCCTCTCTTTGGACTACCATGTATTGTATACCAACTGTGATCTACTCATCTATTGTTTTAAGGACTTAATGGTATACTACATATTTGGGATTAGCTGACTAACTTTACTTTATCTTGATAAGCTTGGTAAGAAATGTTGACTCAAGTGTGTCAGGATTATTCTCAAGTGAATATCCATCTCAAGTCATAAGAATATTTAGTTTAGCATAGTTGACTTAGCTAATACCACTACCTATAGACACTACCAATCCTATAGGTCTCCTTTAAAGGGTTTTATTCCTAGGGTCAAAGCATTTGCTCTGATACCAACTGTGGTGACCCTGGCATACCACTGCATGGTGTAGTATGCAAGTCCGATATAACACCAATGAAACACCGTTCCACTCGTATTATATCGCTCGTAGTGGTACAACGAAACATATGCGGGTCCAAGGCATGTCTATAGAATTACAACACGGACTCTTTACAAAAGATCCACACAGACCTCCTACTTTACAATGAGGTAAAACTGCAAATAAACTCCAAAAGAACGACTCGTGATCTAATCTTATCACGGACTCTATTTGTAGAGTATTTGACTAGCTATAGAGGCTATGAATAGATTCTAGCTAAGTAGGAGCTAGGTTTAGGAAGCTAGTTCCATTCTATGGCTAAACTAGGTTTTCTCCTTGTTGGATGTGGTATCGACTCATCCGACGGGTCCTGTCTCTTGAAGTAGTTGTTGACTCCTCGGTCTTCGAGTTGCACCTGTAGCTCCTCCTTCGATGCCTCCATATCTAAGCGAGGATTTAAGAGTGGGATGAGTACGAGCGTACTCAACAAGTTCATTATAGGAAAGAGGTGTTTAATGCACTAGCTACAGCATTAGACCAGAAAGTCTAATACCAATGCAAGATTTCATAATCATTTCTTCAAAAGGTTGCTTTTATTTAGAAGAACTATGTCCGTCAGCCTTCACCGGTTTACTAGAACTTCATGGAGCTCCTTTCCGGCCGCGTTCGCAGTTCCATATCCCGGAACAGGGAGTGACGGGTCACGGTTCTTTACACTCTGCAGAGGTGTGTTGCTTTACCCATAAGAGATCTTAACCTCGTTGCCAACCGAGCACGTTACCCGTCCACACTTCCTTTGGTGTGAGGCCCGGTATAAGGTCTAGCCAATCATGTTCCTCCGCTACCTCGAACACCCACCCGTTGTTGCATGCGCCGACCCTGGGTCCACGCCGGTCCCATTATTCCTGTAGATTTCAAGGTGGACCCCGACCACGACGACAGTCTCTGGGCTCTACCATACACTCCTACGCCGGTAGCCGCAACCCATCATAGACCGCAATACCGTGGGGACTTAAGGCTTCCCCAGCCTACCGCTTGTTCTTCGAGTGACAAGTGTCTACGGACTATGCCGTGGGGACTTAAGGCTTCCCCAGCCTACCGCTTGCCACCGACAGATACAAGTGTCTACGGTAAAGCGCATCCGTTGATGAACGAGAGGTGGAAACACTTTTGACTACTCCGTCCCACTCCGGATCTTATGGTTAACACGGGTATTACGGCACAAGAATCATCGGCGACATTTGTTGTTTAATCCTAGATGGATATAAACCCGTGCAATGGAACCTCCACCATATCAACACAATCCATGGTTCCATTGCCCACCACATAGTCATATTCATAGTTATGAAAGTAGTGGTTTTGATTTTTATGCAATAGTGATAACCATAATACTTTGCAAGTAATTTGATAGAAATACACAAATGACATGAGCAAGTGATGAACTTGCCTTTCTTGACTGCAAGATTATGCAGACAAGGTCTTCGTTACGCAATAATTCCAAATTCTGAAATAGCATCATCGTCCGGTAAGGACGATGTTCAAAAGATTGGCAAGGATGCAATAATGCATAAGTATGAGATGCAATCGCCCTAAGCGTGACCTAACCCCGATGATTTAGGATTAGTGAGTGGTAATAATTGATTCAGGGTGTGTTGCATTTTTAGAGTGATTCACAAACAAGGTTCTTATTCAGGTGTGATTACTTGGTATCATGAACAGGTAGATAATAAAGTACAGTAATCAATTGAGCACACAACGAATGATATTTGGCATAATGTTAACATGGAAAGAACAGTTGTCAGTTTTAGTACTATATGGCATGGTTAATGATTACTTGTTATATTCTTCAAAAGAATAACTTTTGAAGAACATGTTCTTTAATAAAGAACAAGTATGACAATTGGGTTTGTGTTTTGTTATAATTTATTCCGGTTCCAAGTAGTTTCGGAGTAAGTATAAGATGGATCACAACATAGTTGGATTCATCGAGCAACTAGGGCTTGTAAGGTTGAGATAATCCTAGGCATCTTAAGCAATTCATTATGCATGGCTGTTGTCAGGGTTGGTTTATCTTGCTAGTGATAGCTGGCTAGGGTTTATAGGTCCTTATAAGCAGGGTTGATGATGATTCCTTATTTTCTTCAAAAGAATAACTTTTGAAGAACATACTTCTTAAATAATAAGAAGTATATCAATTAGGGTTGAAATGGTCTAGGTTTTACTGTTGGTTCTATTAAGTAAGGAGTAATTGGCTCCTGAATAGGATGGTTGATAAATATCCCATACTGGTAGGGTTTAGTGGAATATGGTTGGGTAACGCTCAGGGTTTGGCATAGTTGCTGATGACCCACAAGTATAGGGGATCGCAACAGTCTTCGAGGGAAGTATTACCCAATTTATTGATTCGACACAAGGGGAGACAAAGAATACTTGAAAGCCTTAACAGCGGAGTTGTCAATTCAGTCTGCACTGGAAACAGACTTGCTCGCAAGAGTTTATCAGTAGTAATAGTTTTATAGCAGTAGCAGTAGTAAAATAACAGCAGCAGAGTAACAAAGACAACAGTAGTGATTTTAGTAAACAGCAGGATTAAAATACTGTAGGCACGGGGACGGATGACGGGTGTTTTCTCAACAATAGCTATATGAGATAGATCAAGAGAAAAATCATAATCTTTATCCCTAATGTTTATAGGAGATGTGGCAAATTTAGGATCAGGAGACAGTTTATATCTAACAGTATGTTCTGCAAGCAACTTTTTAATTTTTCTTGCATCAGTAGTAGCATTGCATTTTTCAATAAAATCATCATCAAGCTCCACATAATCTTCCTCAAGATCATCACTAAAATAATCAAGTTCGGGTGAACTAACGGTGTAGTAGCATTAGGAGTTTCAGTATTTTCAATTTGTCTAGACTTAGCAATTGTAGCATCTAGAAAAGATCCCAATGAACCACTATCATCAAGCACAGCAGAAACATTATCAATATTATGAGAGTGTTCAGATTCAGCAGATGTACCCGCATGCGAAGCATGTGGCGGTGAAACAAGTTTATCAATCACAGATGGTGAATCAAGTGTAGCGGAGGTACTCGAATTGTACCTTTTCTTGTAGTGGATGGTAATATGGCGATCTTAGTATCGCGAGGTTTACCCATGATGGAGAATTTGCAGCGAACAATATTAATCCAAGTGAACTTCCAAATAAAGCTATGCTCCCCGGCAACGGCGCTAGAAAATAGTCTTGATGACCCACAAGTATAGGGGATCGCAACAGTCTTCGAGGGAAGTATTACCCAATTTATTGATTCGACACAAGGGGAGACAAAGAATACTTGAAAGCCTTAACAACGGAGTTGTCAATTCAG
>NC_061511.1:270592588-270607054 GCF_022539505.1 Lolium rigidum
TCTATTATCTATTATATATTAAAAGTACATTACGCGATCACCAGAAATTAGAGAATTCGCTAGAAAATCCCACAAAAATCAGAAACATCCGACCGTTAATTAAGCTAATCAGGCAATCATTACCGTTTGATCAGAATTCAATAAAATTACCCATCAATGCTCTACATTAAATTTTCATCATACCGCTTTGATGTAATGTCTAGCTAACATAAGTTACAGATCAAAATCAAAACCTAAAAAAAGACACGAACTCCCCGCATGTCCTCACATCCTCACGCACGCCACCGTATATGCCGTCGCGCGCTCCACCGGCCGGCCGGCCGGCCAACCTCCTCCAATTGCACCACACGAGTGGCTAATATTTCAATCTCGATTTGCCTCATTGACATAAGGGAGTCAACAGAACACTACTAGACGTATAGTCCTCCAAGAGCTAGGTACGATCTAAGATTTGCTTCGTAGAGACGTCTCAGATTCATGCCATGGTCTCAGGAACCGGGCTTCAACATCGTCAATGACGCATGCTTCCCCGTATCAGTCCTTGATGCCATACAGATCTGGACGAGATCTCTAAACCTGATCTTTGGGTTCTCAGTTTCTCACAGAAGAAAAGAAGGATACTGTCTTTCTTGCATGGTGCAGGTCCTTGCGCACGCGGTTGTCGCTACCCTTGAGTTTGCCTTGGTTCTCTGAGACAGCCGACCGACTGTGATGACATGGAGTATAAGTGTGTATGGACTTGAAGCTGAGGCAGACATGTACGTGCGTCAGCACAACCCTAAATTCTAGGCAGCAAGTGTGGTTGTGGCAGGCCAGCGCAGGCGAAGATCACGAGCTGCCTCACGGTATAAGCAGGCAGCTGGCGGCCGCGACAACATCTGCGATCTCCATGACTCCAGCGGCCGAGCGAACTTGCCCCATGTGTTCTGCGATGATATCCCTGCAAAGAAGTGTAATAACATGTCAGCAAAGAGTATAAATTCAAAAATCAGCAAAAATATTCCTGGGGGCCCTAGCACCGGTAACCGTGAACCACAGTTAAAATTTATGTCTCTGTGAGTTCTGCGACACAGTTTTAGTCTCTTCCAAAGTAGCAAACAGATGATTCATTCTTAGTCTCTACCAAAGTAGCAAACAGTTGATTCATTCTGCATATGAAGGTAAAAAGTAGTATATTAGTAGCTAGGAACTATTCTGACAGCGATTTGTCTGCCTTCTGTAGTTCAGTATGATTTCTCTTTTCCTGTTGGCTCTAGAGACGTCTCTAGCAATATATCTTCAGAAGTATTATATTTTCTCTTATTTTGTAGGTTTGTATTCAACAACCAAGGTACAAGTATGAGGATAACATACCATGATTTTATTGGTGACGTGAGCACTCTGGAGTATGGACTTTGGACCTTGCAATGAAGGGCCTTCTCATTTTAATTGCTTCTTCACTAGGTATACATAATATCACCATATCCGTTCAAATGATCATGGTTGCTAGAGACATCAGGTTTTGTTTGTTTCATGATAATTATCATGGCTAAGGTGTTATCTATGATGTTCTTTTTCTCCGATTACTCCTAGCGTTAGCACATGCAGATAGTTTTTTCTTCTTTCTAACATAATTTCTGGTATAATGTTTAACTAGGAACAAAGAATATGTTTTTCTAACGAGGCATAACAAAATAAAAGCATTTAGGTTGCATTTCCTCCATTAGCATCTGATTTCTCGATCAAACTACAACAACGTTTGACTTTTGAGATTACAAAAATAAGTAAATTTATATGGAAGTGAATTTATGGTGGAAGACATATTTAAACGATGAAAATGCATGCAATTTATCACTATATATGAATAAGGTAGCACTATCAGCAGCGTCGTGTGGTATTAGAGCCCTGCTTCTACAGGGAGGTAAAAATACCCACTCAACGTTCCACATTCCACATATCCTTTTAAAAGAGTCAAAATGTGACATCGGACAATGTACACACTTGGCAAAACTTTTGAAAAATACATCCCTAATACTATGGTATGAGGCTCCAGTGGCAAACAAGATATGGTTTTAGTCAATCGACAGAACTCTAAGGGATATATTGAGCATAAAAATGACAAGAGTAGCGAGAGACCATTTGGTGGAACTGGTCATATATCGGAGTGCAGGTCAAAGGTAAAGAATGATTTTATGCTATCCAGCATGTGCAAGAATATTGGGATTTATATTACTGAAAGTACTATTGATGATTCGTGATATTTTGCTCAGTTCTTGGCATGGAATCCTTGGTGGTGACTTCTTTTTAAGGAATCCAATTATTGAGACCTCATGGGAAAAAATTAAGCATCATATATTAGGAAATAGTGGTTGCTCAAACATCTATTTTCTCTATTTTTATTCGAAATATAGTGTTTCTTTAAATATTTATATACCTAAGCAATCAGAGGAAAGTATCTACACAGATCTCTGCGTTGAAATAGCACCTATTTTGAATTTCACTATTATTAATAACATAGTGTTTCTTTGAATACATATATGGTCAAAAGCAAATAGAGGAAATTGACTAAATAGAAGAACATACATACTATTCATATTAAAAATTTCATACCTCTCAGGGGTACAAGACTGGCTCGCAGTGAAGCAGTTCCTCATATTGGCAGGTTCAATTCCAATACTTATCTTTTGTCCTTCCTGTAATCTCAAATCTTAATTGGTATCAAGTTGCTACACGCTTGATATAGCTAATAGGGTATGCTCCAGCTCCGTTTCACAGTTTGTTGCTAGAAATACTTTGAGTGCTAAATCAGTGTTCCACAATCATTCACTATGTTCGCAGAGATTTCCCTTTTGTCTCGCATAATGAGAGCGCGAGAACAAATCAGATGGAGTTAGTTTCATCACAAAATTTGATACTCTCCCCGTTCCATGAAAGATGTTTTAGATTTGTCCAAATTTGGATGTATATAGGACGGAGGGAGTACTTCATATGTAGTTATTTTCCTGCACGATTCTAACTCATTTGAAATGTGTTGCTTAATTTTTTTGTTGCGGGTTTAATATTAATAAAATGACAGCTGCAATCGGCTATACTGGAATATGAAACTACTAACCCAATATTAGTAACATAAAGGTTATCATAATTGAACAATTGAATTTTGAATAAGTTTTCCCTTTCTTATTACCAAAAAGCTATTCTTTCTAAAATAGATGGATAGAAGTCAGGTAATCGATATCTGGCTGATACAATTTTAGGCTAGATCTATCCATTGACTGCGAAACTTTTGGTGCAGATAAAAAAGTATTTTTCTGTATACAGGGAGAACACTGAATATCAAGCTTATGGCCTCGAATGTAAATAATAATGGAATCCTGCAGGTAAACAGTCAACCTATGACAAAGAAAGACTAATATTAACATTATGGCATCTTTATATATGACACAAGCAAAACTAAAACAAAGCAGACTCTCCCTGAACCTAGGAGAACCATGTGAAGCTCACACTCAGATTGACTCTACAAAAGAAGATGAGAGGAAAAAGAAAAGGAGCATCGTTTGATATCACAACAGAATATATTGGTACTCTCATTGCAGAATGGAAATAAAGAAAGAACAGGACGATACCAATTCTTGGCAGCTCCTCGCCGATCCACAACAACACCAGGCAGCAGGCACCAGTCCCTCTATCTTATGTAGGTACACGAGCGGCATATCGCCGGCCATTAGCTCCAATAATCGCCGCAAAACTCGAGATCCTGGCCCGACCGAAAGGTCCACACTGGCTCACACTCTTCCGGCCAGCCGTCTGGCATGATCCTCCAAATCGAATTCCTGTTTCTCTAATTGAAGCTCGATTTGTACGCGAGGGAGAGAATTCGCGATCTAATTTTGGTGAATTCCTGCGAGCGGAGAGAACCTTTTTGACTTTCTACACTAGACTTGATGGGAGCGGAGACTACCTCTATTGGAGACCAGTGCTGGACAGAAAAAAAAATTAACGGCGAGCTTTGGCTTGTGGGGAAAAAGAGGACGTTTCGTGGAATATAATTGGACCAACATTTGCAAACTATTTCAAATGAAATTCAACGGTATATTTTTGTTGACATATAACTCATATTTTATTGATCAAATTATTAGTTAAAATGTTGCCTCAAAATATGTGATAGCCTTATATATAAAAAGAAACACTATGGTTTATTTCTGACAAGTCACTTAATCATAAAGAAGTTTCACTATTATCATTGCACTACAAGCACAAAGGCATAAATTTCGGCCAAAAATAAGACCAAATTAAAAACATCTCTTAAGTACTTTACACATCTACATTGGGTTTAATAAAATTAGAACCACAACTAATATAAAATAAATAAATATATTAAAAAAGAATTAAACAAATAAAATTCCCACTGAAGTTTAATTATGAGCCGAGTGTTTATTAGACTATCTAGATTTGTATATATTTAATAGACAATAAAAGAAAAGAAAAAATACCATCAAAGTGTCGCTCGCGCATATGCGCGGGCCACTTTGCTAGTTATTACAAACATTGTCTTAACAAGTTGGTATTCTCATGAGTGAATAGCATAAAACCACCACATTGGTGGCCAAATTTACGAAAGACCACCACTTTTGGTTTGCGGGACAAAAAACCACCACATTTGAGTTCGTTTTTTGCCGAACACCCAAATGACGAGTTTGCAGCGAATTGACACAGAATCTGACCATCTGTCCCCACCCACTTTGTTGACGTGTCCAGATCTTGACGGAAGGAGAAAACGGCCGTCAACGGCCGGTCGGACGTGGGCCCCTCCGCGCACCCAGATAGGGTTAGGGTTTGGACGGTTGGGACGGTCAGTCGGTCCTCTGTCTCCTTTCGAACACGGATGGCGGCGTTCACTGCTGACTCAGAGGATGGCGGCGTCGCCGCAGGCGGCGGTGGCGGCGCGGTCGGAGGCGGCTCTGGCGTCGCACGCGAGGACGTGGCGGCGGTGGGGCAGCCGTCGCCGGAGCAGAAAGCAGCCACCGCTTTTGCGAGAGCCGTGGTCGCTTCACCCTGCAAGACCAGCCACCGGTGGGCATCAAGTTTCGGCGGCGGCGTCGAGTAAGCTCACTCCTCTCTCCCCTCCCCTGCCACCGCTGTTGTAGAGTAGTGTGTGCTGTAGATTCTTTGCACTAGGCATGATAGGCGTCGAGTAAGCTGAGTTCTCATCTCTGTGTTGATAATGTGAACAACTATTTGCAGTTTGGATGATGATATACGGGAGATTAGATTTCATTTTAGTGGTGAAGATAATTTAGAGAGGACTATTAGCGAGATCGGACATCACCGTATTGAATTTGCTAGCTCCGGTAGAACAACGTGGCTATGGCATCGGAGACTACATGTACTATGTTAAAGAAAGAGGCAAAGGGAAGGAAGGAATGGAGGTAGTTGATAGCATGGCAAAGGTACATGAAATGCTTGAGCTTTATGACGGTGAGAAGGTACTCAATATAACGGTGGTGAAGGACAAAGCGAGAATGGCCAATTGGTTTGAACAGAGAAGATGTTGAAGCTACAAATGTAGTTGATGTCCCTGTTGTGTTGTCGGATAACAAGTCGGGGGTCAATTTCATGGCAAAAGAAGTGGAGGAGGTGTATCCGAGTGGCAATAGACTACAATGATGTTGTGTACATTGGCACACAACACAGCGACACCATGAATAAAGGGAAGGGAAAAGAGGTTGTTGAATCGGATCAAGATGAAGACTTGGAAGATGGATATGACAGGTGATAAGGAGGTAAATGATAATGAGGTTGGTGAATATGAGGCTGAGTACATGTACTATGATGGTGAGTACGGAGACTGAACTAGCGGCGAGTGAGAGGGAGGCAGACTATTGAAGCAGATTTGGAGCTAATGAGGGAGATTAGGAAGAAGAGGCATGCGGCACAAAATGCGAGAGAATGAAGAAATAATGGAGAAGGCTGCAAAAAATGAAAGAACGAGAAGGCTGACCCATTTCTTCATTTTGAAGGTGACAACGATGTTGAAGAGATATTTGAACCGAGAGGAAGATTCGAGAGGTTGAGGAAATTACGAGAGAAAATCATCCCACCGAAGAACAAGGCAGCAAAGTGTGGTCCTACTAGTAGCTCACATCATGAGGTGGTTAAATTTGAAGAAGGGAATTATTTCATGCCTACATCCGATGAAGAGAGTAGCCCGATGAGGTTGCGGAGCGGTGATGATGATGGGTTTGTGTCAAAATTTGTACCTGCCGGTGGAAGGAAGAGGAGGTCGAAGAAAATGAAGAAAAGAGTTTGGTATGATGAAACCGGGGCAAACCCACATGAACGAGATATGTATGAAGCTTTGTTTCACCGATGTATACCGGTTCGGGAGGGCTCTAAGGACATACCACATAGCTCAGCTTAGGAACTTTCGATGCTGGAGGAATGACGGTGATAGAATCATAGTTCTTTGTCCTAGAGCAGAAGATGGTTGTCCCTTCTACATCAGTGCCTCAAAGATTGCACATGAGAAGACTTTTGCATAAGGAAAATTTTAGGGGTTCACACTTGTATTGCCTCTGGACAGCACACAAAGGTAACTATTGATTGGCTAGCCAAACGAGTGCGAGCGAGCTGTTAGAATTGATCCAAACACAAGCTGTTGACACACTCATTGACAATGCAAAGCGAAGTGGGGTGTACCAGTTCCCAAGAGCAAAGCTTACAGAGCAAGAAAGAAGGCATTTGCTGTTGTTATGGGTGACCAGAAGGCACAATACACAAGGTTGAGGGACTATCTTCGGGCTGTCCTTGACACTAATCCTAGCAGCAGGTGTATTGTGACAACAAAGCATTTAGTGGAGCATCCTAGTACAAACCCAAGGTTTCATGGGTTATTTTACTGTCTGAATGCATCAAAGGAAGGCTTTCTTAATGGCTGCGAGGCCCTTCATAGGTAATTATTCTTGTAAATGCATTACTTTTTTCCTAGCGAAACTTTTCTTTGTTATCTTACCCACGGAATGACACAGGGGTAGATGGATGCTTCATTAATTTGAGCACCGGCCAACAAATACTTGCCGCAACGGGTAGAGATGGGAACAATAACATTTTCCCTATTGCATTTGGTGTGGTGGACAAGGAAGACACCGCCGATTGGTTATGGTTTCGACTCAGCTTAGGTACTTGTATTGGGGAGTACTGGAAAATTTGGAATGTACACAATTATTTACGACGGGCAAAAGGTTAGTGCGGTAACATATATTTTCCCTATTGCAGTTCATTTCTCTTTGCTTTAAAAGGAAACAAACAGGTAACAATTGTTTTGTTCATGTTTGCGGGGACTTCTCAAACTCTGTATCACAAGTGTTCCCACATTCTCCTCATAGGTTCTGTTTGAGGCATATTTATGCCAACTTCCAATCTCTTGGATTCGAGAGGGCCGGAGCCGAAGAAGCACATGGATGCAGCTAGTTATTGTTACACAAAACCAGAATTTGACAGAGCAATGGATGCCATGAAGGCAGATTGTGAGGAGGCTTATAATTGGCTCATGCAGATTCCTGTAGAGACATGGGCCAAGCATGCTATTGATACAAACTGCAAAACAGATCTTGTTGTGAACAATATTTCAGAAGTGTTCAACAAAATGATCCTGGATGTGAGGAACAAGCCTATCAGAACAATGCTAGAAGGGCTAAGGAATAAAGTCATGGTAAAGAACAGTTGGGACAAGAGAGAGACGACGAGAGAACAAGATGGGAGATCACTCCACACTATGCCGAGAAGTTGGAAGAAGCAAAGAGGTGGTCAAGGGAATGCACTGCAAAGAATTGTGATGTTGACCTGTGGCAGGTTAGCAACAGCAAAAGAAATTGTGCGATCCAACCTAAAGAACCACACTTGCACTTGTAGGAAATGGGATATCACTGGAGTACCTTGCAGTCATGCAGTTGCTGCAATTATGAAAGTGAGACAGCATCCAGAGGACTATGTACATGAGTTCTTCAAGAAGCCACTGTACAAAGAAGCCTACAAACATGTTGTGTACCCTGTTCCTGGTCCAGATGATTGGAAAAAGACAGAGACTGATGACATAGACCCACCTGTTTTCAGAGAGAAGCCAGGAAGGAAACAAGTTAAAAGAAGAAAGGGACAATTTGAAGTTCCAGCACCAAGAGACACTTCTAGGATGGCCAGTATTACTTGCAGGCATGCTGCAAGGTTGTTGGCCATAGGTACACTAGTTGCCAGGCACCTGCGAAGCCACGAGCTGCAAGTTAGGAAGAATAAGCACCAGGTAAAAATTGTATGTTTAAGCCATGTACACTACTTGCTTTTCAACAATATTCACTTAATCTGGATGTTTATAGAGTACAAGGGAAAGTGATGAGGCACCTCCACCAGCACCTGCACCTCCAACAGCAACAGCAACACCAGCAGCTCCAAGAGGCGAAGCAGGCACCGGCGGCTCCAAGAGGCGAGCGAGCGGCAACGGCTCCAAGAGGCGGATCAGCACCAGCAGGTCCAAGATTTTCTGCACCAAGAACAAGCACTGCTCCTGCTCCTGATGTCCCAAGGAGGGTTAGTGGAAGGAAGAGACTTCTGACAGGTAGGATGAAGGGCTATCTGACTGCTGGGAAGTTTACATATCGCCAGGATCCACCTGCCCCTGCTCCTGATGCATAACATGATGTTTAAGCATGTTTAAGACTCTGTTGTTAGTGCATTGGTCCAAACTATGTTGTCATTTCAAATTTGAGACTATGTTGTACTGTATGGGTGAAACTATATATGTGTGCACCTGTTAAGACTATGTTCTAAAATGATGGTCCAAACTATCTTGCTGATCATGTATGTTGTTTCAAAATGTTGCAATTCATGCTCTTAAGATTAAGTTTCAGACTATGTTGGTAGTTGTTGTTGTTATTTACATAACCATATAGCCTCTGGATGATCCAAAATGGTCGACAACTCTCGCAAAACCCTCGAGGGTTTTACATAACCATATAGCCACTGGATGATCCAAAATGGTCGACAACTCTCGCAAAACCCTCGAGGGTTTTACATAACCATATAGCCTCTGGATGATCCAAAATAGTCGATAACCCTCGGAAAACCCTCAAGGGTTCTTAAAACATCATACATGATCTATAAGACCTAAAATAGTCGATAACCCTCGGAAAACCATCGAGGCTTCTTAAAACATCATACATGATCCATAAGACCTAAAATAGTCGATAACCCTCGGAAAACCCTCGAGGCTTCTTAAAACATCATACATGATCTATAAGACCTAAAATAGTCGATAACCCTCGGAAAACCCTCGAGGGTCCTTAAAACATCATACATGATCTATAAGACCTAAAATAGTCGATAACCCTCGGAAAACCCTCGAGGGTCCTTAAAACATCACACATGATCTATAAGACCTAAAATAGTCGATAACCCTCGGAAAACCCCCGAGGGTCCTTAAAACATCATACATGATCTATAAGACCTAAAATAGTCGATAACCCTCGGAAAACCCCCGAGGGTCCTTAAAAGCACATACATGATCTATATGACCTAAAATAGTCGATAACCCTCGGAAAACCCTCGAGGGTCCTTAAAACATCATACATGATCTATATGAGCTAAAATAGTCGATAACCCTCGGAAAACCATTGAGCCTTCTAAAATTTTCAGTTAAACACACACAGAGTTCAATACTACATGGAGTTCAATAGAGTTACAGGGAGCTACAGGGGTACATAGAGTTATAAACCAACACAAGATTCAACATAACAACAGGGGAACAATACTAACTATTCATAATAGGGGTACATGGAGTTCAATACTACAGCACTAACAGTTCATAGGGCTACAAATACTTATGGGTAGACAAGTACTACATCACCTGTCACATCTTACCGCTCACATATCTCCTTGATCTTGACCAACTTGTCATTCCTAGCACTCGCTCAACTTAAACGGATCAAATAGCCGATACTCTAGATTCTTCTTCTCTTCCTTCAAGCAACAAAGTTTCTTCCTCCATCAGCTTCATCTTTCTCGTCATCAGCAATCTTGCCCTCTTTCAGCTTAGCCACTTCATCATGGGCTTTCATCAGCTCATTTTCAAGTTTAGTCTTATTCTCCCTCAACTTTTCCTCATCACTACCATTCATTATCTTGTCATAGTTTGCCTGCATAACCTGCCTCTGAGTATCATTCATAAACTTGGAAACATCAGCCATCAGGCTGGAATACTTCTTCTCCACCTTTATCCTCTCTTCATTCAAATCTTTCACAATCTTGCTGTAATATCCCAGGTATTGGGGTTACAAAAAAATAGAGGAAACAGATGTGTGCATTGCATTCATGCATAGAAAATCTGGGGAATTTTCGCGCTTTAAAATAAAACAATCACGATGAATCGAAGTTTCACTTGACCTTGGTGGAATTGAAGTAGCTCATCAAGTCAAGCGCTATAAACCTCAATGTGACTTTGCTAAAACCTTGTTTTGGGAAAAGATGATTTGATCTAAGGGGTTAGATCAAATGGAACTAAAATTAACACAACAACACTTTACTCAATGATCAATTGCTTGATCTAATAAAATATCATAACATGGTGTTCCTTGCCATAACATAAGAACATCTATTCAATTGGAAATCAAGTAACCATAAATGGAGAAACCATTCTTCACTTATCTTTTCCATGTCTTTAACAAATAAATATTCCTACCATGAACCTCATGGTATTTCGGAATTAAACTCTTGAACTTAACCCCAACAAAGGCTTATCATTAAACCCTAGAGATGGGAGAGGTATATAACCAACAAAGAGATAAGAAGCAAACTCTAAATTATTAACACTTAAAAGTTAAGCAACTACCTTGGGGTATAATCGAATTCACTTTAAAACTAATTACCAAATATGGTAAAACACAAGGACCTAAGTGCATAAAAGCCCCACATTCTTATTTTAAGCATAACTATTTAAATATGTGGAATATCACAAAACTAAATTCATTTACATTACGAATTATAGTTCAAACTATTTGAATAAAATAAACTATGAGTACTTTGAAACTCATATGATCATGCCTTGGTGAAATTAAACATCATCATTCAAAATTGTGGTATAATTCTTATTCTTGACATTTTGATCCCAATTATAATATAAATACAATCACATATGATATAGTGACTCAACCATAAGCATAAGATCATTCATAAGACAATTAGTAACAAAAGCCACTTGGCTCTCCAAAAACAAATCACAAGAGAGGATAATACCCATGCCACATAGGATGAAAATATCTACATAGCTTGCATCCTAAGCAATGCCACCTCATGCTTAAAGGATTACTATGGATAAGAGCATGACAACCAAGCACCTTACTCATCAAATGAAAACAAGAGTCATCCACCTATGTGTCATGATATTAGAGCATGCCCAAGCCTATAAAAGGAACCCTCTACCTCATTCATCTCATCATCTTGCACCATGATGCAAGAAGACCAACACATTGAGCTACTCCATAAAATAGTTAGGATCAAGATGAAGCAGCTAGGAGGTGGAGGCATGCCACAAGATGCGGGTTTATCGAATTCCTGAAGAACAAGCTACAAAAGATAGCAAGGTAGAAATTCTAAGGAAGACCACATATTTAGATAATCACATCATCATTCCTTGAGCAGAAACCTAGACTATAGTCCTAGTCCTGGTAGAGTGAGAGGGGTAATTGGTATAACCATATCCAAATAAATTTAGTGCTACTTTAGGAAGTCCATACCATGCATGATCATCACCATAGGGTAATGATCATAAACCTTAAGAACTTGAAGTAGAAGCCATTAGGAATCAGTTAATCATGTCTAATCATGACTATGCTTTGGAATTATTTAATTAACAATTGAACCTTAATTGGTTAAGAAGATATAAACCAGCACATAAAATCATAGGGGAACTATTAGTAAACCTAAACCCATTTCTAATATATTATTTGGAGAAACAAATGACTAATAACAAACCTTTGTATAGTTCAACCTTTATATCAATCTCAATGATATTGATTGAACCATCCTATGAGTGGTGAGGAAGAGCAACCCTAGCTAAACTAATGTGGTGATAAATAACATATAGAACCTTTGCCATATCTCAAACTAACTTGTGAATTATTTGATGATCCCAAGTAAAACCCTAAAACCATATCTCAACTATTGGTGTGTATCACTTGGGTGATCACAATTATAAACCTAGACCATAATTGAGAATCAAACCAATTGCCATTTGGTAAATATCACTAGAACCCTAGTATGGCATATTAATAAAATCTTATGCTTCATTTATAACACCTGAGAAAAACCCTAATAAAATGTTGCTCACATAAAATAATATGCAAGTGAAACAAACTCTCAAATAAGAAACCAAGCCCTCATAATAACCTTTAAAATGCTTTGGAAAGCAATTATCCACTTTCAATAATTCAAAAGAGAGTTGTATTACAAGGAGAAACAGGAATTCCAAAGAAAACATAAACTCATGGCTAAATTGAGATTTAAAAAGGACCCACAAGGATACAAATAAAATCATACATCACACATTAGTTTTGGGCAATGAAACAATGCAATGATCATTATTGCTAAGTCCTAAAGTAAAAATAAGTAGAAACATCTCGAAAGCATAATTGAATTAAAATATGAATTCAAAACAGAATTCAAAAATAGGAAATCCAAAACAGAAATTAAATAAAAGAGGAAGAGGAAATGGGCTCACCTGACTTACCTAGTCGGTCACCGAGCCCAGCAGGAGTCCAGCAACACAGCCACCAGGCAGCCCACGAACCAGCCCACCCCGCAGCCCAGCTAGCCCAGCTTACCCCTTTGTTGGATAAGAGCGAAGAAGAGGTCGCCATCTTCGTCTTCGTCTCTGCACACGCGGGAGAGCGCCAGCACGACGGTGAGCTCCACGTCCCGCAGTCGCCGCCGCCTCTGTTGACTGCCAGCACACGCCGGAGAGGCTATAAAAGACGCGGGTGCCCATCATTTCTTCCTCCTCTGCCTAATTTCCCTCCCAGCCGAAACCCTAGCTAGCTCGGCCATCATCCTCGCCGCCGGTAGGGACCTTCCCAAGCCCCGCCGTTGCTACAAGCTTCATCGCCGTCGTCTACTTGTTACCCCTGCACAAAGAATCGAACCAAGAAGCCTCCAGTCGCCGATGGGAGCTCGTTCCCTTTCGCCGGTCATCGCGGAAATCCGACGATTGCCGTCGATTAGGACCGCCTCCGACCACGCCGTCTAGCTCAACACAACCACGGTGAGCTCACGCACCTCCCGGACTCCCTATTGCTTCCTAATTCGCATCGTAGCATCACCGCGCCATGTGACCGTGTCCACCGCCGCGGTACCTCGCCGCCGAGCACGCTCCGGTGACCAAACCGGAGCGGCGCCACCACCTTGAGGTTCACCTCGACGTCCTCGTTCCAACGCAACCCCGCGCAGCCCCGCGGAAACACTCTAGCGCCGGCGCCGTCGATCACTGGCCGCCGGCAGAGCCCATGGTTGCCACATCGGCACCATGTGGCAGCTGACGTGGCTCCGGGCCACAGGTCAGGGTCTGCGTGGGTAGAAGGCCGGGTAGCTTTAGCTATTTGCTTATATTTCAAATTTTAGTAATTGCTGAAACTTTACATAAATGTATAAAATCCAATTTAGCTCGGAAAAATATAAATAAGATATTAAAATTCTTAGAAAAGAAAACTCTATCCAATAAAAATATAAAATGAAATTTTTAATTTTAATAAAAAATTTCATTATTTAATACTTGTTAATTAAGCCTTTAACTCTAATTCCAAATTCAATTAAAATTCAATAATTAGTAAAAATCTCATAAAATAAATAAAAACCAGTAAGTAAATAAGGAAAACATTAAAATTAGTTTTCCTTTTCTATTAACTTATAAAATCCTTATTAGGAGGATTTAAAATCATGATTTATAAATACCTTAATTATTAATTATTTAAAAATAATAAAATATCAAATCTAATATTATTTTTATTTCAAACTTATTAATAACTTCAACTTTATCAATGAAGTTATTAATCCAAAAATTATAGGGTAATTAGCAAACCCTAATTCCATATGGAATAATATTACAACCCTATCATTTCATGTGGAACCCTAAAACCCTAATTCAACTATGCACCAAAGCCTAGTTCCAATAATCAATATGAAACCTAGTTTGCTTCTAACCTAAACCCTAGGTTAGCACATGTGATCATGGTACCTTCTTTCAAATCATAGAACCATAGTAGCAACTAAACACTAGTCTTGGTCACATAAGATGTAGAAGACCATCACCAATATATGGGTATCCCATATGTTCATCCTCATCGAGCCTAACTAATCAAGTAAAGTCAACCAAGTGTAAACCCTAGATCCTATTACCAAATCCATCATCCATAATCATTCCTACTTAGCATCACACCAATGTGATGAACCTCG
>NC_061511.1:270607154-270660763 GCF_022539505.1 Lolium rigidum
ACATGGCCGACCTCGCCTCTCTGGACGGCCCCGCCTCTTCCGCCGCCGCCGCCGCCGCCGCCCCCTCCACCCGCTTCGCCCCCAACATCAAGGGCAAGCCGAAGGCCAAGCCTAAGCCGAAACCAAAAGCAAAGCCAAAACCGGAGCCCGCGCCCGAGCCCGCGCCCGAGCCAATACAGGAGGATGAGCCCCGCGCGGCGGCGGCCCCGCTACCTGAGGATGGCGTGGACGCGATGGAGACGGACGCGGTGAGCGCTGGCGTGGGCGCAGATGAGATGGATCACGAGGTCGAGGACGAGGACTTCGTGGTGCGGGAGATCGATGTGTATTTCACGCCCAAGCCCTTCGACGAGGACACCATGGTAAAGTATTCCACGCTCGCTCACTCCGTTCCTGTTCATTAGGTTTTTGTAAGTTGCTGTTAGTGCTTGCATGATTCTGCGGCCTGATTGACTCTGCTGTGGCTATCAATGCTTCGTTGGTTGGTTTAGTTTTCAGTATCACTGATGATTAATGAAGTGTTGTTATTTATATGTCATTTCCATTTTGATAGTGATCTGATTCTCTCTCCCAGTGGCAATAGAGGTCTGTATATTTGCTGAACTTATTCGATGTACATATCAAGTTAGCTACTGTAGTTGAATCTGGTTAATCATTTTAAGATAGACAACAGTAGCTTGACTATGAAAGGGCTATCTCAGTCTGTTATCGATTTTTTGTATTGGTTTGGTTGAACTGAACTATGCCGGACCTTTGCGGTCCTTTGGTACTTATCGACTTTTATTCTAATGCTTACCTGTAGACTGCTCTTCTTTGTGTTATATCTATTTCTGAACTTAATTTCGTATATGGGAACTTCGCAGCTTTACATTATGCAATATCCGCTGAGGCCATGCTGGCGCCCGTATGAGCTTAATGAGATATGTAAGGAGGTACGACCCCTGCTAACTGCATCTCCCTTTACATGGTTAATGTCTATCAGTTGATAGCATATTAGTTATTTTTATTTCATTAAAAGGATTATGATCAAATCAGGTTCGCGTGAAGCCGCGGAGCTCAGAAGTTGAAGTAGATTTGGATATCAATACTCACAGTGATAATTACGACCCAGAGGTTTCTGCATCTGTGAGACTAACAAAGCAGGTGGGTCTTACTGTCACATAATTTATTACAGACTTAACTCTTTGGATTATTTATCATGCTTCTCTATGATATTTAACTATGTATGATTCCTTGGGAGCTCAGTAATTTTATGTGAAATTTATTGTTGAAGCTTACATTATCCATGCAATTGTTATTTATATTTGTAAGCTTAATTTATGGATACTTACTCGACGATCGCTGTTTTTAGTGCACCATAGGTTTCTCCTTGATGTTATCTCGTTATTATAAATTATTACTATTTATCTGAATGGATAATTTGTCCATGTGCTTTCTGCTTATTTAGTTTTGTGTTAAAAAATCATGTTGATTGTTTATTCAGAGTAACATCCATAGCTGGCCTTGTCGCTATTCCATAGCCTTACCTATTTGTGCTGTCAAAAGTGCAAAGGGTGCGGCTTGGTGCATGAGAGAGGCGCTAGTCAAAAGCCCTGCTAGCTGCCCCAAGTGCTTTGTCAAGCTGCACGGATTTCAAGTCTAGGACCCTGTCAACTTCTTGTTAATACTATTAATATAGGGGACAATTTTTTTTAGAGAAACCTTGATGTGGTAAAATCAAGCAATAATCCCCTGAAGTCTCCTAAGTATTAAGATGAATGCTCCCTGTTAGCCAACTGGCCACAAAATTATTTTATCTGAATATAAAGGAGTAGAGCAGAGTAAACCCGTTGGAAGAGGGCAAAATAAATACTGGTTGATCGGCAGGAGGCATGAGCAGAAAAGAAGGTGAGGGGATGGGAGGAGAGGAGTATTGGAGTAATGTGGTTCTTGTAAGTTATGCTAAAGGCAACCTATGGACCATAATAGCACCGATTTCAGATCGATGCTGTGACCCCTGACCCAGGTTCATTCGCCCCCAATCAAGGGTTAGAGTCAACAGATGGAATGCCATTGTCATAGTAGTTCCCTCCCTTTTTTGTAATAATAATTAAATTCAGTATGCTTGAATGATTTTTCTGCAGATTCTGCACTCTTTTTATGTTGTGCTCACATCTAGAGTTCGCCTTGTATAACACATGGAGTAATACCGCATGGTGTTGCTGTTGGTTGATTTTTGCCGATTACGTTCCTGGCTGATCCTTTTGCCATTCCTCATTCATGTATTGTGCTGCAGAATCTAGGTCTGTATTTTGGGTGGGGGTGGGGGGTGCTACAGGAGTACTGTTGTAGTCAACTAGTTCTATTATGGCAACAAAGCTTAATATTACGTGGTACAGTAATTGTAATTTGGAAGTTCTTTCAGAATGTAGATAACAATCTCTGAGATCATCTTGACTAAGTGGTTCTGGAAATTGCTGCACTGCGGATATGTTGATGTATTCATTGGTACAAGAAGGCTAGCATTTATAGTACCGAGTAACTTCAGCTAGTAGTGGAATAGGGAAAACGAACTCACATCTTCCTGTTCCGTCACATCTTGGATTCTGCTACGCTATGGGCATGCTTGGTTTGCATCCAAAAATTGTCTAGCCGATGTATTGACAAGCCAATATTTGGCAATGGCTATATGCGCCAGAAATTTGCAACTTTGTCTCTTCTAGAGCTAGGCAATGCAATTTGGTAACCAACCAATTGATGACCAATTTTTTGGCCTCGCCAAAACATTGGCTAGCCAAGTTTTGGCATCCAAGCAAGCAGGCTCTTTCTTTTTGAATTCTATCGTAATGCAATATACTCCTTCTGTTCAGAAATAAGTAACTCAGCTTTGTCTAGATACGGATGTATCTGGACACATTTCAGTGTGTACATACATCCGTATCCACACAAAGTTGAATCACTTATTTCCGAATGGAGGTTGTAGCACTGAAGCTAGTATGTTTGTATATGTTCCATTTCTACTCCTTCCGTACCAAATTAATTGACCCAACTTCACATGTATCTAGACGTGTTTTAGTGTGTAGATACATGCGTATCTAGACAAAGCCGAGTCAATTAACTTGGAACAGAGGGAGTAGCTCTTAGGGTGTGTTTGTTTGAGCTGGAGCTCCGCGGCTGCAGCTGCCAGAATCAGCGGTAGCTGCCAGCTGGAGCTGGAAGGTTGGAGCTGTCTGATGTTTGTTTGTTTCGGCTGCCAGTGTAGCCGTGGCTGCACCAAAATTTGTTAAAGTGACCTAAATGCCCTTATAGTTGTGTTGATCGGGTTTAAGTGTTGACTGTACCACAAACAACATGATTGAGTAACGTTTTTTCGGCAATTGAGGAAATTTTCACTATATTTAACTAGACAACCATTTGGTAACATACGTAGTGCGTAGCGTACAGCCGTACATACATTTGTTAACACATGGCAGTGAGCTATTTGATTGATTTTAACACATGTACCCACCTGCATACACCAATTTTAGCATGAACAATTTGACTGCATTTTTTATCTGACCGCGTTACACCACATCTGCAATAGAGTAGCCTAGCAGCAGCAAGTGCACAGCACGCCTAGATGCACTATCCTGACTGCAGCGGCAATCAAAACGCAGGGGCAGCAGGAGTTAGTGGCGTGGTCTGGTCGCACGAGCTCAGCTCGGGGTCGGGGGAATCGGAGCTAGGGGCAGCATCGGATCTGGGAGCTCCAGCGTGAGCGGGCACCAGGTAGCGCGGCCGGTGACGATTGGAGGTGCTGGAGATCGGGGACAGGGTTTTAGGCGGCGGGAATTCCCTTTTGTACCGCCGGAGGAGTGCGCCGGCGCCGGTCGCCGTAGATTGACTGGGTCGTGGTCCGTTGGGTGTGGTGGTGCAAGTCTTCTCTTCTGCTCTGTTCGCTCGGGAGACGGAAGGAATAGAGCCGAACCGGTTCGAGGGCATATTTGTTGCTGTATGTGATTTGGTGGGAGGGTATACCAGTAAAACTCAGAGTTTGGAGCCGCTGCGGCTGGAAGAAACACAGAAGTCGTAGCTTCTGGTCTGTAGTGCAATTTTTGGAAGCGCTCCGCTCAAGCCGCTGCGTGTAGCTGGCCGAAAAAGTGGTGTTTGTTTGGGCTCCGGCTTCCACAGCCCATAGGCTGTTGGAGCGGCTGGGAGGAGCCCAAACAAACAGAGCCTTATGCTGGTTCTTCGTTGGGCAGTAGTTCAGTTTTCATCTGAACAGTTCTTTTCTTCCCCAGCTGGGATGTCTGAATAATTTCATTGATATCGTTGGGTTTATGTTGTTGCAGACACTATCATCATCGAAAGCAGCTGATGTGACTGATTATGCAGTTGGGGTTCTTCGAGGCAACTTGGTAAGTACCAGAACAAATTTTATGTATATATGGTTATGGCCAATTAGCCACGAAAGTTGCATATGTAATTCTGGTGTGCCTCACTTAGCTTAGGCCATCTGTGCCATGAACATCGAACAAAATGAATCGTGGTTCACTTTGCTTTGGCCAACTGTGCCATGAATATTGAACTAAACCCTTAACCTGCAATTGCGTATAAAGACCTGTTCTTCATGGTTCTATTGGTGTATTAGATTGAGAGGTTAATCCATCTCCTTGTTCGAGAGAAATTGAAGTATTCATTAGCATGCTCTTGAATTATGAACAGATTGATTTGGTACTGTATATATTTTAATCGTTCTGGTGGAACTTGATGTACATGCAGTCAGATAAGGCTAGTACTCCTACGCTCCAGACATTGAAACAATTGCACACGAGTTAGTGGTACTGAGTTTGTTAACTTGTTTTGTCCCTAATTAGCTTCTTGTACCTGTTGGATAGTAACTATAGTTCACAGCCTACCCATTGCAGGAAAACCTGTACCTTCTGAAAGAACTTTTATGCTAGGCAACTGATTAATGCAAGGTGTTTGGTCATGTGATGTAAATGAACAGAATTGATCCCCTTGCTTTATTTCGCAGGTTTATTTAAATCATATTGATGCAGTGATGCAACTGCGACCATCCATGTCACATCTAAATTCTGGTGGATCACATACTAGGCAGCCTTCACAACGGGTAGAAACAAATGTTCGTACAGGTGGTCCAGCGGCTCCATCAGTTAAGGTGCGGCACTAGTTCTCGTCAGCATTGCTACTATTTTGTTGTGTGTTCATAAGGCTGCTCATAGTGGGGAGTAACATAAGGTGGTATCATGCATAAGTTACTAGTTCAAGTTACTACCTTCATAGTGGAAAGTAACTTAGAGATGGTATCATGCAAAGTCTCATTTATTAGTTTGTAGACTCATTTTATCTTGGAGTGTGTGATGTTATGGTAACATAGCTAGTTACCACCTCCTTCTCTTTCTTCATTTATTGCTATGCCATGTCACCAAAATACCTTGAAACGTGTGATGTTACTACCTAAGTTACTCCCACTATGAGCAGTCTAACAAGTTTGATGAACATCGAAATATCTTACCTAGCCACAATTTCTGTTATCTAGACAACCAGGAGTAACTGAAAGCTACCTCTTAAAATGTAACAAATTGAGCCATACAATAATGTTTCGTAATGCGTGTTGGTGACAGTGAACTGGCTTTGCCAACATAACAACCTCTGGTTCCCATGTTACTCGACATTCATGGAACAACACGGCAACAGTTAGAGTAGCATACAGATGATTTCTGTCTGTTTTTAAAATGGTATTTTATTGGAGTTAGCCCTTTCAGTATTAACTTCTGCAAGAAAAGTTGCATGTATGGTATTCGCTCTCTGAGGCTCGGCTAAGCAGGTACAACATCTGAATGCGTACTTTCCTGCGATTATGAGAAAAATGTTCTGTTGTCAATGATCTAAGGTTTGCTTAGTGAATGTGCGCATTTAATATATAACACTGAGGAGAACAGATGGATACTGAAATATGGCACACCTTTCCTATTGGTGTATGTAGTGTATTCCCTGTGTGCTGTTTTTGAGCATCATATTCTTGAACTACCCCGCTTATTTCTGTAGAGAAAGGGCTGCAGTAATGTTAAGACTGTTGCCTTTTTGCTGCTAGCTCTGAGCGGCTATTCATGTCTTCATGATCGCTTACCTTATGCTCCCAGGGAAATGAGCGCTCAGATGGTTCCAAGGACTGCGCTGAGGAATCTGAGGTTTGTAATAAGGATATTAGTTTTGTACTTAATGTAATTTTTTCTGCCTTTCTTACGTTCTAGGCTTTCTTTTGGTCCAGTTCATTTTTGTTATATCTTCTACTGAAATTTGGGTCTTGTAGTCTTGGTTCTCTCCATAGTAAGCCTCTACTGAATTCGGCTCCCTCACTGTTTTGTTTCGACATTTTGCTAGTTAATTTTTGAACCTATTCAGGCTTCCTAGTTTACAAGGCTGAACATTTTCTGGGTATAAATAGTGTGTGGCCCTAGATACACAAAAATTGACTAGAATGACTTCAGGTTTGTTTGGTTTTTGAGGTGAAATATGGTAATAGTGGTTGAGTCAAGAGGAATCACTTTGATATACATCAACATTTGGCTACCTGCTTTTGTTAATTTGTACAGAGTTTTCAACTGGTGTTACTATAAGATACATAATTAGAAATAAAGAGCACAACAGTAAATTCTGTGGCAGCGTCCAATGCTTTTTGAGAGGTATTGAACTTGTAGTCGAATTTGCCAAACAGACAAACATGACACTGAATTTTCCACAACAGCCCTAAACAAGGGCAACATATCTAATTATGCAATAGCCTCCAATGCTTTTGGGAGAGGTAATTAACTTGTAATCGAATTTGCCAAATAAAACACTATGCATTTGTATTCCACAACAGCTATAAACAAACGTGACATGTCATAGTTCAGCAACAAATTGGCCCTTCACATATCTTGTAAGGTGGATCTGCAACATTATTGACGGTGTCAATGCCAACTCTATTATTAGGCTGTGATCTTGACCATCCACTGGGTAAGTGATATATTGCTGATCTTGCCTCCTATTGTCTCCTACTTGATTGCTGTGAGTGATCAGCCATACAGTATTCCGGTAGTTGCACCTCGTGGTAGCAGGATGCCATAAATCAAGGGGTTATTAATTAAGGGTGTAAATGGATAGGATAATTTCCGCACCCTCTGAATCCGCTTTTAAGGTATCCATATTCGATTTAAAAGATTCGGTGGATAAGGATATTCGATTTCGAAGTGGTGCTTCGGATACGGTATATGATATATGGTATAACAAATAGCATGCGGATATGAATTATCTGAAATTTAATTAGAATAATTCGAAGGTTTAAACCAGATAATCCGATTTTTAAGTCAAAAGCCAAGGCCAATCTTGCAAGGTTAGTAGTTATTGAGTTACCAAATTCATTTGGCGAACATGTTTAGCTCTAAATTTCTATCAATGCTTGAGTTTTAGCGCATTATGTATCTTTTGTCTTAACTATACAAGACTGAAAGTTTAAATCTCTCAAGATTTGCAAGAACTATAGCTATCTATCGATGAGAGCATATATCCGACTATTTTGTTTCCGGTCCGAGTCTGCCCCATTTCCGATTTGAATCCGTAGTTCGGTAGAAAAATGCATGGCTATGGATATGGTATGAGAAAAATCCAATCCGATCCAATCTGTTAACACCCCTAGTATTATTACACAAATACAAAATGCCGATACTTCAACAATTTTTGGTATGAGAAAGATCTTGGTTTATAAATAAATATAGTATTAAGCCCAATATACTTAAGTTAAATAAAATGTGTACCAAGATGTGCATTTACAAGTACAACATATGTGAACAAATAGCAATGTATTCGGATCCACCAAAATAAAATGAATGCAAAATTGTGCATTTACAAGTTGCTCTGCAACTTTCGTGTGACGTCGAACTGATCCACTCTAAAGCCCATCCTATCCGGTAAGATCGTCTAGGTGTTGAGGCAGCCAGTCATATCTGGATTTGGGCTCGACGCGTATGGTGGTTGGACGATAAAATGCAGCGTATACATTTGGAAAACACACATAGTACAAAGAACACACAAGTACACGAGATAAACTAAATATAAGGCAGATTTGGACTGTTAAATCCATGCTTTGACCGCAAGTTACTCATACAATATTCAATAGTTACAAAATCACAATAATACAAAAGTTTCTTAATACAAATCTAATGTCTATTTTGTGTAACATACAACAACAACAACATCAAAGCCTTTTTCCCAAGCAAGTTGGGTAGGCTAGATATGAAACCCAGGAGAAATAAAAGGAAGCTAAAAACAAGAACAAGATGAAAAAAGAGAGTAAACTAAGATTTCGGGACATGGATCGCTGATCTCCATGCGATCCTATCAAGAGCCAAGACTTTAGGTATATTCCAATCCCTCGAGTCTCTTTTTACCGTCTCCGCCCAAGTCATCTTTGGTCGTCCTCTACCCCTTCTAGTCTCCTCCATAATCCTTTGAATTCCGCTTCCGGAGGGCCACCCTAGCCTATCACGAATTACCTCGTTCCTAATTCGGTCCTTTCTTATATGGCCGCACATCCATCGTAGCATGCGCATCTCTCCAACACTCATTTGTTGTATGTGTTGTCTTTTAGTTGGCCAACATTCTGCCCCATATAGCATCGCCGGTCCAACCTGTTGTCCTATTGCTTTGGAACATTGATCCCAAATATCTGAAGGTGTCCCTCTTCGGCACTATTTGCCCTTCTAATCTGACATCTCCGTCTTCGCCACTAAAGCCGCATCGCATGTACTCGACCTTGGTCCTGCTAAGTCTAAACCCTTCGACTCCGGCTACGCCTCCATAGCTCTAACTTCCTATTCATGCCGCCGTGGTTTCATCTACTAGCACCACCATAGCTTCAACTTCCTATTCCCTGCCGGCCGTGGTTTCATCTACTAGCACCACATCATCAGCAAAGAGCATACACCAATGAATATCTCCTTGTATATCCTTGGTCACCTCATCCATCACCAAGGAAAACATGTATGGGCTTAAGGCTAACCCTTGATGTAGACCAAGGAATTTCTCGTGGAGAAACATGTATCAGCTCTCACTATCACTTTGTGCGAACAGTTGTCACAACACGATCGTACATATCTCTCGATAAGGGTAATGTATTTTGTTAGGAATTTGTGTTTCTCCGGCGCCCACCACTTGACCGTCCTTGGATTGGTATCTTGTCATACGCCTTCTCCAAGTTGATGAAGACCATCATATGTAGGTCCTTCTTTGCTCCCTATATCTCTCCATAAGTTGGCGAAGTAAGAAAATCGCCTATGTAGTCGACCTCCCGGGCATAAAACCGAATTGGTTTTTAGTGACATTCGTCATTCTCCTCAAGCGATGCTCGATGATTCTCTCCCAAAGTTTCATAGTATGGCTCATAAGTTTAATCCCTCGGTAGTTAGTACAACTTTGTCTCCTTTATTCTTGACGATAGGTACTAATATGCTTTTCCTCCACTCTTCGGGCATCTTGTTTGACCGAAAAATGTGGTTGAATAGTTTAGTTAGCCATACTATTGCCACGTCTCCAAGGCTTCTCCACACCTCCATTGGGAGTTTGGGACATCATCAGGGCCAATGGTGTTTCCTCCTTGCATCCTTTTGAGGGCCTCTTTAACCTCAAGCTCTTGGATCCTCCGCACGAAACGCCTATTGGTGTCATCAAAGGAGTCATCCAGCTTGGGGATAGTGCCCTTGTTCTCATCATTGAATAACCCATCAAAGTACTCCCTCCATCTATTCTTGATCTCGTCATCTTTCACTAGAAGTCGATTAGCCTCATCCTTGATGCACTTAACTTGGTTGAGGTCCCTCATCTTCCTCTCACGAATTTTGGCCATCTTGTAGATATCTTTCTTGCCTTCCTTTGTGCCTAATCTATCATATAGCTCATCATAGGCCCACCCCTTGCTCCACTCACCACTTGCCTTGCATTTTTCTTGGCCTCTTTGTACTTCACCATGTTGCTTGTGCTTCTATCATGGTGCCAACTCTTGTAGCACTCCTTCTCCTTGATAGCCCTTTGGACATCCTCATTCCACCACCATCTGTCCTTAGCTTCCCAGCTTCTACCCTTTGTCACTCCAAGCACCACCTCCCTAGCTACCTTTCGGATGCAAGTACCCATCTTCACCCACATGCTATCCTCATCTCCCTCTTCGTTCCATGGTCCTTCCATGATCATCCTCTCCTGAAAGGTCTGTTGTGCTTCCCCTTTGAGCTTCCACCACTTCGTTCTTGTGATTTTGATGCCTTTATCCTGCATCACAGTGAAAGGGAAGTCGGCTACCACAAGCTTATGTTGCGCCACAACACACTCCATGGTTAAACCATGGATTTGGACCATCAAATTATGCCTTATATTATGGAATGAAGTTTAGTATCTTCTGTGTTCTTACCATACACCATTTTGTTATTTAAACTTCAGAAATAATTGATATGCCTTTTTTCGTTTGTCATTTCAGCCATGGATATCTCTCACATACGAACCAGCTGGGAGTCACATTGCAAACAAGTATGACACTGAGATGATAGCAAATGACAGCAGGCCTATAGATTTCACAATGAGCACGTAAGTGTTGTGATAGTTGTTCCTGGTATTGTTTTGTGAGTAACATTGTGTGATGTAGCAAAATATATTCATATGTAGCACAGACATAAGCTAAGCTATATATATGACTAATCATTGGCATGTGGCAGAAGATTGCCAGTACATATTTGTATTTGCTTTTGTAGCAAATATGTCGTGGTCCATGTAAGCTGAGTCACCAAGAATATAATATACAACAGACTGTTCTGCATGTTCAGTTTGAGCCTAATTGTCCCATTGGCAATCAAATTTCAGCTGTATTCTAGTTTGGCAACCCATTTTTGACGAGTTCTTGGAAAGAGATTTAATATTGTTAGGTTCCTTTAGGGCTACATGATTTGAAGCATTGCTGGCAAAATCTGGTCAATATCTTTGTATGTTTTGAGTGAAGTTGTTGTCGCTGCAAACTCAGACTAATTAGAAAACATCTTAGCAGATGGAACTTTCAATGCTAGACATATCAGTTACATTGATTTTATTACTTTTGGTTTAGCCCTTTTGCAAAGTTGACTCTAGGACACCATTATTTTGTGTGAAGTGCTCAGTAACATTTCAAAACATGAAGTTAACTACAAAATCCATTTACCATAACACACCATTGATTAAAAATATGATGAGTTCTCCAGCATGGCACCACAGTGCATCCGTTGCCGGCTGGCAGGAGTTCATGCATCTCTTTGCTGCCAGCCAAGAGTATCTTTCCTACGATGGCCCTGGTGCTTATCCATGGCACAGCAAAGTGTTCATCCCAGGCTTTACAAGTCCATTCTATGGACAGGGGGTATTGTCTTTTACGTTCACGGATTTGGACAGTCCAGATAGAGGGGAAGGGAGAACAAATGGAAGAGGATCATGGCAAAGCTTATGTTTCGTGAGATGTTCACGCTAATATTACGGAAGCAATATTTTGATGTGTGTTCTAGCAAATGGGCATGATTTTTGTAGTGTTATTGAGTCAATGCCATGTTTACAGTGTGTATGATCAATTTGCACAAAATAACAGCGCCCTGGAGCCAATTTTGTGTCTATTGTCCATTTCTTGTGTTATTATTGTTGTTAGTGTGCATGATGTTATGTATTGTTTCGGCACTGAGAATCATTAAAATGATACTAAGGTACAGTGCAATTTTTCAAATATATACAACAATCAACATTTTCTGTTACTATCCGGTTGGAACTGATAACTTATTTGTATAACTTCCAAATTTATTCTGCAGATCCGATTATGCATTGTCATTGTGTCCTGGAGGGCCGACAGGCAGCAAGAATATGAACAGATGCCATGCGCTAAGGTGCAGACTACATAATTTCCTTTCCTCCACAAGTTCAACTGATCTTGCCATTTCTTTGTATACTTCTGTTTAGTTGGTTTTTGGGTCTGGTGGAGTTTTCAGTTTTTGTAGGGGAGCAGCCCTCCTTTGCTAATATATTTATGGAAAATTTCTGCTTATGAAGTGTTACTTTCGCATATATGGAAGTATAAATATTTTCCATGCATGTTTTTTCTATTGAAATGACTTTCTAGATTATGTCCCTAGTAATTGCAGTCAAGGATGAACAAATGGATTTGCCACAATAGCTAGCGTTTTTCAGTGATCACTAGGTACTCTGATTAAGAGGCAGTCAACTCATCGCATAACTTGTTGTGAATCAGTACTTTGCTTTGAACTGGAATACTTGACTAACTATATTTGTGACTATTCTACGAGTTAGTGTCCCAGGGACTATCTGGACTCCCAATAATTTGTGAGAAGACATAGGAATGCATTAGTATTTAGTAGGAGAGTGACATGGATATGGCACGGATTACATTACGGCATGCATGCATGTGCATGACAAAAATAATTTAGAGGTTGCATTAATAACATGCTAATATCTGGTTGAGACTAAAAAGAAACAAATAAGCGTACAGCATTTGGTGGAAGCCTTTTCATTTCACTTTTCCTATCAGGTTGTTTTTTCTTCCTATTAAATGATCAATAGGCTGTTTTGTGTTATATGCAATTGAGGCAAGGCAAGACATGTATCTTTTGGAGGCAATTCCCGTAAATATATATGTTTTGCCAAAAAAAAAGTTGGCCAATTTTCACTTAATTAAATGTTTGAACATTTCTTCATGAAATGGGTGCTCACTTTGCTGTTCGACTCTAGCAGTCTTGTTAAGAAAATATCGTGCCAATGAAATCGTTCTTCTCACAGCGATTTCAGTGAACAGAAGAATATTATTGTATCATGCCTCCTAGGAGGATTGTAAACCAAACTCTACCTTTTCAATGAAATGAAACACGAAGTTCATTTGCGTTTCACGAAAGAAACGATTCTTCTTTTGTCTGATATACTAAATAGCATCTGAGTGTGCTGTATAATTATTCAATGCTATTTATATGCAAATATTGAAAGTCGTATGAGAAGTTATTTTGTGTTGACATTAAAATTAGTCAAGCCCTAGATCCAGCGAGAGGGAGGGAGAAAGAAGTGTTATGCCACGATTCTTGCTTACTCCTTGATAGCTTTGACGTCCTTACATAGTCATAATTCATAAAGAGGTGGCAACTAAAGATATATCACAATTGGATGTAGAGTCTGTCCAAGCTAATCTATCTTTTCCACCGTAACTAGTCACACGGATGTCTTTATTTATCTTGAACTAAGTATCAACGTGATGGGCATGCGGTTCCATTTCCTTGTGTCTAGGTTGCCTTCAGTTAAAATCTTGCAAGGCCCCATTGGAACGTGTATACTGTGTAGCTTTATATCATTTTTTTTCTTCCCCATGTTGTTTAACTTGGAGCTTGAGATCTACCGTTCAACTCAACTCGCAAGTTATTTCTAACTTGCATTGCATAACAGGGAGATGCTTTTACTGCCACTGGAGGAGCGCCTGAAGAAATGGTTTTCTGAGGTTAGATTCACTGACAGGATGTTTCCAATTCTGAGATGAGATAGAAGAACAAACCAACAAAAGGCTCTAATTGTTTTCTTGACTTCTTTTTCATTCACTTAATTGAATCAGGTGTCACAAGTGAATCGATTTGATGCTCTAATGCATCTTGCTCCAACCTATTCAGAGGAAGAAGTTCTGAAAATTCTTCCAGTGTATGCAGATTTGGTGCGTGGTTTATGGGTCTGCAAAAGTTCTTTATTGTATGATGATGGACATGCTCCCAAAAGGGATAGAATTATACTCGAATTTACAAAAAAAGAATCCATACCTATGGAAATCGTAGACAAACTGTTCGGAGATGTGCGAACAAGGAATATGATATTGAATCCACTGGGTAAAAGAAGGGAAATGCTTAAAGACTATAAATTTATAGTAGCAGCAGATTTATCCTTCATAAAACGTTATTCCCACATAGTCAGGGAGCAAGAAAATACTTGGTCAGTTCGCGAGGCAACTTTGGCTGCCACCCTAGAGAAATATAGCACTACCAAACAAAGTAAAACCAAGAATTCAGCCAGGTCTAACATTCCCGGAAATGCCCGGATCCAGTTGTGGGTAAGACCAGGGATGGCCTTGTTCAAGGAAGTGAAAACCATGTGCGCTCTGTCTTGGATAGTGTCTTCATCGCCAATAAAGTTCGCAGGTAATTGTTAAGTCATTTGCTGGTTATCTTGTCTTTTATATCGTCTGATTTTCACTTTAAAATTAGTAGTTTCCAGTATGTTTGTACCCTCTGAAGTTCATTTATTTTTGTTGGTATGACAATTGAAGGAAACTAAGCATCTCTAGTTGACCTGTACTCTTGGTTGTAGAACTCAAGATTGTTTGATTTAATGTCATATCAGCAAGTATCTATAGGTGTTTGTTGCCGTCAAGAAAATGCGAGCATTGTCTATTCTTGTACTACTGGTTTATGTGGAGCACTCCAGTGTAGGGGATCATTGCTCACGCATATTAGTTTGCATCGAGTTATAGCTATTTTAGTCAGGGGAGAATTCCATCGCATCGCACAGTGATGGCAAGCGTGGCAGGTTATGCTGAGAAAGCAGGACTACATCAAAATACCAAGCCAGGCTCTTAAAAGATTTTGCAGTAATGATATACGTTTTGGCATACAAAACGATGATGAGACACTCCTAGGCTCCAAGAACCTGCAGTTGCATGGAAATATTTTAGCCTGAACATGTGAAGTTAACTTGTTGCCAGAGAGCAAACCAGCCTTAGAGCTCTTGAACTAACTATGTACAGTACATCCTTACCACTGTATTAGACTACTAGTTACTGGTGTCTTGTATATGCGCTGTTATATATGTTGGCTGTTATTGCTAGCCTTAATACCTCATGTACATGCTATGCTTAAGTATATACGTTTCCAGTGCGTGGAATAGATAAGATGACACGAGTAGCTGACGAAGTATGTTTTCGGTGCTAATTTTCTGTATGTATGCTGGCTCAGTGGCTTTCTTGTTTCCTTAACATGCAACATATGTGTTTTTTCCATAATGGATGTTCGAACTATTCAATTGCAATAATGTTGGATGTGTTCACTGTAGCTTTCAGGCAGTAGTTAGAGACTTGAGGCACTTGGCAGTAAAGTATGCCTCTGACAGGAAGGATGGAGCAAAGTTCCAAGCTCTGTCAAATGCTGCAAAAACTTGTGTTTCACTTCCTCGTAAAGAGCTTGAGGCTTCAATAAAAGTTGTTGCTGTTGATGTCCATGATGTATATGTTCAAAGGACTGAGGAGAGGGGTACAGTGAGGTACTGCAAATTTGAAAACGGCACTGAGTACCATTTTGACAATGACAGGAGCTCCGTACTTATTAATTTACTTTCTCCCTGCAGGAATGTGATCATTAAGCTATTCCGTGAAAAAGAACCAAATGTAACGATAAAGAAGCAGGAGATTCTTGATAATGCTGTGAGAATTCTAAAGAGAGAAGTTAGTGACAAGGAGTACCATCAGGTGTGTCTTAAATTAACTATTGCTAATTTTGCACTAGTGTTGCATAATAATTCTTTGTACAGCTCCATAAAACCAATTTATTCTATTGCTATTTGGTATTAGTACTCCTTTAGTTACTGGGGGAAGCGAGAAGTTGCAATAAACACCTAACCTTCAGAGTGTTTGCTTAACCTCGTCTAATCTCTCTCGCTGATAGCCATGACCCACATGTCATATTTGTCATCTTCATCTCCTTCCTTTGTATTTGATCTCTCTGTACTGAGCAGCGGCGACGCTTCCCAACAGAGCCGCAGTTTTCGGCCGCGCTCTCCAGCCCACCCAACGCCAGTGACGCTCGCATCCAAAGCTAAATCGGTGGAAGCAAATCCATACCGCATAGTGCGTGCGACGGTGTGAGCATAGATGCAGCCCCCCGCCGATGTCGTCATCCTCCGCCAGCGTGGGAGCGCCATCATGCCTAGCGGCCGCGACGCGAACCACTAGGCCAGGATCTGGTTGGCAGCGTGCGCTTCGCCGGCAGTTGCTGATGCATCGTCGCGGCATGCAAAGTCGCAAAGCAAGCAAGAGTGCCGCCGGGAGACTTTGTTTCTGGTGCCGGCAGCGCCGAACAGCGAGACTGATGCGGTGAACGTAGCCTCGAGATCCTGGTTGTTGGCTTAGATGAGGATCGAATGACACATGCCCTAACCATCCTGCAGGCAGCTCAAGCTCGTGGAGTGCGTCGACGCGGCCGAGTGACACCCGCGTGGAGGTTGCGCTCCGGTGGCCACTACCCACCGTAATTTGTGCCTGTTGTATGCTCGACTGAAATGCTCGGCCCATGCCTTGCAAAGAGATTGTCTGTTCAGATTTGTTGGCCAACAATCCTAGCCTCCTAGGGTTGATTGCATCCACGTCAGCAAATCCCGATCTAAAACAAGCGTGTAGCAACTAATGACTGGGAACTGGAGTTTGGGGTGCTGATTTCAGGGAATTGAAGTTCCGGGTTTGATTTCGACTGGACCTACAAACTCAAGGTTTATAACAGGCTTTACTCTTTGTATAAGCACCATTATTAACAAGTCTGGATACTGGAGAGAAGAAAATTTGAACTAAATGTAGAGTTGTGCTAGTATAAGAACCACTGCCAGTAATGTTACTATGCAGAGTCATTTGGCAAGCTCCACTGATCTGGTTGGAGATAGGTGAGGGGCCCAGTTGATAGTTGGTGAGTGCTTGGTGAAGTGGCACAAGGTTAAGGTAGGGTAGTGCCCGCTGTCAGTGATGTGATGATAGACAAGGTGTGTTAGCAGTAGCTACTAAATTAGCATTAGCCTAATACAAGTTACTAGCAAATATGCCATGCATTGCTATGAGTTCGCCAAAAAATGGGTAGCAGCAACGCATCTCAAGCTGAACCGGCCGTCCACCTGCAGGAGGACGGAGAACCCTCACTGACTTGTGGGGTTAGGGTTTTGCGAGACCGGGGGAAGAGGGGCCGATTCGAGGGTAGAAATCTGGAGATGGGGTTTCGGTGGAGCTGCATCACTGGCATCTTCTGTGCTTCCATCACCGTATCAACAAGCCAGCTGGTTCTTTTTTTAAACTGGGAATGGCCCCGAAGGGACTAGGTGCTTCTCATTAAAACAGCGGTGCAGTAGAAATTACAAAGAGGTCCACAAGAACTATTGCTATTACAAACAGGACCTCAGCAGATGCAAATAGGACCCTAAAGAAAAGAGCAGAAACGCAATCCGGTCCTCTGCAACCGCTGGCAGACGGTGGACTCGAACAGCGACCTTCCACGCCGGGACCAGAGGGACGAAACCACTTGGTCTCCGCAGGAAGCGGTGCGTCGCCGTGAATCCACGAAGGGGCCTCCGAAGGAGGTTGAAATCCTGACACCACTGCGACAGGAGCTGGAGCAGCCGCCCTACGGCTTGTTGAGTCGACAGCCAAACCTGGGCCATCGAGGATGATCTCCAATAAATTGCAGCACCTCGAACTCCCTGCAGCTCCCCAGCATCCGCCAGCAGCATCAGCCTTCTGCCGCCTCGTCCCGCCACCATGGCGGCCTGGAGGCGGAAGATGAACCCTGCCAGAGACAGCTGAGTCGCCACCAACACAGACATGGACCTTATTGTTGAAGGAGATGCTGACGGCGCGACCACTCTTCATCAACGTCTCCGACCAGTGGAGCACCGCGAGGAAGAGAATCACCGTCAAACGTCACTGGAGTCTGTCCCGAAGCACCGGCGAAACACTCCAAACTACCGGCATGACGCCAAAACCAAGCACCAGGCTAAACTCTAGACACCAATTGTACAGGGGTGGACCCTCGCCCTATTTGCTGCCGGCCAGCGCCGGAGAGGAGAGTGGAGGGGCCTGCTGCCCCGGATCTGGAGAACTCGAGGAAGAGCGGTGGGGGACTCCCAGTCTCGTGACAAACCTTCACAAGCCAGCTGTAGGGTTTTCCCACAAAAGAGAATGAAGGTCCCACACACAAACTAGATGGGTTTTCAATTTTTTGAAAACTCCCAATCTAAATAAAAATTGGTTTCTTGAGAATCATTTTTTCTTGGTAACCTTAATTTAAGCCTCACGCGCTACCCCTAGTCTATTCTCAATCTTTTCTGCAAATCACACAGTAGAGTTAGAGTTCAACACAGGGTAGTTACTGGGCAACTGAGCCAAACCTAGACCATCGGGTCAGTTTCCCCATATTTTCCTTCTGGGTGGGATATCTTGGAATGTCTGTATTGTTAATTTGTTAGGCATGTAAAGGTTTTTTATGGACTTTTTTTCACATCATCTTGTTACTTGTAGGCTGTGACTGAGATCTGCATCACAAATGCTGAAGGACACCTCGTACTGAAGAATGGTGATAAGCCCTGAATTTGTTGTGATGATGATTTTTGTAAAACGCGCAAAAGGTGTTTCTTCTTTCTTGAAATGAAAGGTATGCTTTGTTGTTCTTCTATCTACTTAAGTTTCTTTCAAAAATTAAACATGCATAAAATGGAACCAAAGATATCGCCTAATCATCTCTGTGAACTCTTGTGCATTAGTCACAAATTGCCCTATTACCAGATATACTAATTTTCCACAGTTGTTAACTGTGTGGATCATTTAAAACAGAACCTGCATGGGTGAGTGAATGGTTATTTCAGACAGTGGTCTCTTAGCTGGCTTCAGTAGTCAGCCGTCATCTTACCCTTCATTTATATGTTAGTTTGTATGTTTTGCTTCCCGTTGATTAATCTGTGATGTGTTATTTCACCAGTATTTGTTGTTTCTACTTTCTGGTTGATTTTATTGCGGAAAATCATTTTGTTTGATTCTATAATATATACTGCTTTCATTTTTTTAAACAGTTCTTGAAGTTCACCGGAGTCACAGAAGTTGGTAAATAAGCATTCGAGCAAGATACATTCTATTACCCATTCTAGTCTTAGGTTGCGGTATGGCTAATCTTATGGGACATTGTTCTCACTCCTGGTTTCCAGATCTTCCTTTCAAACTTTCGTTCTGAGATACAATTTTTATACAGTATTTCATTATATGTCTGGAGTAAGGAAAACATCAGCGGCCAAAGTGGCGAGAAGGGTTATTGATGATGTTTTCTGGCACTTTCGTATTTGTAAAGTGGACGTCTGTTCCATTATTCTAGTCGTATTTAGTTCTGAGTAATATGAGGATTCTGTATATTTAACACATGCTCCTTTTGCCCTCCTCAGTTAGCCCTTGTTGCATTACGGTTTAACTAGCCTTGTGCAGTTCGACTTTGTATTAGCTTGTTTGTTAGCCATGTCCGCAGTGCTAAATTGTTCCAAAAATATCAATCATTTCTACGACTTAGGCATCTCCTGTATCATAGGCAAACTGTACAGTAGGGAGTAGGCCGTTGATACTAGGACCCTTCACTAAGGGTAAGAAGGGAGTTTTCTACTCCCTCAGTTCTATGAAACATGTTAAAGATTTGTCTAAATTCGGATGCATCTAGACATGATTTATGATTTAGTTTCTACATACATTTAATTTTAATAAATCTCAGATACCTTTCATGGAAAGGAGAGAGTATTTATATTAATTTTTAACATCATGTCAGCTAGGACTTTGTTTTAGATTCTTCGTTAGCCATGTCCACAGTGCTGAATTATTCCAAAAATATCAATCATTTCTATAACTTAGGCCTCCTGTATCATAGCTAAAATGAATAGTTGGCCTGTTTATACTTGGTCAGTTCATTAAGGGTAAGAAGTGAGTTTTCCCGTTCTCTATGAGAAATTTAATTCGGCACATGGAAGCATATGCTCCTGCCACCGAAAAAATATTTTGAAATTTTTTAAAAAATCGAACAAAAATTTCTGCGCTTGCGTATCGACATTCTACGTGCGTACATCAAGTTTCGCGAAAATCTAACATTTTTTGTGACTTGTGTGAAGAAAAAAAACGTCAAGTACAGAAACTTTTTTTCACCAAAATTTATCTTTTTTACACATGATACTAAAAATGTAGGTTTTTCATGGAACCACTTTCTAAACGTGTAGAATTTCGAGGCGTACTCATTAATTTTGTGTCCGAGTTTTTTAACATTTTAATAGTGTGTTTTAAATGAAATTTAACTCCCGGGTGCCAAAACATCACTCCCTTTTCTATTTATATTAACTAGATGAGTACCTCGCGTGTTGCTGTGAAAATATATATAAGTATTTATATAAAATCATTAAAATTAATGGAAATGGTATTGGATGCAACATGAGATAAAATTCAGAATGAATAATAAGATACAAAGTATGTTTTGCATTTCTATGGTGATCTCTATATATGAATCAGGGTGTTAGATGTACTGATCGAAACATTGTACCAGATTACAAAAATATATTACATAACCCTTTTATCATTTTACTCGGCATTAAAGTCCACAAATTTTAGTCAAGAGCACCATATATTCACTCCAGATACAATTCATTTAGGTTATCAGCTTAATTCATTTACGAAGAAACATGCCAACAAAATTTTAGGAAGAACACAACGTGCCAGCAAATCTTATAGCTGGTAGGCATTCACGGATAATTAACATATAATCGGTCTAAATACATACTAATCAAATCTCAAACTCAGATTACTTGTAATTAGGCTAGAATTAATCGTTCCCCTAGATTAAATTCACACAGTATAAAATGTGGGTTGTGCACTTAAAAAAGTGGGTTGTGATCAAACCACATATAGACTGACCCTGAGAAAGTGAGAAGGAAAAAAAGGCACCAACAATTCACCATGCACTCCTTGCCGGGAACAACGGGGACGTTTCTGGAAATTCAAAAACTAAGATGAGTTAAACAAATAAGTATCTTTGTTATTGAGGTGAAACATGTGTGTGGTCCAAATAATTACAAATAAAACCACCGGAGTCATGTGCTTATCCATTTATCGCCAAAATATTCCCCATGAAGTATTCCTAGGGATGTGGAGTTTGTTATTCGCCAAGTTCAAAAGGAAGTTTGTTATTCATGCATGCACTGCGGGTTTTTTTTTAGCTTACCGCATCTGGAGTTTGTTATTCGCGTGTAGTCTCACCACGTCAACTGGCTCTAGGCGAGCATTACTTGATATCTTTTGGCGATTCATGCGAGTACTATTTAAGATTTTCTTGTAGTTCCCGTAGCCTTTTTCCACTTCCATCTCACCCGGAGTTCCGGACCAGCTTTCTCTCAACATTGCCGACGAAAGTTTCACCCGCGAGCATGGTGCGATGTACCAGAGGAAACAGATCTCTCTCCAGCTCCAGCTCCTCTCCCCGTCTCTCGTCTTCTCTCGTATCATGGTTGCAGCGATAGATCGGGGTGACGGCAGGTCGGTGTCGCATCGAGCTAGAAGGTGAGTCCATCCTCCACAATGTTCTCTGCCTCGACGTCTTTACCCCCGTCTAGTTGGCCCTCACGTTGCTCCCCACGCCTCGGGCAGCTGGACGCTCCGCCCTAAAATCTTTACTATTAAAGTGAAACATATGAATGTCTAGTGTTGTCACACATTCAAATATTTACAAACAATACCACCGGAGTCAATGTCCTTATCCATTTATCGCCAAAATATTCCCCCGTGGAGTATTAGGCATGTGGAGTTTGTTATTCGCCAAGTTCAAAAGGAAGTTTGTTATTCACGTGTGTAGTCTCACCACGTCAACTGGCTCTTTTTTTGAGAGCAACCACATATTTCATTAATCGAAAATCAAGTTACATGAAGCAACACATGTGGAAACTAAAAGACAAACCGGGATAAAATAATTATCCTGAATTTGCAGATAAAATTCTAAATGATCGAGAAATACAAAACGATCCCTAGGGTTTCCTGCAACCACCGTAGCCAGCGGCCGCCGTCCAATTCCAACGCCGCCGAGACGAACGCAAGAAGAGACGCCGAGCCTCCACCATTGCAAGATCCAAAAGAGCACCATCGCCAAGGAGGCTTTGTGAGTCGATGAACGAGGCCTGCTTGTAAGCGGCGAGGCACATGTCGCTGTGGCACGTCGACCGGGGACGTCCCCGTGCTGGTCTTGGACCAAGATACGCCGCCTCCCATCGACAAAGTCGGAGAAGAACGGCATATCCACCACCTCCGGACCAACATATTCGCTCCGAGAAGAACCACCTCGCCCCGGCCCCCGGCGCCGTCGTGGACAACGACAAACACCGATGACACGTCGAGAAACGGATCTCGCCGGATCCGAAGAACGGCGAGAAGACCAAGCTGCCGACCTGAAAGATCGACAAGCACACGTTGCCAACAACTCCGAGACGCCGCCGTGAAGGTCGCCGCCGGTGTGGGAGTGGAGTTGAGGCAGATTTATTTGCCCGGGCGTCGCTCCCACCACCCCAACGACGCACCACGGCGAGACAAGCCCAAACTACAAAACGGAGGAGGAACGAGGTCCCCTCCCCCTCCTGCCGCTGGAGCGGCAAGCGGAGGGAGAGGGGCCCAGAGCTCACGCCGGTGGAGATGGGATCTGGCCGCCGCCGCCTGGGAGAGAGGAGCAGGGCGAGCATTACTTGGTATCTTTCGGCGATTCCTGTGAGTACTATTTAAGATTTTCTTGTGGTTCCCATAGCCTTTTGCCACTTCCATCTCACCTGGAGTTTCGGACCGGCTTTCACTCAACATTGCCGACGATGTTTCACCCGCGAGCATGGTGCGATGTACTAGAGGAAACAGACCTATCTCCAGCTCCCCTCCCCGTCTCTCGTCTTCTCTCGTATCATGGTTGCAACGGCAGATCGGGGTGACGGCAGGTCTGTGTCGCATCGAGCTAGAAGGTGAGTCCATCCTCCACAATGTTCTCTGCCTTGAGGTCTTTACCCCCATCTAGCTGGCCCACACGGTGCTTCCCCACGCCTCGGTCAAGCCGGACGCTCCGCCCTAAAACAAGGCATGAACGCCCGCCGTTTCGTGACATGCCATCGTCAAAACGCCACGCCTTGCGCTCTAAAGCAGCCGCTGCATTGGACGCATGGACTTCTTGCCACGATGCAGGTGCAGCCGACGCCGGCGTCGCCGCCCATAGGCCCAGTCCTCGCGCGGACTCTAACCGCGCAAGGTTCAGAGGAACCCGCACTAGAGTAGACAGTGCATTCCGCCGGCAACACACACCGGATTGCAAGCGTGCAAGCGGGGAGGGGGGATGGCTAGCAGTGCATGCTCCTCATTGTGAGAATTTTGATGTGCAACTTCGTGAAATGAGAGCTAATCTTTGCTCTTATTTGGACGACCAAGACATCTAAGCAAGTCCTGGAGCTGCATGATTATAATCCCTTTTTTCTGAAACAAGGCAAAAGATTTGCCATTTTCATTGATTAAGGAGAAGTTTTAGAGGTCTTACAAACCAAACTTGGTAAAGCACCAAGCTAGATAACAAATTCCTACTCTCGCGGCATCATATTACAAAGTGCTTCGCATCGGCAAGGCTCCACAAAGAGACCTCCTCTTTGATCTTCATGACAAGCATGTTTGCGGTTGACAAAATATTCCTAAATACTCGAGCAATCCATTCCTTCCAAATCTCCCATGAAACAAGCATCGCTACTATGGCCTTCCCATGTTGGCTTCTTTTTTGAATCACGTCCCGCCACCATTCTTTGACGGAGTGAAGAGCGGTCCAATCTTGGGGTTGAATGTCAAGAAGACCGAGCCATGACTTCAAGCTTTCCCAAATGGGCCGAGTGAACCGGCAATGGAATAGTAGGTGTGCATCCGATTCTTGCACTTGGTTGCAAAGTTCGCCAACCTCTCTTTTGTAGACGATCCGCCGTCGAAACATAGTTTTGAAGAAAAAGCAATGCAAAGATCTTACACTTGGGGGAGCCCAAGGTCTCCATACTAAAGTAGTCACTGGGGAGGAGGTGTGTCCTAAGAATTGCATCTTCTTGCCAAGTTAGCCGAGTATGAACCGTCTTTTCCAAACTTCCAAGAAATGGAATCATCCGTGTCATGGTGTAGGTGCACACCTTGTAGCTTCTCCCATATATTGTAGAATTGTGAAATGTGATCCACTGAAAGCCCTTCTTGGGTATTAATTTGGGACATCCAATAGTCATCATTCAAAGCTTTTTTCACATAGCATCTTCTTTTCCTTGCAATCTTGTATATAAAAGGAGGGCAGCAGGGTAGCAATGTCTCTTTAGGCTCGGGAGAAGGAGGAGAAAAGAGTTGGATCGGAGGCGTTGGAAGAGGGAGTCTCAACTCCCTGTGTAAGATGTTCATCATCAACAAAGAAAATTCATACGAGCAGGACGTATGGGTTTTAGCATTCGTGCGCGCTAAGCCAGGGTAAATTTTTGTGTCTCTGTGTTGTGCTTGATCTTGCATGCTCTTCCCAGCGCCCTCCCGCCGAACTAAAAAGGGGTTGTAAATCCCCAGTGTCCACAGTCTAATGGACGCGACAATACCCAAAGATCATTTATGTGTGTTGAAAAATGTCCGTGCCCAAACATCACTTATGGGTGCCCAAAGTACAAACATGTGTTTTTAAACCCTAAACCAAGTCGTGTTGTAACTAAATAGATAGATTTCTTCCATTTCCTTCTCAATATGTTTCCATCCGCCCCACCGATTACCAGCGTAGCCCTTCACGCCAGCGACCCACACAGTCTTGAGTTCGAGTCCCATCCACACCCCACCTTTTTTGTTCATTTTCCACCCTTCTCATTTGCCCACCAAAACTAACTGAATGAGCCTAATTAGATGGAGTTGGCCCATTAGTCAAGTCGACACTCGGCTCTCAGCTCTGAGATAGCCCACAATGAAACCCTTTTTTTTTACGGAAAGGCAGAGCACAACTGCATTTCACTGATCAAAGTTTCTAAATTTCTCATTTCTTTCAACCTTTTTTCATACAATTTCAAGCTTACAAATTCCTCCCAAATTCACGCCTTTCCATACAATTTCAACATTACACCCAATGCGATTGTCATACCTACAAGACATGCCCAAATGTAATTGAAAAATTGTGATTGATCTTGAGCTTCCTAATCTTCTGGTTCAACTTCCTTAGCTCAACAACTACCTCTCTATCAATGCGTGATATGTCATCCGTCTCTTCTGCCGGGGCTTGCGCTGCGGCTACTATCGTCTGCGGCGGGATGGGCACCATTCTTCATGCTCTTCTAGCAGTTCATTCATCCGCGTTCGAGCGAGATCATCGAGCCAAAGGAAGAAACATTTTACCTACATGAACGCAAAACAGATTATCGTATTGCTCAAGGATCCCGATCATGAAAATAGTAGATTGCCCCGATTCTTGCCCCCTTATCGTTGCACACGTCGAATGGATGGTTGCAGTTCTTCGGTGTGCACGAAATCCTCCGAACAACGTCCGCCCCAGCACCCTGAGCAGAGGAAGATCAGCATCTCGATTCCCGAGTGGCGCAGGAGCTATAAGAAGACATGGAGCTCAATTCGCGACCGCCCGGAGCCGAAGGGGATCTCAGCGCCTCCGTGCATGGCCCCCGTAGCTGCAGCGAGATAGCCGCACCCTCCCCAACAATCTTCCCACCATCAAATGGCGCTCCCCGTTGATGTCGCCCTCTCGGTCGCCCGCGCCCTGCTCCGAGCTACCAACATGGGTCTCCACTAAGGGTGTCAAGTGGGATCCCACTTTTGTCCCACTTGTAGTATAATTTGACTTTTTTAGTACAAATTTTGACATCAAAATTTGAACTACATAGTACAAAATGACATCCCACTGGGATCCCACCTTGACACCCTAGTCTCCACCAACCCCGTCCCCCGCTTAGCTGATTCATGCTCACCGCTGCAAGCTTTGGCGACCGTTCCGCCGCTTTTATCTCACATGACCAACGGTTCACTACTGGGTCACACAAGCTGTGGCCCAACGGTTCGTCTCTCGGGTCCCACAAGCACCGGTCTGGTAATAGAGCTAGGTCTCCACATGCCGCCTGGTCCCACCACTAGTAGGAAAAAGCCTATAGGGGCACGACTAATGGCGGCGGGCGCAGAGAGCGCACATTGCTGCTCTTTTTAGCGCGGACGGAAAAAAGCATACGCGACTAGTTAGCCGGTAGTGGCAGCGTATTGCCCGGCAGGCACGCGACTAGTAAGTGGGGACCACCTTTCCATAGGACAACAAAATCGACGAGATCAGTTTCGATCTGTTTACCTCTATCCATCGCGTTGCTTGCTATCGAAGAAGTCGACGATCTTGAACGTGCCATCGAGATCAGCTCATTGTCGCCTCTAATTCCCACAGACGGCGCCAATTGACAAGGGATTAACTTGTCAATGCCTACAAGTTGTAGACTAGGGTTTTGTTGGAAGTAGAGGGCAAGTAGATCTCGAGTGTTTCAGCCGGAAAAGTACTCGACTACTTATGAAAACTAGGGTTGTGTTGACAATGATTCAATCCTCTCTTTGTCCCTTGACTCCCCCTTATATAGGAGGCGGAGCCGAGGGTTTCGTATTACACAAGTTTACGGATTCGGGACTCTGAGTTCAACCCGTAAAGTTACAAATCTCTGCTTTCCTAATACAACTCTATCTTTCCTTAACAACTAATTGGGCTTCCGAACTTCATATTCTTCGACCTGTGGGCCTTCAGTAAACCCCGGGTACCATCTTCGGCAGGCCCATTGGGGATCCTATGTCACCCGGCAACACGCGACAGGTATGTTGTTAGTGGCAGCGCGCAATATTGGCACACGACTGATATTTGTTCATGTACCTAACAAACACATAAAAGTCTATTTTTTGTGAGTGCGCACGATGCGTCAATGGTTGCACTGTATAAGACGATAAGCATAGTGTAAACGCACCAACTTTGATGCTATATGTATGTATGTATCTGTCACACTCTCTCAAAACACAAAACTTTACGAAGATTGTCGTCTATTGACCATGGGAAGAGCTTCTTGACATAGGTATGCCTACAAGGCATATCGAATAAGTACCCCTGATCCACAGGAAAGCGGGAAGCCCATGGACTCGAAGCTTGGGAGGCCCAAAAGGTTGGAGGTCCTCGGATTAGGAAGTTAGAGTTATTGTAGGCAACTTGTATCAATATAGGGAAAGGCCCAACGCGGCCCGACAATTTGTAACTTGTACGACACGGAAAAGCCTCGGCTTCACCTCCTATATAAAGGGGAAGCCGAGGGTGAAAAAAAGGACCGAATCATTGTAACCTAGCCACCGTAATATCGAGTTGAGCACCTTTGTTCGGCTGAACCTTCGAGATCTACTTGCCCTCTACTTCTTACGAAACCCTAAGTCTACAATATGCAGTCATTGACGAGTTAATCCCTCGTGAATTGGTGCAGTCTGTGGGGGAGGTTGCAAGGTTCTGATCTCGATGGCATCGTCAACATCATCATTGGTAGCAAGCAACGCGATGGAAGGAGGTTGTGGCACCCCCGGGATCAAGGTTAGACAAATACCAGATCTTCATCTGACATAAGCCTAATCTCGAGCTCGGAAGACTACAGTGAGAGAATCGGTAACACAACAGTGACTCTACGACTCAAAAGCATATATTACAACTCTTAGCGAGAGTAAGCTCCAAATTATTACACGCGAGAGGTCAACGACCCAACATTCAACAAGCAACGGAAGCAAATTATGTTATTCTAAATAACAAGATAGCAAAGGGCTTAAGAAGCCATAACATAAAGCGACGTCCCAGCCCATAAGTCGCGAGACTGCTGCGCTGGGAACTCCAAACTAACCATCGATGTTAACGTAGAAACCACCTTCGGTCGTAGCGACTTCATCTGAAACAAAAGCATGCAAAGGCTGAGTACGAGGGACTCAGCAAGACTTAGTACAACCTTTTAGCAAAGCGGGTATGCGGGCTTTTACGGTAGATCTTCTTTTGCGTAAAGCCAGTTTTCCTTTGTAAGATAAGAGAGAAGAGAAGTTCGACTACTCAGAACCTTTAAAAGGGGATAAGAGAGCGACATCTCTATCTCTATTGATCATCATCTTGTATCCACCAATCTTCATCATCTCGAACCACTATCCTCGGATTACCCCCTCAACACCCGAAGAAGGTATCCGTAAGCACACATTGGTTGCCAAGTTTTACGATTAGGTTCATGTTCTCTATGATCTCCACGTCTGTTCCCAAGTCGTCCATAACCAGTGGACACGGCTTTTCGAAAAGATTTAACCTGCGAGGGTGCACAACTTTACCCACACGTGCCAACCGACTCTTAATGCCAATATATTAGCTCTCTTCAGTGGAGAGCCGGCAGAGGGTGGTCGACCACGACCTTTACCTTGCTGTCGATGAGACCGTGAGTCACGCGCTAAGGATTATTCCGCCGTAACAGGTCAAGTCCCGAAGTCGGTCCTTAACGATGTGTACCGAGGTGGGTTTCCCCAGAGGCCGCAACCCCCAGCCACCACGACCACGCTTACACCTGCTCTGTTATGTACCTTTAACCCCCAAGCAAAATGCAATGCATATGACCGGGTAACGCGCAAACTATGTGACTCATGGAATCTACTAGGCAAGTTAGTGAGTCGAGAGGGTACCATAATAGGGCCTCGTGTGGTTGTACGCTCGATCTTGGTTCAAGAGGCGAGAACTCGGTTCCTAGGGTCGGCGAAACGAAACAACCCACCACATCCCAATGTGGCCTCCCGTCTGAGCCTTTAATCATGTTTATCATCATCTCTATACTTACCACGTCAACCTGTCATGCTAGATTCATTTCATTGTGAGGCTCCAGTCCGAAGACCGGAGTAGTAGCGTAACAAACTAAGCATGGCTAAGCATAAGAGATAAAGGCTCTCGCGACGCACACATGCCAAACCTAGTTATGCTAGAAAGCGAGTGGATCGAGGGTATCGAGGCTACAAAGGTCGGACATGCAACGAGATAGGGTAACTCTATCTATCGATAAAAGACGAGTTGAATCGTATGCGATATGTAGGAACCACGAGATAAAAGCATTTCGAAATCATAGATGAACCAGGTTAGGGCTTGCCTTGTCCCTCGGCGGATAAGTACGGTTCTTCGGTGGCGTTGACGTCGGACTCCGGCTCGGATCCTAGCGCGAAGAACCAAATGCCGGAAAGGAAACAAACATTCATGACATGGCATAATGCAATGCGCATACAATATGGATGATATGTCAGGTTAAAGGAATTCGGTAAACCCTAAGTGCATCGTCAGATTAAAGGGGTGCCGACATCGGACACCGCCATATGAGAGGGGTTCTTTTAGGGTTTCACTACATTTACAAGTTCAAAGGTTGTAATGATGTATGAATTACTCCTAAACTTGTAGAGAATGTTTTTCTGAACATTTCGGTATATTATATGTCTTTTTCTGAATTAATATGAATTAGTGATGAATTAAACAAGATTTAACCATTTTACGAAATTCTGGAAAAATAATAAAAGTATGACAAGTTGGACCCACTGTCAGCATTTTAATATTTTAGAAATGATTAAAATCCTGACAGGCAGACCCCACATGTCATATAAATAAATAAAACCGAAAATAAAAGAAAATATAAAAAGAAATGGCCGGCTGACGTCATAATGACGTCAGCGCGACGTCAGCCATGGCCTGGCCGGCCAGGTCGGGCACGGCCTGGGCGATTGAGCGGCCGGGAGGACGCGCTGCTGCGCGCGTTGGATGCGCGCGAGGGCGCGAACCTCTGGGAGCGCGGCGCCGCCCGCCAAAGGTCGCCGGAGACGGCCGGCGGCGGAGCTCGCGCGGAGGCCGGGGCCGGGCGCACGTCGCCGGGACGCTACGGGCAGCAATAGAGGGAGGCGAGCAGCGCTTGAGGACCGGGGGCTCACGGGGAAGCGGATGGAGTTGGCGGCGAGCTCCGGCGGGGTCGGAATCGCCGGCGAGAGGCGACGTCCGGCGGCACGGGCTCCGCTCGATTGGCGCGGTAGAGAGATCCCCGGCGGCCGGCGATTGGTGGATAAGAACCAGGACGTCGTGGCGGAGCTTGGGAGCTTCTCGGAGGGGCGCGGGGTGGCCGGAAACGGCGGCGACGGCGAGCGGCCGTGGGCTAGGGTTTGCTCTGCGGGTGGAGAAAGGGGAAAAGAGGAAGAAGGGGTGGCGTGCTGGGCTTCTCCTGCGGCGGCGGCGGGCTTTATCCCGGCCGGGCGGCGAGGAAGATCCGGGCGGCCGGCTCCATCGACGGCCACGGCGTCGACGAGCGGGAGCCTGCACTGCTGCGTGGAGAAGAAAGGGGTTTTGCGAAAACCCCCCTGGATTTTAGGGTTTTCTCGGGAAATTTTAAAACAAGGTGCATTTTTATGATTTTTGGGGTATTTTGACCCAAATTTCAAGGGGATTTTTGCACAAATTTTATTGGAACAAAACTACAACAATTTGCAACATTGTTTCAAACTATTTTAGTGCAAAGTTTCTCAAATTAAATGCAAATGCATGCATGCTTATGAACAAACCAGCAACATTATTTGATTAGCAAAGTTGGTCTGTTACAACTCTACCCCCTTACAAGAATCTCGTCCCCGAGATTCCTAAGTTTTAGAAAAGAAGGCAGGGTACTCAGATCGGAGATGATCCTCTCGTTCCCGGGTTGCTTCGACTCGGAGTGATGAGACCATTGAACTTTCGGGAATTTGATGGTTTGACGCCGAGTTTTACGCTCGGCTTCATCAAGGATACGAACAGGATACTCTCGATAGGTCGAGATCCTCTTGGAGATCAAGTGTTTCGTGATCAACACCACGGATGGGATCTTTGAAGCAACGTTTGAGTTGGGAGACATGGAAGACGTCATGAACTTTAGGAAAAGTTGGAGGGAGTTCCAACTTGTAGGCAAGTGCACCTCGTTTTGCAAGGATGCGGAAAGGACCAACATAGCGAGGAGCTAGTTTGCCTTTTATACCGAAACGATGGACACCTCTTAAAGGAGTGACTCGAAGATAAGCTTGCTCGCCAACTTCATAGCGAACTTCTTGATGATGACGATCGTAATTGCTCTTTTGACGAGATCGAGCAGCTTTCAAACGCTCTCGGATAATGCCAACTTGATCTTACGCTTCCTTGATCATGTCCGGTCCAAAGAAGCTGTCTTTCACCGGTTTCGACCAATTCGAGAGGGGTTCGACATTTCCGTCCATAAAGAGCTTCAAAAGGCGCCATGCCCAGGGCTAGATTGGAAGCTGTTGTTATAGGAGAATTCAGCAAATGGAAGGCACTTTTCCCAATTCTTGCCGAAGGATATAACACGGGCTGCGAGCATGTCTTCAAGGATTTGATTCACCCTTTCGGTTTGACCACCGGTTTGGGGATGATAGGCCGTGCTGAAGGAAAGATTTGTCCCCATGGAGTTTTGAAGGCTTTCCCAGAATTTCGAGGTAAACAAGCTTCCACGATCAGAGATGATCTTCTTCGGAACACCGTGAAGAGAGACTATCCGGGATATATAGAGATCTGCTAGTTGACTAGCACGAATACTTTCCCGAACAGGAAGAAAATGAGCAACCTTGGATAGACGATCCACCACTACCCATATGGAGTCATTTCCCTTTGGAGTTTTGGGAAGTCCGGTAATGAAATCCATGCCAATTTCATCCCATTTCCATTCAGGAGTTGATATAGGTTGAAGAGTACCAGCTGGTCTTTGATGCTCAGCTTTTACACGACGACAAACGTCGCATTCAGCTACAAAGCGAGCGATTTCTCTTTTCATCCGGGTCCACCAGAACCTTTGGCGAAGATCCTGATACATCTTTGTACTTCCCGGGATGAATAGATAGAGGAGACTCATGAGCTTCTCGGAGGATAAGCTCTCTCGGGTTCTTTTTCTTCGGCACCACCAAGCGGTTACCAAAGTATACAACACCTTGATCGTTGACGGAGAAACATTTAGCATCTCCGCTAGCAATGTTCTCTTTGATCTTAGTGATACCCAAATCACGCTTCTGAGCGGCTTTGATCTGGTCTTCAAGAGAGGATTTCACCTCTAAGTTGGCAAGGAATCCCTGAGGAACAACTTCAAGATTGAGTCTTGCAAATTCCTCATGGAGGGCAGGTTGACATTCCTTGAGCATCAGATTGTTGCAATATGACTTCCGACTTAGCGCGTCAGCAACGACGTTGGCTTTGCCGGGCTGATAGTTAAGACCCAAATCATAGTCTTTGATGAGTTCCAACCATCTTGTGCGTGTCGAGATTCAGATCCGGTTGGGTAAAGAGATACTTCAGACTTTGATGATCCGAGTATAACTCGCAACGATTACAGTAAAGGTAAGGTCGCCATTGCTTAAGAGCATGGACCACGAGTTGCAAGCTCTAGATCATGAGTTGGATAATTGAGCTCATGTGGCTTCAATTGTCGAGAGGCATAAGCCACTACATGGCCATCTTTCATCAACACACATCAGAGCCCTTGAAGAGAGGCATCACGAGAAGATGACAAAGTCTTTGCTTGTGTACGGAAGGACAAATACCGGAGCGGTAGTCGGCTTTACTTTCGGTGTCGAAAACTTTCTTCAGCCTTCTCCGACCACTCAAATTTCTTATCTTTCTTGAGAAGATCGAGTCATTGGTTTGGCGATCTTGGAGAAATTCTCGATGTATCGACGGTAATAACCCGCCAATCCAAGAAAACTCCGAATCTCTTTGGCTGACTTAGGAGTCTTCCGGTCAAGAACGGATTGAACTTTATCTGGAATGATCGCAACACCTTTTGCGAGAGACCACATGGCCTAGGAAGATGAGCTCTTGTAGCCAGAACTCACATTTAGAAAACTTGGCATAGAGACGATGTTCACGAAGCTTGGTCAGCACCAAACGCAAGTGTTCAGTGTGTTCTTCTTCGGTTTTGGAGTAGACCAGAATATCATCAATGTAGATAATGACGAATTTGTCAAGATACTCCATAAACACTGAGTTCATGAGCCGCATAAAAGTGGCTGGAGCATTTGTGAGGCCAAAGGACATGACGGTGTACTCGTAAAGACCATAACGAGTCATGAACGCCGTTTTTGGAATGTCCTCCGTTCGGATTTTGATTTGATGGTAGCCTGATCTCAAATCCATCTTGGAAAAGACTGTGGCACCACTCAATTGATCAAAAAGATCATTGATTCGAGGTAGAGAATACTTGTTCTTGATGGTTACTGCGTTGAGCGGCCGGTAATCAACAACCAGACGCGGAACATTGGTATCCCTCTTCTTGACAAAGAGTGCAGGACATCCCCAAGAAGAAGTACTAGGTTGGATGTATGTTTTCCCTTCTAACTCTTCCAACTGCTTCTTCAGTTCAACCAACTCTTCTCGAGGCATACGATAAGGACGTCGAGATACGGGAGCGATTCCGGGAACCAGCTCGATGACAAACTCCACACTTCTATCGAGGTGGCATGCCGGGTAATTCTTCCGGAAAGACATCGGGAAGTCACAAACCACGGAACATCGGAAATTTCAAGCGGAGGTAAGACATCAAGGGAATACAACTCAGCATCGGGAATATGTCTTGTTGATGGAGATGTTCTTGCCGAAGACCAATACAAAATGGAGCTTCAGGAAAGATCGGTCGAGTAAGAGACACGGCTCCACAATCAATGACAGCCTGATATTTAGCTAGCCAATCCATGCCCAAAATGATATCTATGTCGGTTGACTTGAGGGAAATGAGGGGAATCGGAAAAAGAAGATATCCAATCTCGATTTTATTCCCACGACTGACCATAGCGGTATACCAACTAGAACCAGGGGAATGAACCATAAGAGGGGTAGACATAACTTCAAAAGGAATGTCATGCAGTTGAGCAAACTCTTGAGATATGAATGAATGTGATGCTCCAGAATCAAACAGAACTGTAGCTATAACGGAGTTGATTCGAAGCGTACCCATTATGACGCTTGGATCTGCTTCAGCTTCTTCAGCAGTGACATGGGTCAGACGACCATGACCAGCAACTGGAGGTTTAGTAAACTTCTTTGGTGGTGGAGCACCACGAACAGAAGTATTGTGGGGGCACTCCTTCATGTAGTGACCGGGTTGACCACAAGTGAAGCACGCACCACTGCCTGGAGTACCCATAGCGGGACGATAGTTGGTTCCGCCGGCATTGTTTGGAGCTTGTGGGCGAGGAGCATAACCAGAAGGCTTTGGTGCATTAGGAGCACGAGGCACAGCACTGTATGGAATGAAAACACAACGGCGCCGATTGCACGATCCGGAAGGCGAGAAGTATCTCGAGGACGCTTGCGAGTTTCCTCATACTCCACCTTTCCTCTTCTCGCCTTCATAGCCTTGTTGACAAGATCTTGGCAGGTTGGGAAGTCCGGGAGATGAAGATCTCGACGAAGATCGAGGATCCGGTCCCTTGCGGAACAAGGCTTGCTTCTTGGCATCAGTGGAAGTTTCTTCAGGAGCATAGCAGGCAAGACGATAAAAATTACCTTGGTAATCACAGATAGAACCACTGCCCTGCGTCAGCTTCAGAAACTCTTCTCTTTTCTCGTCCATCAGACCCTCTGGGATATGATATGCACGGAAAGCGGCTTTGAACTCTGGCCAAGTTACGACATGACCAGCAGGCTGCATCAACAAGAAGTTTTCCCACCATGAACCAGCAGCTCCTTCAAGATGGTAGGTGGCAAAGTTCACCCAATCTGCTTGAGCAGCGTGGGCAACCTCAAGCTTGCGCTCGATGGTACGGAGCCAGTAGTCAGCATCAAGTGGCTCAGTGGAATAGCTGAACACTGGTGGGGTGAGGCGGATGAAGCTTCGAATCCCCACTTGTTCCTCATGACGCTGAGCTGTGTTACGCTCAATCCTTTCAAGGAGCCTAATGTTGTCTGCGCGATTGGCTTCATACATGGCCATAAGTTGGACCATAGAAGGAGGAGGGGGAAGGTCAGGATTCTCCTCGTGGCCATCTCCACGACCATTGCCACGGCCATGACCACGGCCAGCACCACTTCTAGTACCGCCTGACATCCTGAGGAGAAAACATAAAACCATGAGACACGGATTCACCAGAAGGATTCAACAAAAGGATAGCATGTACCGAATGCAATGTGCATGCTGAAGGACAAGACATGTGATATAAAGATATATCATCGTATCGATCATAGTAGTTGAACAAGCATACGAAATGTATACACTACCAACCGACTCACAAACCATGAAAATGGAATGCAAAGATGACATACTATCACCATGTCGCATAAAGGCAAACAATTGGATGCTAAGCACCCAGAAGCAAGAATAAAGGAACAATGCTTCGGATGAGCTGAGGCATTACGGAAACTACGAGACAAGCAACCGGATACGGAGTGCTGGAGAAAAATAACCCAAACCCGTGTATCCTAGAGATTTGAATTGATAGGAAAGAAGAGAAACCTTTTTCCAATCAAAACCAGATAAGATGACTCAGCATTAGAGTGACACCAGGTAAGGAGTAAAAAGAATCCTATTCAGAGTTTTGCAAATAATCTTTAGCTTTCAAATAGTTTTCGCAACCACTAGACTCAACATCGACCAGTTACCAAGGGTTTCCTACAGACAGTCCTGCTCTGATACCAAAACCTGTGGCACCCCCGGGATCAAGGTTAGACAAATACCAGATCTTCATCTGACATAAGCCTAATCTCGAGCTCGGAAGACTACAGTGAGAGAATCGGTAACACAACGGTGACTCTACGACTCAAAAGCATATATTACAACTCTTAGCAGAGTAAGCTCCAAATTATTACACGCGAGAGGTCAACGACCCAACATTCAACAAGCAACGGAAGCAAATTATGTTATTCTAAATAACAAGATAGCAAAGGGCTTAAGAAGCCATAACATAAAGCGACGTCCCGGCCCATAAGTCGCAGGTCTGCTGCACTGGGAACTCCAAACTAACCATCGATGTTAACGTAGAAACCACCTTCGGTACGTAGCGACTTCATACGAAACAAAAGCATGCAAAGCTGAGTACGGGGACTCGGCAAGACTTAGTACAACCTTTTAGCAAAGCGGGTATGCGGGCTTTACGGTAGATCTTCTTTTGCGTAAAGCCGGTTTTCCTTTGTAAGATAAGAGAGAAGAGAAGTTCGACTACTCGAGAACCTTTAAAAGGGGATAAGAGAGCGACATCTCTATCTCTATTGATCATCATCTTGTATCCACCAATCTTCATCATCTCGAACCACTATCCTCGGATTACCCCCTCAACACCCGAAGAAGGTATCCGTAAGCACACATTGGTTGCCAAGTTTTACGATTAGGTTCATGTTCTCTATGATCTCCACGTCCGTTCCCAAGTCATCCATAACCGTGGACACGGCTTTTCGAAAAGATTTAACCCTGCAGGGGTGCACAACTTTACCCACACGTGCCAACCGACTCTTAATGCCAATATATTAGCTCTCTTCCGTGGAAAGCCGGCAGAGGGTGGTCGACCCACGACCTTTACCTTGCTGTCGCCGAGACCATGAGTCACGCGCTAAGGATTATTCCGCCGTAACGGGTCAAGTCCCGAAGTCGGTCCTTAACGATGTGTACCGAGGTGGGTTTCCCCGGAGGCCGCAACCCCCGACCACCACGACCACGCTTACACTGCTCGTTATGTACCTTTAACCCCCAAGCAAAATGCAATGCATATGACCGGAGTAACGCGCAAACTATGTGACTCATGGAATCTACTAGGCAAGTTAGTGAGTCGAGAGGGTACCATAATAGGGCCTCGTGTGGTTGTACGCTCGATCTTGGTTCAAGAGGCGAGAACTCGGTTCCTAGGGTCGGCGGAAACGAAACAACCCACCACATCCCAATGTGGCCTCTCGTCTGAGCCTTTAATCATGTTTATCATCATCTCTATACTTACCACGTCAACCTGTCATGCTAGATTCATTTCATTGTGAGGCTCCAGTCCGAAGACCGGAGTAGTAGCGTAACAAACTAAGCATGGCTAAGCATAAGAGATAAAGGCTCTCGCGACGCACACATGCCAAACCTAGTTATGCTAGAAGCAGTGGATCAGGGTATCGAGGCTACAAAGGTCGGACATGCAACAGATAGGGTAACTCTATCTATCGATAAAAGACAGTTGAATCGTATGCGATATGTAGGAACCACAGATAAAAGCATTTCGAAATCATAGATGAACCAGGTTAGGGCTTGCCTTGTCCGTCAGCGGATAAGTACGGTTCTTCGGTGGCGTTGACGTCGGACTCCGGCTCAGATCCTAGCGCGAAGAACCAAATACCGGAAAGGGAAACAAACATTCATGACATGGCATAATGCAATGCGCATACAATATGGATGATATGTCAGGTTAAAGGAATTCGGTAAACCCTAAGTGCATCGTCAGATTAAAGGGGTGCCGACATCGGACACCGCCATATGAGAGGGGTTCTTTTAGGGTTTCACTACATTTACAAGTTCAAAGGTTGTAATGATGTATGAATTACTCCTAAACTTGTAGAGAATGTTTTTCTGAACATTTCGGTATATTATATGTCTTTTTCTGAATTAATATGAATTAGTGATGAATTAAACAAGATTTAACCATTTTCTGAAATTCTGGAAAAATAATAAAAGTATGACAAGTTGGACCCACTGTCAGCATTTTAATATTTTAGAAATGATTAAAATCTGACAGGCAGACCCCACATGTCATATAAATAAATAAAACCGAAAATAAAAGAAAATATAAAAAGAAATGGCCGGGCGACGTCATAATGACGTCGGCGCGACGTCGACCATGGCACTGGCCGGCCAGGTCGAGGCACGGCCTGGGCGATTGAGCGGCCGGGAGGACGCGGCTGCTGCGCGCGTTGGATGCGCGCGAGGCTGGCGAACCTCCTGGGAGCGGCGCCGCCCGCCAAAGGTCGCCGGAGACGGCCGGCGGCGAACTCGCGCGGAGGCCGGGGCCGGGCGCACGTCGCCGGGACGCTACAGGCAGCAATAGAGGGAGGCGAGCAGCGCTTGAGGACCAGGGGCTCACGGGGAAGCGGATGGAGTTGGCGGCGAGCTCCGGCGGGGTCGGAATCGCCGGCGAGAGGCGACGTCCGGCGGCACGGGCTCCGCTCGATTGGCGCGGTAGAGAGATCCCCGGCGGCCGGCGATTGGTGGATAAGAACCAGGACGTCGTGGCGGAGCTTGGGAGCTTCTCGGAGGGGCGCGGGGTGGCCGGAAACGCCGGCGACGGCGAGCGGCTGTGGGCTAGGGTTTGCTCTGCGGGTGGAGAAAGGGGAAAAGAGGAAGAAGGGGTGGCGTGCTGGGCTTCTCCTGCGGCGGCGGCGGGCTTTTATCCCCGGCCAGGGGGCGGCGGGGAAGATCCGGGCGGCCGGCTCCATCGACGGCCACGGCGTCGACAGGCAGGAGCCTGCCTGCCTGCGTGGAGAAGAAAGGGGGTTTTGCGAAAACCCCCCTGGATTTTAGGGTTTTCTCGGGAAATTTTAAAACAAGGTGCATTTTTATGATTTTTGGGGTATTTTGACCCAAATTTCAAGGGGATTTTTGCACAAATTTTATTGGAACAAAACTACAACAATTTGCAACATTGTTTCAAACTATTTTAGTGCAAAGTTTCTCAAATTAAATGCAAATGCATGCATGCTTATGAACAAACCAGCAACATTATTTGATTAGCAAATTTGGTCTGTTACAGAGGTAAACGAGTCCAACCTGATCTCGTCGATTTTGTTCCTCACCCTCCCGCCTGTTTGCATGCATATGCCAATTTGGAGGAGTCGATGGTGTCACACCCCAACTTTTGCAACCATGTTTAGTTGTCCTTAGTGCAAATATAAGGGGGAACAAAAACTTTTTCTAAATACTAATTAGATGAATTGCCTTGATCTGTTTGTTATAATGAATTGGCTTGATCTGCTGATAAATGAATTGTCTTGATTTGCTTGTTGAGTTTTGTCTTGAGCTACCTCAAAGAACAACACCTCTAGTGGTAAAACAAACAACTCACCTAATAAAACACATGTGTGTCCTAGGAAAAAGTCGTTTTCCTTTTTCTCCACATCAAACTTTTCTACTCATGGCAACATGAGTATGCCTACTTAAAATTCCCCTTTGTGTTTATCTAGCTCAAATCATACTTGATTCAAAACTTGGGATCATCTACCCCTTTCTACATCCTTCTCTTATACTCTAGTCAAAACCCCTCCAACATCACAATTTTGGCTAAGTTCTGAAATTATTATCAGATTCACTTTTGGAGCTTTTTGATTAAGTTATCCTTTTCCATCCAATGTACCTCACTTGGCCCTAGACCTACCTTATCATGAGCACTTCCAAAGATTGTCCTTGCCTTGAACCAGATCTCTCTTATATCCACTTATCCTTGTTGGTTTTGAGGCCAAGTCAACAATCTGTTTTGGCAGGCTTATAAGATTCCAACATTGGCAGTTGATCTCTAAGCACCCACAACTGTTATTGGTGACCTTAATGCATGGATCTCATCTGTGCATCACCATATACAACTTCCACGTCTTGCATGTCTCAGTCAATCCTTGCAACTCCTATATCCAACTTGATCGTATACCCTATCCAATGTTTCAACTCTAGATCACTTCCTTCACTTTTACCTCTTGTTTTCCTTTAATCCAAGTTTTATCTCCACAAAACCAGGTATGTGGATGATTGCTACATAATGTAGTAATCATATACCCTTGAGATTATATTTCCCTAATTGATTATTACTTCTTTTAGTAAATTGTTCCAAAACCCTATTCCTTTTTCTTCACTAGTTTTAACCCCAAAAATTGTTTCTGGATTTATTAAATCTTTTCAAATTGTTTCCTAAAAGAAAACAAGGAAATGAAATGGGTTTTGTTTATCATCCCATTTCTACCAAGTACTGATTTCTAGAACATTACTTTCTATTTTGCTTTCCTTTAACAAAAGGCTTGTTTATGGTACTTATACCATTTCTTGTTTTTCTCTTGTTTATTTAAAATTGAGAAAAAACTCTACCTTACTTGATAAAGTAAGTAGAACATTTTGAATCCTATATTCTACCTAACCTCTCTCAACTTTATTCAAAGTCCACTTCAATTAAATTCCTTCCCGTTTGTCCCTATACAATTGAGGTGTTTCAAATACTTTTCAAATGAATTCAAATGGCAACACTTGCACCTCTTATGCACATCTCTGATCTACCACATTGTATCCCCTCATCCTCCAATTCTTGATCAAATGGATGATCATTTGATACTTTCAAATGGATTCCTTTCAACTAACCCTAGACTTAGGGAGTAATTCCAACCACTCCCAATTGACCTCTTATTTGAAGAACAACTTTTATTGCATCATACCCATCTCACTCCTCTATTCTTCTCCATCATCACCTTGACCTCATTAATTGAGTGTTTAGGTTATCATATTCATCCTTGATGTTATGTGATTGTCTAACTCACTATCTCCCTTAATTTTCCCAACCATCATCTAAACAGCAATCAACATCACCTTTTGGTCAACCATATCTAACCTCATCCTCACCTCACCTACATGAGCTATCATCTCTTGTGACCTTGAGATAACTCCACTTTGTGATCCAACTTTGATAATGGCATACACTTTAATCTCTCTCTTTTCATATTCACTACACCAACACAACACCACCCCATCTACCTAAACATGCTCATGCATTGTTTCATGTGGTGAATCCCAATCCTCTCGTATTGAATTCAAGTGAAAACTTCTAAATCATCGACTATACCCTTGGGTCTATTTTTCATCTTAGGTTTGTCACAACTAAAGTGGTAGCAAATATCCTCCTAGTACATATCACCCTCACACCTCTTTTTGTCTATATGTATCTACTCCTATTCTTATCATCATCAAAGTCACCCATTGATATTACCTCATCAACATCATGCCTTGGTCTATCCACATGGATGTCGTGCATCTCTCTCTCTCATTGTTCACTTGTGTTTGGCAAAAACGGAGACATCCATTGTGTATACATGACAATTTCGGCCAGCATTTCCTCCTCACTTCCTTCTTCCACAGGTCTTGTCGCCCACCTAACCCAATCAATGTAGAGGCAGCCACCCACCTTAGCCAATCAAAAAGGAGGCAGACAACCATCCTCCCTCTATAAAAGAGGCTTGGCCGGCCACCTCCTTTCCTCTTGCTCTCATTTTTTTTCACTCCCCACTCACTCCTCCACCTTATCTACTCCCTCATAACCTTCTCCTACCTCTCCCCCACGAAATGTTGTTCCTCCTAGCTACCATGGCCGACCATGGCCATGGCCATGGAAAGCACACCAAGATGCAGCTCCCCTCCTCCCTCAAGCTCCTCCTCTCCCTTGGTCACCATGAGAGCATCCCTCTCTCTTTTCCCCTAACCCTAGATGGTTTCCTCTCCCCTTATATTTTCCTCTCTTACTAAGATTGGATCTTGATGCAGGTGCATGTTGAACCAAGCATGGAGAAGCTTCACCTATCCTCAGATCTGAAGTTTTTTTACCAAAGTTCGCGCCATTCAGTAATTTCTGCAATCTTGTTGTTTCAGATTCTATACGGGTGTGTTCGGTTCCAGGACGCGAAGGAATGGAATGGTTCCGTCCCGAGGTCACGGGACGGTTCCGATCCTGTGTTCGGTTCGGAAAGGAACGAGGAACGGAATGGTTCCATATTGTGTTCGGTTGGAGGAACTGGGACGGAACGGAATAGCCATAATCATGGCCTAAACATGATTTTTTTTGTCCAAATCAAAATTAACAAATCCCTAAACTTTTTTTTTGTGCAAACCAAAATTATCAAATAGCAAAGCCCCCGCCGCTCGCGTATGCTCTGCCGCCGCCGCGTGCGCTAGCCGCCGTCGGGCGTGCCTCGCCGCCGCCCGCCTGTGCCGCTCCGCCGGATGAGCTAGCTGCCGCCGGCGTGCCACGCCGCAACGCGTGCTGGCCGCCGAGCCTCATCACTGCCGCGTGCGTGCCTTGCCGGCGCCGGGGGTTCCTCGCCGCCGCGCGCATGCTTGTCGCCGCCGCGTGTGCGCTGGCCGCCACCGGGCGTGCCTCGCCGCCACGCGCATGTGCCGCTCCGCCGGGTGAGCTGGCCGCCGACGGGCTTGCCTCGCCGCAGCGCGTGCTGGCCGCCGAGCCTCATCGCTGTCGCGCGCGTGCCTGGCCGCCGTCGGGCGTTCCTTGCCGCCGCGCGCATGCTGGCCGCAGCCGCACGTGCGCTGGCCGCCGTAGGGCGTGCCTCGCCGCCGCGCGCGTGAGCTGGCCGCCGCTGTGAATGCTTGGCCGCCGCGCGCTGAGAGAGTTCTTTTTTTTATTTGTTAGGTGATGAACTGATGATTAACGCCTCGTTCCTCCGGATTCGCCGAATCGGTGGGATGGGTTCGTTCCGCATCTTTGCGGTATATTCCATCCCGAGGAACAACTTGGTTCCATTCCTTCTACCCAACCGAACACAAGAATGGGTGCTAGGTGCGGAACCGTTCCGTTCCATTCCACCTGATTCTGGAACCGAACACACCCTACGATCTTGTAAAATCCACCAAAACACGTGTATAGCTCCGAATCGAGTTATTCAAAGTTCCACGGGTAACCACAGAAAAGATCTACAACTTGGCGTTGGTTTCATCCTCAAATTCGTTACAGATTTTCCTGAGTAAATAAAGTTCTGAAAACATGCAAAATCACTGTTTGTTAGATTTAATCTTTTCTACAAAATATTTTTGGGAAAACTCAACTTTGGGTGAAAGAACTCTTCCATAGCTTCATTTTGCCGTTGGTTCCACTACAAGTACCCTCCTAAAACTGAAATGGTACACAGATCAATTTCTGGTCAGATCTGACTTTGCCCAGTTACACCAGGAGATTGGAGATGAATTTTTGAGTGAAACGAATTGCATCAGAATCAGGTTTTTAATACCTTTCAGATGCAACGGACCTCATGTTTTTAGGATTTTTCTACGATTTTTGGTATACAGATCTTGTTTTCTGAACAGTCAGATTCAAGCAAATTCCTATATTTGTAGGATTAACCTTTTTGAGCGAATCCAATTGGGTTCGTCTTGTTTTAGTACTGGCCTTCTAGGAACAATATTGTTAATCTCTGTTCATGCATATTTGTTACTATTAGTAATATGTATGTGTGCCGCATGAGTTGTTGAACCAAAACTTGTTGTTTATTTAAAACCTTTGACCACCTCTTTGTATTAAAATTGGTCAACCTGTGTTTTATTCTTGTAAAACAAAACCTCTACAATTTAACATTAGTTTTATTGTTTTGCTTAAGATTTTAAAAAGGTGTGGTATCCTGCTTGCTTCCTATTTTGTATAGTGTTATTTAAACCAAATAAAATAGGAAGAGTGGTTTCCCGCTTTTCCAAAAAATGTTTGAAAATATAATGTGAATGTTTTTTATGCCAAACTAATGCACTTGTTCTCTTTATGATGTTATATACCAGGGGATATTTGGTTTATACCATGGTGATAACCAAAAGAGGCAATTGCTAAGTTGTGATGCACTCCTGCCTTTACTAGGTAAATAAATGGGGTTTTCTTAAATAGAAATTATAAAGTTGTTTTGGAGTAACCATAAGTCCTTTGTATGTTAGCCCTTAGTAGAGTGGTTAGATATTGATTGTTGATTGTTGAATGTTGTTTTGTTGGTACAATGTGATTGATTGTGTTCCTTTTATATTTTTCGGCGATAGATGCGAACATCCGGAGAAGAAGAAGAAGAAGTGGTTCGCACGAGAATTTTATTTATATTATTGGAATTCTTATTGGATGGAGTTGAAGAAGTCCAGGGACAAATAAGCCAACCAAGGCAAGCCATCTCTTGATCTCTGAATGTTAAAGCACATATTGTGGTTACTTTGTTGATTATTCTTGCCTCTGGATCTATCTTGTGTTGTTTCTACTTATGTTGATGGAGCATGCTCACCGTGACCATGTTGATTCTCCTTGACACCTCACCTACAATCCCCTTTAGGGAAATGGTGGTCGTCACCATGATCTTGTTGTACTCTCTAAGTGTGATGGGTATGCCCATTTACCTATGATGGTTAGCATCATTCCCTCTTGTTGATGCTATGCATACTTACTCCCAGTTGAACCCCTTGTTGATGTTAGGCATACTCCCTCTCGAGTACGTTGAATCCCTTGTTGATATTATGCATGCTTACCCTGAGCATGTATGCCCCCTTGATCATCTATATTATCATCTTCTTAGTGGTATGATGATTAACATCATGACCCTTGTAGACTCATCCTACTTATGTGTCCCCATGCATGCTTATCCTAAGTATGTATGATCCCCTTGACAACTAAATCATCATATCCTTAGTGGTACGATGGCTAGCATCATACCATTGATGTATCTTAGTTCCTACATGAAGCTATAGGTTGGGAACCCCTTGGAAAATACCTTGTTGAAAATAATTTTTGGAAAAACCTTGGGTGAGTTGGACTTACCCAAGTGTGTGTTTATGAAAGGAAAGGATCTTGGCAAAGATGGTTGGAAAGAGAAAACTTGTTTTCGAAAACGTTGGCACCTAAGTATTCACCCATGCCAATTAACTAGCGCAACCACATTACCCCAACATGGGTACGGGGCTTAATCCTAGTTTGTTGAAGCTGGCATGGGACACCTCACAACTATCTAGGAAGGTCACGACGACCTTTGACGCCGGGTTGCGCTCTGGAGGAGGCAATACACTGTAGTTGTCTATAGTCGGACGATTACTGAGGGTTTTCTGCCGTGGCGCCGGAGATACGCTCAAAAAAAGGAGGTATGCTGCCGGGGTGCCGGGAAGGTTAAGCCCACAGGGAAAGACCCATGCCAGGGGATATAAGCGAAAGGTTATGTCCAAGTTTTTGTCATGGCATCGTTGATATGCATGGATGCCCACTTGATAGACTCGCGGATCTTGTGGGGAAAGTGTGCAAACTCTGCAGAGTCAAATCTATTCGAATAGCCGCGTCCGCGGTCATGGACGGTTGGAATGGTTGTTGCTTAGCACTGATGAGTTTTTGTTTATAAAGTTGTTTGGCAAATGAGAAGAAAGAACTTGTTTGAAGTACCGGAAGGGTACGGGAAATATTGTGTCGACCATATGGAGATGGTCGAGGAGGAAAAACAAATTGGGTTACCCCTTCCTAGTGTTTTATGTTGTGAAACTCTTTTGAAGTATCTTCTTCAACAAAGATATAGAAGTGTCATAGAATATCTTTTGAAGTATCTTCTTCAACGAAGACATAGAGATGTCTTAGAATTCTCTTAGTGTCCCCTTCAACTGCGATGTTGGGATGCTATATCCACAAGAGAAACTACTTCTCTTCTACATGCTATATCCACAAGAGAAACTAGTCGTTCCCTCTTGTCATCCTAGATTAGCACTTGTTGGCATCAATTTGTTTGTATGCAGATGTGCATCTCCAATGTAGAGTATGTTGAAACTGGTAGACACCTTGTCCCCATGGAGTGCTTCTAATCTCTCGGTGGGAAGTTTGTAGCTATACTTCTGGTTGCTGAAAGATGTTGTTTGTGATATGCTAACAAAGAAAGAGGAGCTCTGTTAGTTGCTTCCAAGACTTCAGTGAGTACCGAAAAGCATGGTTCTTCAAGATGCATGGGATTTTGTTGCCTTGAATCAACAGAATTAAGGGACATATTAGAGACTGCACAACCAAGTGATATACATGAAGGATGCATAAGAATTAAGGGACGAATTAGAGGCGCCGCATCGCCGCTATCGACCCAGCGAAAGCGGCGGCCACTGCGGAAGCGTGGCTCAGCTTGGGCGGCTGCCTCAACAACAACTCGAGCTCACCATCGTCGCCGGGTTACTACGCAGGGTACAAAACGGACGGGCCGTCGATCTCGTAGATGCGGCTTTCGTAGATGGATGGCCGCGCCCGCTACTACCCCGAGTATGGGGACAACGACATGACGGTCGACCACAACGTGCCGTTCTCGCCGAATTCAACAGCGAGGGGCAGTGGCGCCTTTCGCTTCCCCGACATGAACTCGTCGCCTGACCTGCACCGCACCAAGGGCCACGTGACATACGGCACCGGCCTTCCCCGCCACCTCTTCCCCGACGACGGCAGGAGCACCCACCAGGTGTTCGGCAACGCGTCCGGCGTGTCCATTGGCGAGGACGAGGTGCGTTTCCTTACTTTTGTATGTGTTATGTGCATCGTAGACACTGATACGTCTCCGACGTATCGATAATTTCTTATGTTCCATGCCATATTATTGATGATACCTACATGTTTTATGCACACTTTATGTCATATTCGTGCATTTTACGGAACTAACCTATTAACAAGATGCCGAAGAGCCGGTTCTTGTTTTCTGCTGTTTTTGGTTTCAGAAATCCTAGTAACGAAATATTCTCGGAATTGGACGAAATCAAAACCCAGGGTCCTATTTTGCCACGAAGCTTCCGGAAGACCGAAGAGGAGTCGAAGTGGGGCCACGAGGGGCCGCCACCATAGGGCGGCGTGGCCCAGGTCTTGGCCGCGCCGACCTGTGGTGTGGGGCCCTCGTGTGGCCCCCCACGTTGCCCTTCCGCCTACTTAAAGCCTCCGTCGCGAAACCCCTGATGCGAAGAACCACATTACGGAAAACCTTCCAGAGACGCCGCCGCCAATCCCATCTCGGGGGATTCTGGAGATCTCCTCCGGCACCCTACCGGAGAGGGGATTCATCTCCCGGAGGACTCTACACCGCCATGGTCGCCTCCGGAGTGATGAGTGAGTAGTTCACCCCTGGACTATGGGTCCATAGCAGTAGCTAGATGGTTGTCTTCTCCTCATTGTGCTTCATTGTTGGATCTTGTGAGCTGCCTAACATGATCAAGATCATCTATACTGTAATGCTATATGTTGTGTTTGTCGGGATCCGATGGATAGAGAATACCATGTTATGTTAATTATCAAGTTATTACCTATGTGTTGTTTATGATCTTGCATGCTCTCCAGTTATTAGTAGAGGCTGCGGCCAAGTTGATGCTAGTAACTCCAAGAGGGAGTATTTATGCTCGATAGTGGGTTCATGCCTGCATTGACACACAGGGGAGTGACGAAACCCCTAAGGTTGTGTTGTGTTGTTGCCACTAGGGATAAAACATTGATGCTATGTCAGAGGATGTAGTTGTTGATTACATTACGCACCATACTTAATGCAATTGTCTGTTGCTTTGCAACTTAATACTTGGAAGGGGTTCGGATGATAACTCTGAAGGTGGACTTTTTAGGCATAGATGCAGTTGGATGGCGGTCTATGTACTTTGTCGTAATGCCCAATTAAATCTCACTTGTACTTATCATGACATGTATGTGCATTGTTATGCCATCTCTATTTGTCAATTGCCCGACTGTAATTTGTTCACCCAACATGCTTTTATCTTATGGGAGAGACACCTCTAGTGAACTGTGGACCCCGGTCCATTCTTTAATACTGAAATACAAATCTGCTGCAATACTTGTTTTTACTGTTTCCTCTGCAAACAATCATCTTCCACACAATACGGTTAATCCTTTGTTACAGCAAGCCGGTGAGATTGACAACCTCACTATTTCATTAGGGCAAAGTACTTTGGTTGTGTTGTGCAGGTTCCACGTTGGCGCCGGAATCTCTGGTGTTGCGCCGCACTACATCCCGCCGCCATCAACCTTCAACGTGCTTCTTGGCTCCTCCCGGTTCGATACACCTTGGTTTCTTTCGAGGGAAAACTTGCTGCTGTGCGCATCATACCTTCCTCTTGGGGTTCCCAACGAACGTGTGAATTACACGCCATCAAGCATATTTTACGGCGCCGTTGCCGGGAGATCAAGACACGCTGCAAGGGGAGTCTCCACTTCTCAATCTCTTTACTTTGTTTTTGTCTTGCTTTATTTTATTTACTACTTTGTTTGCTGCATTATATCAAAACACAAAAAAATTAGTTGCTAGCTTTACTTTATTTATTGTCTTGCACTCTATATCAAAAACACAAAAAAAAATTAGTTACTTGCATTTACTTTACTTGATTCATCATGTTTCCTCTTAATTTTACTGTAAAAGATATACCTGTGGGACAAGGGTCTATAATTGGAAGAGATAATATAGAAGAATTTTTCACCCATGTTAGTATGCATGAAGATCTTAAAGATATACCACTTGCAAAAGCTGTCCCTACTTATGAAGATGCCTCTGTTTGTTTGGTGCGCATGATGGAAGCTAGATTTATTAGTCTCAACCCCATAATACAACACATGTTCCTTACACTTTCTGATATGGAGCGGGGAGAGAAGAGAGATTTTGTTCTAAAAGTCTTAGTGCGAGAATTTGAAGATATAGCTATAGAAGCTAGAAAAGTTTTTATTAAGCATAAGAGGCTTGGCTTTTATACCGACTTTAAAAGAACACTTGAAAAAATGGATATGTATAGAATGAAATATACTGATAATGCTAATGATGGTGGGGAGATCAAGGCACCAATACCATGTAAACTCCTAGCTATGAATGATGCACTAGAAAATAACTATGCTTGGCTTGTTCCTGAAAATTTGTTCGATGAGAGTAGCAAGCCCAAGACTAATGAAAAGGAGACGCTGAAACTTATGTATCCAATATACTATGCATGGTTGAGAAAACTCCAAACCCCGCTGTAGGTGCACCACCCTTTGATAACACTTGAGTTACACTTTACGCGCCTAGGCGAAAGGCGTTAAAGAAAAGCGCTTATGGGAGACAACCCATGTTTTTACTACAGTATTTTTGTTTTATATTTGAGTCTTGGAAGTTTTTTACTACTATAGCAACCTCTCCTTATCTTAGTTTTATGTTTTGTTGTGCCAAGTAAAGTCTTTGATAGTAAAGTAAATACTAGATTTGGATTACTGCGCGAGAAACAGATTTCTTTGCTGTCACGAATCTGGGTCTAATTCTCTGTAGGTAACTCAGAAAATTAAGCCAATTTACGTGAGTGATCCTCAGATATGTACGCAACTTTCATTCAATTTGGGCATTTTCATTTGAGCAAGTATGGTGCCCTAATAAAATCCATCTTTACGGACTATTCTGTTTTGACAGATTCTGCCTTTTATTTTGCATTGCCTCTTTTGCTATGTTGGATGAATTTCTTTGATCCATTAATGTCCAGTAGCTTTATGCAATGTCCAGAAGTGTTAAGAATGATTGTGTCACCTCTGAACATGTTAATTTTTATTGTGCACTAACCCTCTAATGAGTTGTTTCGAGTTTGGTGTGGAGGAAGTTTTCAAGGATCAAGAGAGGAGTATGATGCAATATGATCAAGGAGAGTGAAAGCTCTAAGCTTGGGGATGCCCCGGTGGTTCACCCCTGCATATTCTAAGAAGACTCAAGCGTCTAAGCTTGGGGATGCCCAAGGCATCCCCTTCTTCATCGACAACATTATCGGAGTTCCTCCCACTGAAACTATATTTTTATTCCGTCACATCTTATGCACTTTGCTTGGAGCGTCGGTTTGTTTTTATTTTTTGTTTTGTTTGAATAAAATGGATCCTAGCATTCACTTTGTGGGAGAGAGACACGCTCCGCTGTAGCATATGGACAAGTATGTCCTTAGGCTCTACTCATAGTATTCATGGCGAAGTTTCTTCTTCGTTAAATTGTTATATGGTTGGAATTGGAAAATACTACATGTAGTAACTCTAAAATGTCTTGGATAATTTGATACTTGGCAATTGTTGTGCTCATGTTTAAGCTCTTACATCATATACTTTGCACCCATTAATGAAGAAACACTTAGAGCTTGCTAATTTGGTTTGCATATTTGGTTTCTCTAGAGTCTAGATAATATCTAGTATTGAGTTTTGAACAACAAGGAAGACGGTGTAGAGTCTTATAATGTTTACAATATGTCTTTTATGTGAGTTTTGCTGCACCGTTCATCCTTGTGTTTGTTTCAAATAACCTTGCTAGCCTAAACCTTGTATCGAGAGGGAATACTTCTCATGCATCCAAAATCCTTGAGCCAACCACTATGTCATTTGTGTCCACCATACCTACCTACTACATGGTATTTATCCGCCATTCCAAAGTAAATTGCTTGAGTGCTACCTTTAAAATTCCATCATTCACCTTTGCAATATATAGCTCATGGGACAAATAGCTTAAAAACTATTGTGGTATTGAATATGTACTTATGCACTTTATCTCTTATTAAGTTGCTTGTTGTGCGATAACCATGCTTACAGGGACGCCATCAACTATACTTTGTTGAATATCATGTGAGTTGCTATGCATGTCCGTCTTGTCCGAAGTAAGAGAGATCTACCACCTTTATGGTTGGAGCATACATATTGTTAGAGAAGAACATTGGGCCGCTAACTAAAGCCATGATTCATGGTGGAAGTTTCAGTTTTGGACATATATCCTCAATCTCATATGAGAATAATAATTGTTGCCACATGCTTATGCATTAAAGAGGAGTCCATTATCACGTTGTCCATGTTGTCCCGGTATGGATGTCTAACTTGAGAATAATCAAAAGCGAGAAATCCAAAATGCGAGCTTTCTCCTTAGACCTTTGTATAGGCGGCATGGAGGTACCCCATTGTGACACTTGGTTAAAACATGTGTATTGCGATGATCCGGTAGTCCAAGCTAATTAGGACAAGGTGCGGGCACTATTAGTATACTATGCATGAGGCTTGCAACTTGTAAGATATAACTTTCATAACTCATATGCTTTATTACTACCGTTGACAAAATTGTTTCATGTTTTCAAAATAAAAGCTCTAGCACAAATATAGCAATCGATGCTTTCCTCTTTGAAGGACCATTCTTTTACTTTTATGTTGAGTCAGTTCGCCTATCTCTCTCCACCTCAAGAAGCAAACACTTGTGTGAACTGTGCATTGATTCCTACATACTTGCATATTGCACTTGTTATATTACTCTATGTTGACAATTATCCATGAGATATATATGTTACAAGTTGAAAGCAACCGCTGAAACTTAATCTTCCTTTGTGTTGCTTCAATGCCTTTACTTTGATTTATTGCTTTATGAGTTAACTCTTATGCAAGACTTATTGATGCTTGTCTTGAAGTACTATTCATGAAAAGTCTTTGCTTTATGATTCACTTGTTTACTCATGTCATTACCATTGTTTTGATCGCTGCATTCATTACATATGTTTACAAATAGTATGATCAAGGTTATGATGGCATGTCACTTCGAAATTATCTTTGTTATCGTTTTACACTGCTCGGGACGAGCGAGAACTAAGCTTGGTGATGCCGATACGTCTCCGACGTATCGATAATTTCTTATGTTCCATGCCATATTATTGATGATACCTACATGTTTTATGCACACTTTATGTCATATTCGTGCATTTTACGGAACTAACCTATTAACAAGATGCCGAAGAGCCGATTCTTTGTTTTACTGCTCGTTTTTGGTTTCAGAAATCCTAGTAACGAAATATTCTCGGAATTGGACGAAATCAAAACCCGGGGTCCTATTTTGCCACGAAGCTTCCGGAAGACCGAAGAGGAGTCGAAGTGGGGCCACGAGGGGCCGCCACCATAGGGCGGCGCGGCCCAGGTCTTGGCCGCGCCGACCTGTGGTGTGGGGCCCTCGTGTGGCCCCCCACGTTGCCCTTCCGCCTACTTAAAGCCTCCGTCGTGAAACCCCTGATGCGGAGAACCACGTTACGGAAAACCTTCCAGAGACGCCGCCGCCGCCAATCCCATCTCGGGGGATTCTGGAGATCTCCTCCGGCACCCTGCCGGAGAGGGGATTCATCTCCCGGAGGACTCTACACCGCCATGGTCGCCTCCGGAGTGATGAGTGAGTAGTTCACCCCTGGACTATGGGTCCATAGCAGTAGCTAGATGGTTGTCTTCTCCTCATTGTGCTTCATTGTTGGATCTTGTGAGCTGCCTAACATGATCAAGATCATCTATCCGTAATGCTATATGTTGTGTTTGTCGGGATCCGATGGATAGAGAATACCATGTTATGTTAATTATCAAGTTATTACCTATGTGTTGTTTATGATCTTGCATGCTCTCCGTTATTAGTAGAGGCTCGGCCAAGTTGATGCTAGTAACTCCAAGAGGGAGTATTTATGCTCGATAGTGGGTTCATGCTGCATTGACACCTGGGGGAGTGACAGAAACCCCTAAGGTTGTGTTGTGATGTTGCCACTAGGGATAAAACATTGATGCTATGTCCGAGGATGTAGTTGTTGATTACATTACGCACCATACTTAATGCAATTGTCTGTTGCTTTGCAACTTAATACTGGAAGGGGTTCGGATGATAACTCGAAGGTGGACTTTTTAGGCATAGATGCGGTTGGATGGCGGTCTATGTACTTTGTCGTAATGCCCAATTAAATCTCACTCGTACTTATCATGACATGTATGTGCATTGTTATGCCCTCTCTATTTGTCAATTGCCCGACTGTAATTTGTTCACCCAACATGCTTTTATCTTATGGGAGAGACACCTCTAGTGAGCTGTGGACCCCGGTCCATTCTTTAATACTGAAATACAAATCTGCTTGCAATACTTGTTTTTACTTGTTTTCTCTGCAAACAATCATCTTCCACACAATACGGTTAATCCTTTGTTACAGCAAGCCGGTGAGATTGACAACCTCCTTTGTTTCGTTGGGGCAAAGTACTTTGGTTGTGTTGTGCGGGTTCCACGTTGGCGCCGGAATCTGCGGTGTTGCACCGCACTACATCCCGCCGCCATCAACCTTCAACGTGCTTCTTGGCTCCTCCTGGTTCGATAAACCTTGGTTTCTTTCTGAGGGAAAACTTGCTGCTGTGCGCATCATACCTTCCTCTTGGGGTTCCCAACGAACGTGTGAATTACACGCCATCAGACACCGGCGGTGACTGAAAGTAGTTAACTTGTTGCGTAGATTGCCGTCAGGGAGGAGATCCTCAACAGCTTCATACGCGGCCATGCCTACTACCCCCCGTCGACGAGTATGAAGAAGAGGCCGAGGAGGATGAAGGTGAGGAGGAGGTCTAGGAGGAGCTGATCGACGCCGACACCGGCGTAACCACGACGGCGACGCGCAGGCGTTTTGGTGGCACTCGTGGTCCGAGGTGGAGGTCTTTGGAGGATGAATGTCTCATTGAGGCGTGGAAGCAAGTGAGCTTTTGCTGTTGGAGATATGCCCGAGAGGCAATAATAAAGTAGTTATTGTTATATCTTAGTGTTCATAATAAATGTTTACACCCCATGCTATAATTGTATTAGCCGGAAACATTAATACGTGTGTGTTGTGTAAACAACCAGAGTCCCTAGTAAGCCTCTCATTTAACTAGCTTGTTGATTAATAGATGATCATGGTTTCCTGATCATGAATATAGGATGTTATTAATAACAAGATCATATCATTAGGTGAATGATGTGATGGACACACCCATAGTAAGCATAACATGAGATCAAGTCATTAAGTTCAACTTGCTATAAGCTTTCGATACATAGTTACCTAGCCAAAGGGGAAGGTGGAGTCCATGGTGGACTCCACCTCCATGGCCGGCCATAGGGGAAGGAAAGGGAGACGTCCCACTTCCCCTAGGTTTCACCATATGGTAAGTTTTTGAGTTGGACACTTATTCGAATCTTTGGGCAAACCTTGGGGGTTCCACCTATATAAAGAGAGGAGAG
>NC_061511.1:270660863-270708806 GCF_022539505.1 Lolium rigidum
CGCCGTGCACGTCTGGCCCGGCGACCACTGGCGCGAGCGGCGCTGCTCACGCAGAGCGGGCTGCGCCGTGCGGCGTCGCTCCCGCGTCGAACGCGCAAGGCCGCGCGCGCGTCCCCCGCGCCCCCAATCGCCCGGGCCGTGCGTCGACCCGGCGCAGGCTTGAGGGCCGACGTCGTGCCGACGTCATTATGACGTCGCCCGGCCATTTCTTTTTATATTTTCTTTTATTTTCGGTTTTATTTATTTATATGACATGTGGGGTCCGCCTGTCAGGATTTTAATCATTTCTAAAATATTAAAATGCTCGACAATGGGTCCAACTTGTCATACTTTTATTATTTTTCCGTAATTTCGTAAAATGGTTAAATCTTGTTTAATTCATCACTAATTCATATTAATTCAGAAAAAGACGTATAATATACCGAAATGTTCAGAAAAACATTCTCTACAAGTTTAGGAGTAATTCATACATCATTACAACCTTTGAACTTGTAAATGTAGTGAAACCCTAAAAGAACCCCTCTCATATGGCGGTGTCCGATGTCGGCACCCCTTTAATCTGACGATGCACTTAGGGTTTACCGAATTCCTTTAACCTGACATATCATCCATATTGTATGCGCATTGCATTATGCCATGTCATGAATGTTTGTTTCCCTTTCCGGCATTTGGTTCTTCGCGCTAGGATCTGAGCCGGAGTCCGACGTCAACGCCACCGAAGAACCGTACTTATCCGCTGAGGGACAAGGCAAGCCCTAACCTGGTTCATCTATGATTTCGAAATGCTTTTATCTGTGGTTCCTACATATCGCATACGATTCAACTGTCTTTTATCGATAGATAGAGTTACCCTATCTCGTTGCATGTCCGACCTTTGTAGCCTCGATACCCCGATCCACTCGCTTCTAGCATAACTAGGTTTGGCATGTGTGCGTCGCGAGAGCCTTTATCTCTTATGCTTAGCCATGCTTAGTTTGTTACGCTACTACTCCGGTCTTCGGACCGGAGCCTCACAATGAAATGAATCTAGCATGACAGAGTTGACGTGGTAAGTATAGAGATGATGATAAACATGATTAAAGGCTCGGACGAGAGGCCACATTGGGATGTGGTGGGTTGTTTCGTTTCGCCGACCCTAGGAACCGAGTTCTCGCCTCTTGAACCAAGATCGAGCGTACAACCACACGAGGCCCTATTATGGTACCCTCTCGACTCACTAACTTGCCTAGTAGATTCCATGAGTCACATAGTTTGCGCGTTACCTGGTCATATGCATTGCATTTTGCTTGGGGGTTAAAGGTACATAACGAGCGGTAAGCGTGGTCGTGGTGGCTGGGGGTTGCGGCCTCTGGGGAAACCCACCTCGGTACACATCGTTAAGGACCGACTTCGGGACTTGACCCGTTACGGCGGAATAATCCTTAGCGCGTGACTCATGGTCTCGGCGACAGCAAGGTAAAGGTCGTGGTCGACCACCCTCTGCCGGCTTTCCACGGAAGAGAGCTAATATATTGGCATTAAGAGTCGGTTGGCACGTGTGGGTAAAGTTGTGCACCCCTGCAGGGTTAAATCTTTTCGAAAAGCCGTGTCCACGGTTATGGACGACTTGGGAACGGACGTGGAGATCATAGAGAACATGAACCTAATCGTAAAACTTGGCAACCAATGTGTGCTTACGGATACCTTCTTCGGGTGTTGAGGGGGTAATCCGAGGATAGTGGTTCGAGATGATGAAGATTGGTGGATACAAGATGATGATCAATAGAGATAGAGATGTCGCTCTCTTATCCCCTTTTAAAGGTTCTGAGTAGTCGAACTTCTCTTCTCTCTTATCTTACAAAGGAAAACTGGCTTTACGCAAAAGAAGATCTACCAGAAAGCCCGCATACCCGCTTTGCTAAAAGGTTGTACTAAGTCTTGCCGAGTCCCCGTACTCAGCTTTGCATGCTTTTGTTTCGGATGAAGTCGCTGCAGCCGAAGGTGGTTTCTACGTTAACATCGATGGTTAGTTTGGAGTTCCCGAGCAGCAGCCTGCGACTTATGGGCTGGGACGTCGCTTTATGTTATGGCTTCTTAAGCCCTTTGCTATCTTGTTATTTAGAATAACATAATTTGCTTCCGTTGCTTGTTGAATGTTGGGTCGGTGACCTCGCGTGTAATAATTTGGAGCTTACTCGCTAAGAGTTGTAATATATGCTTTTGAGTCGTAGAGTCACCGTTGTGTTACCGATTCTCTCACTCGTAGTCTTCCGAGCTCGAGATTAGGCTTATGTCGGATGAAGATCCGGTATTTGTCTAACCTTGATCCCGGGGTGCCACAACCTCCTTCCATCGCGTTGCTTGCTACCAATGATGATGTTGACGATGCCATCGAGATCGAACCTTGCAACCTCCCCACAGACTGCACCAATTCACGAGGGATTAACTCGTCAATGACTGCATATTGTAGACTTAGGGTTTCGTAAGAAGTAGAGGGCAAGTAGATCTCGAAGGTTCAGCCGAACAAAGGTGCTCAACTCGATATTACGGTGGCTAGGTTACAATGATTCGGTCCTTTTTTCACCCTCGGCTTCCCCTTTATATAGGAGGTGAAGCCGAGGCTTTTCCGTGTCGTACAAGTTACAAATTGTCGGGCCGCGTTGGGCCTTTCCCTATATTGATACAAGTTGCCTACAATAACTCTAACTTCCTAATCCGAGGACCTCCAACCTTTTGGGCCTCCCAAGCTTCGAGTCCATGGGCTTCCCGCTTCCCGTGGATCGTGGGTACTTATTCGATATGCCTTGTAGGCATACCTATGTCAAGAAGCTCTTCCCATGGTCAATAGACGACAATCTTCGTAAAGTTTTGTGTTTTGAGAGAGTGTGACAGATACATACATACATATAGCATCAAAGTTGGTGCGTTTACACTATGCTTATCGTCTTATACAATGGCAACCATTGACGCATCGTGCGCACTCACAAAAAATAGACTTTTATGTGTTTGTTAGGTACATGAACAAATATCGTCGTGTGCCAATATTGCGCGCTGCCACTAACAACATACACTGTCGCGTGTTGCCGGGTGACATAGGATCCCCAATGGGCCCGCCGAAGATGGTACCCGGGTTTATCGAAGGCCCACAGGTCGAAGAATATGAAGTTCGGAAGCCCAATTAGTTGTTAAGGAAAGATAGAGTTGTATTAGGAAAGCAGAGATTTGTAACTTTACGGGTTGAACTCAGAGTCCCGGAATCTGTAAACTTGTGTAATACGAAACCCTCGGCTCCGCCTCCTATATAAGGGGGAGTCAAGGGACAAAGAGAGGATTGAATCATTGTCAACACAACCCTAGTTTTCATAAGTAGTCGAGTACTTTTCCGGCTGAAACACTCGAGATCTACTTGCCCTCTACTTCCAACAAAACCCTAGTCTACAACTTGTAGGCATTGACAAGTTAATCCCTTGTCAATTGGCGCCGTCTCGTGGGAATTAGAGGCGACAATGAGCTGATCTCGATGGCACGTTCAAGATCGTCGACTTCTTCGATAGCAAGCAACGCGATGGATAGAGGTAAACAGATCGAAACTGATCTCGTCGATTTTGTTGTCCTATGGAAAGGTGGTCCCCACTTACTAGTCGCGTGCCAGTTCGGGCAATACGCTGCCACTACCGGCTAACTAGTCGCGTATGCTTTTTTCCGTCCGCTGCTAAAAAGAGCAGTAATGTGCGCCCTCTCGGCGCCCGCTGCCATTAGTCGTGCCCCTATAGGCTTTTTCCTACTAGTGGTGGGACCAGGCGGCATGTGGAGACCTAGCTCTATTACCAGACCGGTGCTTGTGGGACCCAGTAGCGAACCGTTGGGCCACAGCTTGTGTGACCCAGTAGTGAACCGTTGGTCATGTGAGATAAAAGCGGCGGAACGGTCGCCAAAGCTTGCAGCGGTGAGCATGAATCAGCTAAGCGGGGGACGGGGTTGGTGGAGACTAGGGTGTCAAGGTGGGATCCCAGTGGGATGTCATTTTGTACTATGTAGTTCAAATTTTGATGTCAAAATTTGTACTAAAAAAGTCAAATTATACTACAAGTGGGACAAAAGTGGGATCCCACTTGACACCCTTAGTGGAGACCCATGTTGGTAGCTCGGAGCAGGGCGCGGGCGACCGAGAGGGCGACATCAACGGGGAGCGCCATTTGATGGTGGGAAGATTGTTGGGGAGGGTGCGGCTATCTGCTGCAGCTACAGGGGCCATGCACGGAGGCGCTGAGATCCCCTTCGGCTCCGGGCGGTCGCGAATTGAGCTCCATGTCTTCTTATAGCTCCTGCGCCACTGGGAATCGAGATGCTGATCTTCCTCTGTCTGCGGTGCTGGGCGGACGTTGTTCAGAGGATTTCGTGCACACCGAAGAACTGCAACCATCCATTCGACGTGTGCAACGATAAGGGGGCAAGAATCGGGGCAATCTACTATTTTCATGATCGGGATCCTTGAGCAATACGATAATCTGTTTTGCGTTCATGTAGGTAAAATGTTTCTTCCTTTGGCTCGATGATCTCGCTCGAACGCGGATGAATGAACTGCTAGAAGAGCATGAAGAATGGTGCCCATCCCGCCGCAGACGATAGTAGCCGCAGCGCAAGCCCCGGCAGAAGAGACGGATGACATATCACGCATTGATAGAGAGGTAGTTGTTGAGCTAAGGAAGTTGAACCAGAAGATTAGGAAGCTCAAGATCAATCACAATTTTTCAATTACATTTGGGCATGTCTTGTAGGTATGACAATCGCATTGGGTGTAATGTTGAAATTGTATGGAAAGGCGTGAATTTGGGAGGAATTTGTAAGCTTGAAATTGTATGAAAAAAGGTTGAAAGAAATGAGAAATTTAGAAACTTTGATCAGTGAAATGCAGTTGTGCTCTGCCTTTCCGTAAAAAAAAAGGGTTTCATTGTGGGCTATCTCAGAGCTGAGAGCCGAGTGTCGACTTGACTAATGGGCCAACTCCATCTAATTAGGCTCATTCAGTTAGTTTTGGTGGGCAAATGAGAAGGGTGGAAAATGAACAAAAAAGGTGGGGTGTGGATGGGACTCGAACTCAAGACTGTGTGGGTCGCTGGCGTGAAGGGCTACGCTGGTAATCGGTGGGGCGGATGGAAACATATTGAGAAGGAAATGGAAGAAATCTATCTATTTAGTTACAACACGACTTGGTTTAGGGTTTAAAAACACATGTTTGTACTTTGGGCACCCATAAGTGATGTTTGGGCACGGACATTTTTCAACACACATAAATGATCTTTGGGTATTGTCGCGTCCATTAGACTGTGGACACTGGGGATTTACAACCCCTTTTAGTTCGGCGGGAGGGCGCTGGGAAGAGCATGCAAGATCAAGCACAACACAGAGACACAAAAATTTACCCTGGCTTAGCGCGCACGAATGCTAAAACCCATACGTCCTGCTCGTATGAATTTTCTTTGTTGATGATGAACATCTTACACAGGGAGTTGAGACTCCCTCTTCCAACGCCTCCGATCCAACTCTTTTCTCCTCCTTCTCCCGAGCCTAAAGAGACATTGCTACCCTGCTGCCCTCCTTTTATATACAAGATTGCAAGGAAAAGAAGATGCTATGTGAAAAAAGCTTTGAATGATGACTATTGGATGTCCCAAATTAATACCCAAGAAGGGCTTTCAGTGGATCACATTTCACAATTCTACAATATATGGGAGAAGCTACAAGGTGTGCACCTACACCATGACACGGATGATTCCATTTCTTGGAAGTTTGGAAAAGACGGTTCATACTCGGCTAACTTGGCAAGAAGATGCAATTCTTAGGACACACCTCCTCCCCAGTGACTACTTTAGTATGGAGACCTTGGGCTCCCCCAAGTGTAAGATCTTTGCATTGCTTTTTCTTCAAAACTATGTTTCGACGGCGGATCGTCTACAAAAGAGAGGTTGGCGAACTTTGCAACCAAGTGCAAGAATCGGATGCACACCTACTATTCCATTGCCGGTTCACTCGGCCCATTTGGGAAAGCTTGAAGTCATGGCTCGGTCTTCTTGACATTCAACCCCAAGATTGGACCGCTCTTCACTCCGTCAAAGAATGGTGGCGGGACGTGATTCAAAAAAGAAGCCAACATGGGAAGGCCATAGTAGCGATGCTTGTTTCATGGGAGATTTGGAAGGAATGGATTGCTCGAGTATTTAGGAATATTTTGTCAACCGCAAACATGCTTGTCATGAAGATCAAAGAGGAGGTCTCTTTGTGGAGCCTTGCCGATGCGAAGCACTTTGTAATATGATGCCGCGAGAGTAGGAATTTGTTATCTAGCTTGGTGCTTTACCAAGTTTGGTTTGTAAGACCTCTAAAACTTCTCCTTAATCAATGAAAATGGCAAATCTTTTGCCTTGTTTCAGAAAAAAGGGATTATAATCATGCAGCTCCAGGACTTGCTTAGATGTCTTGGTCGTCCAAATAAGAGCAAAGATTAGCTCTCATTTCACGAAGTTGCACATCAAAATTCTCACAATGAGGAGCATGCACTGCTAGCCATCCCCCCTCCCCGCTTGCACGCTTGCAATCCGGTGTGTGTTGCCGGCGGAATGCACTGTCTACTCTAGTGCGGGTTCCTCTGAACCTTGCGCGGTTAGAGTCCGCGCGAGGACTGGGCCTATGGGCGGCGACGCCGGCGTCGGCTGCACTGCATCGTGGCAAGAAGTCCATGCGTCCAATGCAGCGGCTGCTTTAGAGCGCAAGGCGTGGCGTTTTGACGATGGCATGTCACGAAACGGCGGGCGTTCATGCCTTGTTTTAGGGCGGAGCGTCCAGTTGACCGAGGCGTGGGGAAGCACCGTGTGGGCCAGCTAGATGGGGGTAAAGACCTCAAGGCAGAGAACATTGTGGAGGATGGACTCACCTTCTAGCTCGATGCGACACAGACCTGCCGTCACCCCGATCTGCCGTTGCAACCATGATACGAGAGAAGACGAGAGACGGGGAGGGGAGCTGGAGATAGGTCTGTTTCCTCTAGTACATCGCACCATGCTCGCGGGTGAAACATCGTCGGCAATGTTGAGTGAAAGCCGGTCCGAAACTCCAGGTGAGATGGAAGTGGCAAAAGGCTATGGGAACCACAAGAAAATCTTAAATAGTACTCGCAGGAATCGCCGAAAGATACCAAGTAATGCTCGCCCTGCTCCTCTCTCCCAGGCGGCGGCGGCCAGATCCCATCTCCACCGGCGTGAGCTCTGGGCCCCTCTCCCTCCGCTTGCCGCTCCAGCGGCAGGAGGGGGAGGGGACCTCGTTCCTCCTCCGTTTTGTAGTTTGGGCTTGTCTGCTGTGGTGCGTCGTTGGGGTGGTGGGAGCGACGCCCGGGCAAATAAATCTGCCTCAACTCCACTCCCACACCGGCGGCGACCTTCACGGCGGCGTCTCGGAGTTGTTGGCAACGTGTGCTTGTCGATCTTTCAGGTCGGCAGCTTGGTCTTCTCGCCGTTCTTCAGATCTGGCGAGATCTGTTTCTCGACGTGTCACTGGTGTTTGTCGTTGTCCACGACGGCGCTGGGGGCCGGGGCGAGGTGGTTCTTCTGGAGCGAATATGTTGGTCCGGAGGTGGTGGATATGCCGTTCTTCTCCGACTTTGTCGATGGGAGGCGGCGTATCTTGGTCCAAGACAGCACGGGGACGTCCCCCGTCGACGTGCCACAGCCGACATGTGCCTCGCTGCTTACAAGCAGGCCTGTTCATCGACTCACAAAGCCTCCTTGGCGATGGTGCTCTTTTGGATCTTGCAATGGTGGAGGCTCGGCGTCTCTTCTTGCGTTCGTCTCGGCGGCGTTGGAATTGGACGGCGGCCGCTGGCTACGGTGGTTGCGAGGAAACCCTAGGGATCGTTTTGTATTTCTCGATCATTTAGAATTTTATCTGCAAATTCAGGATAATTATTTTATCCCGGTTTGTCTTTTAGTTTCCACATGTGTTGCTTCATGTAACTTGATTTTCGATTAATGAAATATGTGGTTGCTCTCAAAAAAGAGCCAGTTGACGTGGTGAGACTACACACGTGAATAACAAACTTCCTTTTGAACTTGGCGAATAACAAACTCCACATGCCTAATACTCCACGGGGGAATATTTTGGCGATAAATGGATAAGGACATTGACTCCGGTGGTATTGTTTGTAAATATTTGAATGTGTGACAACACTAGACATTCATATGTTTCACTTTAATAGTAAAGATTTTAGGGCGGAGCGTCCAGTTGCCCGAGGCGTGGGGAGCAACGTGAGGGCCAACTAGACGGGGGTAAAGACGTCGAGGCAGAGAACATTGTGGAGGATGGACTCACCTTCTAGCTCGATGCGACACCGACCTGCCGTCACCCCGATCTATCGCTGCAACCATGATACGAGAGAAGACGAGAGACGGGGAGAGGAGCTGGAGCTGGAGAGAGATCTGTTTCCTCTGGTACATCGCACCATGCTCGCGGGTGAAACTTTCGTCGGCAATGTTGAGAGAAAGCTGGTCCGGAACTCCGGGTGAGATGGAAGTGGAAAAAGGCTACGGGAACTACAAGAAAATCTTAAATAGTACTCGCATGAATCGCCAAAAGATATCAAGTAATGCTCGCCTAGAGCCAGTTGACGTGGTGAGACTACACGCGAATAACAAACTCCAGATGCGGTAAGCTAAAAAAAAAAACCCGCAGTGCATGCATGAATAACAAACTTCCTTTTGAACTTGGCGAATAACAAACTCCACATCCCTAGGAATACTTCATGGGGAATATTTTGGCGATAAATGGATAAGCACATGACTCCGGTGGTTTTATTTGTAATTATTTGGACCACACACATGTTTCACCTCAATAACAAAGATACTTATTTGTTTAACTCATCTTAGTTTTTGAATTTCCAGAAACGTCCCCGTTGTTCCCGGCAAGGAGTGCATGGTGAATTGTTGGTGCCTTTTTTTTTCCTTCTCACTTTCTCAGGGTCAGTCTATATGTGGTTTGATCACAACCCACTTTTTTAAGTGCACAACCCACATTTTATACTGTGTGAATTTAATCTAGGGGAACGATTAATTCTAGCCTAATTACAAGTAATCTGAGTTTGAGATTTGATTAGTATGTATTTAGACCGATTATATGTTAATTATCCGTGAATGCCTACCAGCTATAAGATTTGCTGGCACGTTGTGTTCTTCCTAAAATTTTGTTGGCATGTTTCTTCGTAAATGAATTAAGCTGATAACCTAAATGAATTGTATCTGGAGTGAATATATGGTGCTCTTGACTAAAATTTGTGGACTTTAATGCCGAGTAAAATGATAAAAGGGTTATGTAATATATTTTTGTAATCTGGTACAATGTTTCGATCAGTACATCTAACACCCTGATTCATATATAGAGATCACCATAGAAATGCAAAACATACTTTGTATCTTATTATTCATTCGAATTTTATCTCATGTTGCATCCAATACCATTTCCATTAATTTTAATGATTTTATATAAATACTTATATATATTTTCACAGCAACACGCGAGGTACTCATCTAGTTAATATAAATAGAAAAGGGGAGTGATGTTTTGGCACCCGGGAGTTAAATTTCATTTAAAACACACTATTAAAATGTTAAAAAACTCGGACACAAAATTAATGAGTACGCCTCGAAATTCTACACGTTTAGAAAGTGGTTCCATGAAAAACCTACATTTTTAGTATCATGTGTAAAAAAGATAAATTTTGGTGAAAAAAAGTTTCTGTACTTGACGTTTTTTTTCTTCACACAAGTCACAAAAAATGTTAGATTTTCGCGAAACTTGATGTACGCACGTAGAATGTCGATACGCAAGCGCAGAAATTTTTGTTCGATTTTTTAAAAAATTTCAAAATATTTTTTCGGTGGCAGGAGCATATGCTTCCATGTGCCGAATTAAATTTCTCATAGAGAACGGGAAAACTCACTTCTTACCCTTAATGAACTGACCAAGTATAAACAGGCCAACTATTCATTTTAGCTATGATACAGGAGGCCTAAGTTATAGAAATGATTGATATTTTTGGAATAATTCAGCACTGTGGACATGGCTAACGAAGAATCTAAAACAAAGTCCTAGCTGACATGATGTTAAAAATTAATATAAATACTCTCTCCTTTCCATGAAAGGTATCTGAGATTTATTAAAATTAAATGTATGTAGAAACTAAATCATAAATCATGTCTAGATGCATCCGAATTTAGACAAATCTTTAACATGTTTCATAGAACTGAGGGAGTAGAAAACTCCCTTCTTACCCTTAGTGAAGGGTCCTAGTATCAACGGCCTACTCCCTACTGTACAGTTTGCCTATGATACAGGAGATGCCTAAGTCGTAGAAATGATTGATATTTTTGGAACAATTTAGCACTGCGGACATGGCTAACAAACAAGCTAATACAAAGTCGAACTGCACAAGGCTAGTTAAACCGTAATGCAACAAGGGCTAACTGAGGAGGGCAAAAGGAGCATGTGTTAAATATACAGAATCCTCATATTACTCAGAACTAAATACGACTAGAATAATGGAACAGACGTCCACTTTACAAATACGAAAGTGCCAGAAAACATCATCAATAACCCTTCTCGCCACTTTGGCCGCTGATGTTTTCCTTACTCCAGACATATAATGAAATACTGTATAAAAATTGTATCTCAGAACGAAAGTTTGAAAGGAAGATCTGGAAACCAGGAGTGAGAACAATGTCCCATAAGATTAGCCATACCGCAACCTAAGACTAGAATGGGTAATAGAATGTATCTTGCTCGAATGCTTATTTACCAACTTCTGTGACTCCGGTGAACTTCAAGAACTGTTTAAAAAAATGAAAGCAGTATATATTATAGAATCAAACAAAATGATTTTCCGCAATAAAATCAACCAGAAAGTAGAAACAACAAATACTGGTGAAATAACACATCACAGATTAATCAACGGGAAGCAAAACATACAAACTAACATATAAATGAAGGGTAAGATGACGGCTGACTACTGAAGCCAGCTAAGAGACCACTGTCTGAAATAACCATTCACTCACCCATGCAGGTTCTGTTTTAAATGATCCACACAGTTAACAACTGTGGAAAATTAGTATATCTGGTAATAGGGCAATTTGTGACTAATGCACAAGAGTTCACAGAGATGATTAGGCGATATCTTTGGTTCCATTTTATGCATGTTTAATTTTTGAAAGAAACTTAAGTAGATAGAAGAACAACAAAGCATACCTTTCATTTCAAGAAAGAAGAAACACCTTTGCGCGTTTTACAAAAATCATCATCACAACAAATTCAGGGCTTATCACCATTCTTCAGTACGAGGTGTCCTTCAGCATTTGTGATGCAGATCTCAGTCACAGCCTACAAGTAACAAGATGATGTGAAAAAAAGTCCATAAAAAACCTTTACATGCCTAACAAATTAACAATACAGACATTCCAAGATATCCCACCCAGAAGGAAAATATGGGGAAACTGACCCGATGGTCTAGGTTTGGCTCAGTTGCCCAGTAACTACCCTGTGTTGAACTCTAACTCTACTGTGTGATTTGCAGAAAAGATTGAGAATAGACTAGGGGTAGCGCGTGAGGCTTAAATTAAGGTTACCAAGAAAAAATGATTCTCAAGAAACCAATTTTTATTTAGATTGGGAGTTTTCAAAAAATTGAAAACCCATCTAGTTTGTGTGTGGGACCTTCATTCTCTTTTGTGGGAAAACCCTACAGCTGGCTTGTGAAGGTTTGTCACGAGACTGGGAGTCCCCCACCGCTCTTCCTCGAGTTCTCCAGATCCGGGGCCAGCAGGCCCCTCCACTCTCCTCTCCGGCGCTGGCCGGCAGCAAGTAGGGCGAGGGTCCACCCCTGTACAATTGGTGTCTAGAGTTTAGCCTGGTGCTTGGTTTTGGCGTCATGCCGGTAGTTTGGAGTGTTTCGCCGGTGCTTCGGGACAGACTCCAGTGACGTTTGACGGTGATTCTCTTCCTCGCGGTGCTCCACTGGTCGGAGACGTTGATGAAGAGTGGTCGCGCCGTCAGCATCTCCTTCAACAATAAGGTCCATGTCTGTGTTGGTGGCGACTCAGCTGTCTCTGGCAGGGTTCATCTTCCGCCTCCAGGCCGCCATGGTGGCGGGACGAGGCGGCAGAAGGCTGATGCTGCTGGCGGATGCTGGGGAGCTGCAGGGAGTTCGAGGTGCTGCAATTTATTGGAGATCATCCTCGATGGCCCAGGTTTGGCTGTCGACTCAACAAGCCGTAGGGCGGCTGCTCCAGCTCCTGTCGCAGTGGTGTCAGGATTTCAACCTCCTTCGGAGGCCCCTTCGTGGATTCACGGCGACGCACCGCTTCCTGCGGAGACCAAGTGGTTTCGTCCCTCTGGTCCCGGCGTGGAAGGTCGCTGTTCGAGTCCACCGTCTGCCAGCGGTTGCAGAGGACCGGATTGCGTTTCTGCTCTTTTCTTTAGGGTCCTATTTGCATCTGCTGAGGTCCTGTTTGTAATAGCAATAGTTCTTGTGGACCTCTTTGTAATTTCTACTGCACCGCTGTTTTAATGAGAAGCACCTAGTCCCTTCGGGGCCATTCCCAGTTTAAAAAAAGAACCAGCTGGCTTGTTGATACGGTGATGGAAGCACAGAAGATGCCAGTGATGCAGCTCCACCGAAACCCCATCTCCAGATTTCTACCCTCGAATCGGCCCCTCTTCCCCCGGTCTCGCAAAACCCTAACCCCACAAGTCAGTGAGGGTTCTCCGTCCTCCTGCAGGTGGACGGCCGGTTCAGCTTGAGATGCGTTGCTGCTACCCATTTTTTTGGCGAACTCATAGCAATGCATGGCATATTTGCTAGTAACTTGTATTAGGCTAATGCTAATTTAGTAGCTACTGCTAACACACCTTGTCTATCATCACATCACTGACAGCGGGCACTACCCTACCTTAACCTTGTGCCACTTCACCAAGCACTCACCAACTATCAACTGGGCCCCTCACCTATCTCCAACCAGATCAGTGGAGCTTGCCAAATGACTCTGCATAGTAACATTACTGGCAGTGGTTCTTATACTAGCACAACTCTACATTTAGTTCAAATTTTCTTCTCTCCAGTATCCAGACTTGTTAATAATGGTGCTTATACAAAGAGTAAAGCCTGTTATAAACCTTGAGTTTGTAGGTCCAGTCGAAATCAAACCCGGAACTTCAATTCCCTGAAATCAGCACCCCAAACTCCAGTTCCCAGTCATTAGTTGCTACACGCTTGTTTTAGATCGGGATTTGCTGACGTGGATGCAATCAACCCTAGGAGGCTAGGATTGTTGGCCAACAAATCTGAACAGACAATCTCTTTGCAAGGCATGGGCCGAGCATTTCGTCGAGCATACAACAGGCACAAATTACGGTGGGTAGTGGCCACCGGAGCGCAACCTCCACGCGGGTGTCACTCGGCCGCGTCGACGCACTCCACGAGCTTGAGCTGCCTGCAGGATGGTTAGGGCATGTGTCATTCGATCCTCATCTAAGCCAACAACCAGGATCTCGAGGCTACGTTCACCGCATCAGTCTCGCTGTTCGGCGCTGCCGGCACCAGAAACAAAGTCTCCCGGCGGCACTCTTGCTTGCTTTGCGACTTTGCATGCCGCGACGATGCATCAGCAACTGCCGGCGAAGCGCACGCTGCCAACCAGATCCTGGCCTAGTGGTTCGCGTCGCGGCCGCTAGGCATGATGGCGCTCCCACGCTGGCGGAGGATGACGACATCGGCGGGGGGCTGCATCTATGCTCACACCGTCGCACGCACTATGCGGTATGGATTTGCTTCCACCGATTTAGCTTTGGATGCGAGCGTCACTGGCGTTGGGTGGGCTGGAGAGCGCGGCCGAAAACTGCGGCTCTGTTGGGAAGCGTCGCCGCTGCTCAGTACAGAGAGATCAAATACAAAGGAAGGAGATGAAGATGACAAATATGACATGTGGGTCATGGCTATCAGCGAGAGAGATTAGACGAGGTTAAGCAAACACTCTGAAGGTTAGGTGTTTATTGCAACTTCTCGCTTCCCCCAGTAACTAAAGGAGTACTAATACCAAATAGCAATAGAATAAATTGGTTTTATGGAGCTGTACAAAGAATTATTATGCAACACTAGTGCAAAATTAGCAATAGTTAATTTAAGACACACCTGATGGTACTCCTTGTCACTAACTTCTCTCTTTAGAATTCTCACAGCATTATCAAGAATCTCCTGCTTCTTTATCGTTACATTTGGTTCTTTTTCACGGAATAGCTTAATGATCACATTCCTGCAGGGAGAAAGTAAATTAATAAGTACGGAGCTCCTGTCATTGTCAAAATGGTACTCAGTGCCGTTTTCAAATTTGCAGTACCTCACTGTACCCCTCTCCTCAGTCCTTTGAACATATACATCATGGACATCAACAGCAACAACTTTTATTGAAGCCTCAAGCTCTTTACGAGGAAGTGAAACACAAGTTTTTGCAGCATTTGACAGAGCTTGGAACTTTGCTCCATCCTTCCTGTCAGAGGCATACTTTACTGCCAAGTGCCTCAAGTCTCTAACTACTGCCTGAAAGCTACAGTGAACACATCCAACATTATTGCAATTGAATAGTTCGAACATCCATTATGGAAAAAACACATATGTTGCATGTTAAGGAAACAAGAAAGCCACTGAGCCAGCATACATACAGAAAATTAGCACCGAAAACATACTTCGTCAGCTACTCGTGTCATCTTATCTATTCCACGCACTGGAAACGTATATACTTAAGCATAGCATGTACATGAGGTATTAAGGCTAGCAATAACAGCCAACATATATAACAGCGCATATACAAGACACCAGTAACTAGTAGTCTAATACAGTGGTAAGGATGTACTGTACATAGTTAGTTCAAGAGCTCTAAGGCTGGTTTGCTCTCTGGCAACAAGTTAACTTCACATGTTCAGGCTAAAATATTTCCATGCAACTGCAGGTTCTTGGAGCCTAGGAGTGTCTCATCATCGTTTTGTATGCCAAAACGTATATCATTACTGCAAAATCTTTTAAGAGCCTGGCTTGGTATTTTGATGTAGTCCTGCTTTCTCAGCATAACCTGCCACGCTTGCCATCACTGTGCGATGCGATGGAATTCTCCCCTGACTAAAATAGCTATAACTCGATGCAAACTAATATGCGTGAGCAATGACCCCTACACTGGAGTGCTCCACATAAACCAGTAGTACAAGAATAGACAATGCTCGCATTTTCTTGACGGCAACAAACACCTATAGATACTTGCTGATATGACATTAAATCAAACAATCTTGAGTTCTACAACCAAGAGTACAGGTCAACTAGAGATGCTTAGTTTCCTTCAATTGTCATACCAACAAAAATAAATGAACTTCAGAGGGTACAAACATACTGGAAACTACTAATTTTAAAGTGAAAATCAGACGATATAAAAGACAAGATAACCAGCAAATGACTTAACAATTACCTGCGAACTTTATTGGCGATGAAGACACTATCCAAGACAGAGCGCACATGGTTTTCACTTCCTTGAACAAGGCCATCCCTGGTCTTACCCACAACTGGATCCGGGCATTTCCCGGGAATGTTAGACCTGGCTGAATTCTTGGTTTTACTTTGTTTGGTAGTGCTATATTTCTCTAGGGTGGCAGCCAAAGTTGCCTCGCGAACTGACCAAGTATTTTCTTGCTCCCTGACTATGTGGGAATAACGTTTTATGAAGGATAAATCTGCTGCTACTATAAATTTATAGTCTTTAAGCATTTCCCTTCTTTTACCCAGTGGATTCAATATCATATTCCTTGTTCGCACATCTCCGAACAGTTTGTCTACGATTTCCATAGGTATGGATTCTTTTTTTGTAAATTCGAGTATAATTCTATCCCTTTTGGGAGCATGTCCATCATCATACAATAAAGAACTTTTGCAGACCCATAAACCACGCACCAAATCTGCATACACTGGAAGAATTTTCAGAACTTCTTCCTCTGAATAGGTTGGAGCAAGATGCATTAGAGCATCAAATCGATTCACTTGTGACACCTGATTCAATTAAGTGAATGAAAAAAGAAGTCAAGAAAACAATTAGAGCCTTTTGTTGGTTTGTTCTTCTATCTCATCTCAGAATTGGAAACATCCTGTCAGTGAATCTAACCTCAGAAAACCATTTCTTCAGGCGCTCCTCCAGTGGCAGTAAAAGCATCTCCCTGTTATGCAATGCAAGTTAGAAATAACTTGCGAGTTGAGTTGAACGGTAGATCTCAAGCTCCAAGTTAAACAACATGGGGAAGAAAAAAAATGATATAAAGCTACACAGTATACACGTTCCAATGGGGCCTTGCAAGATTTTAACTGAAGGCAACCTAGACACAAGGAAATGGAACCGCATGCCCATCACGTTGATACTTAGTTCAAGATAAATAAAGACATCCGTGTGACTAGTTACGGTGGAAAAGATAGATTAGCTTGGACAGACTCTACATCCAATTGTGATATATCTTTAGTTGCCACCTCTTTATGAATTATGACTATGTAAGGACGTCAAAGCTATCAAGGAGTAAGCAAGAATCGTGGCATAACACTTCTTTCTCCCTCCCTCTCGCTGGATCTAGGGCTTGACTAATTTTAATGTCAACACAAAATAACTTCTCATACGACTTTCAATATTTGCATATAAATAGCATTGAATAATTATACAGCACACTCAGATGCTATTTAGTATATCAGACAAAAGAAGAATCGTTTCTTTCGTGAAACGCAAATGAACTTCGTGTTTCATTTCATTGAAAAGGTAGAGTTTGGTTTACAATCCTCCTAGGAGGCATGATACAATAATATTCTTCTGTTCACTGAAATCGCTGTGAGAAGAACGATTTCATTGGCACGATATTTTCTTAACAAGACTGCTAGAGTCGAACAGCAAAGTGAGCACCCATTTCATGAAGAAATGTTCAAACATTTAATTAAGTGAAAATTGGCCAACTTTTTTTTTGGCAAAACATATATATTTACGGGAATTGCCTCCAAAAGATACATGTCTTGCCTTGCCTCAATTGCATATAACACAAAACAGCCTATTGATCATTTAATAGGAAGAAAAAACAACCTGATAGGAAAAGTGAAATGAAAAGGCTTCCACCAAATGCTGTACGCTTATTTGTTTCTTTTTAGTCTCAACCAGATATTAGCATGTTATTAATGCAACCTCTAAATTATTTTTGTCATGCACATGCATGCATGCCGTAATGTAATCCGTGCCATATCCATGTCACTCTCCTACTAAATACTAATGCATTCCTATGTCTTCTCACAAATTATTGGGAGTCCAGATAGTCCCTGGGACACTAACTCGTAGAATAGTCACAAATATAGTTAGTCAAGTATTCCAGTTCAAAGCAAAGTACTGATTCACAACAAGTTATGCGATGAGTTGACTGCCTCTTAATCAGAGTACCTAGTGATCACTGAAAAACGCTAGCTATTGTGGCAAATCCATTTGTTCATCCTTGACTGCAATTACTAGGGACATAATCTAGAAAGTCATTTCAATAGAAAAAACATGCATGGAAAATATTTATACTTCCATATATGCGAAAGTAACACTTCATAAGCAGAAATTTTCCATAAATATATTAGCAAAGGAGGGCTGCTCCCCTACAAAAACTGAAAACTCCACCAGACCCAAAAAACCAACTAAACAGAAGTATACAAAGAAATGGCAAGATCAGTTGAACTTGTGGAGGAAAGGAAATTATGTAGTCTGCACCTTAGCGCATGGCATCTGTTCATATTCTTGCTGCCTGTCGGCCCTCCAGGACACAATGACAATGCATAATCGGATCTGCAGAATAAATTTGGAAGTTATACAAATAAGTTATCAGTTCCAACCGGATAGTAACAGAAAATGTTGATTGTTGTATATATTTGAAAAATTGCACTGTACCTTAGTATCATTTTAATGATTCTCAGTGCCGAAACAATACATAACATCATGCACACTAACAACAATAATAACACAAGAAATGGACAATAGACACAAAATTGGCTCCAGGGCGCTGTTATTTTGTGCAAATTGATCATACACACTGTAAACATGGCATTGACTCAATAACACTACAAAAATCATGCCCATTTGCTAGAACACACATCAAAATATTGCTTCCGTAATATTAGCGTGAACATCTCACGAAACATAAGCTTTGCCATGATCCTCTTCCATTTGTTCTCCCTTCCCCTCTATCTGGACTGTCCAAATCCGTGAACGTAAAAGACAATACCCCCTGTCCATAGAATGGACTTGTAAAGCCTGGGATGAACACTTTGCTGTGCCATGGATAAGCACCAGGGCCATCGTAGGAAAGATACTCTTGGCTGGCAGCAAAGAGATGCATGAACTCCTGCCAGCCGGCAACGGATGCACTGTGGTGCCATGCTGGAGAACTCATCATATTTTTAATCAATGGTGTGTTATGGTAAATGGATTTTGTAGTTAACTTCATGTTTTGAAATGTTACTGAGCACTTCACACAAAATAATGGTGTCCTAGAGTCAACTTTGCAAAAGGGCTAAACCAAAAGTAATAAAATCAATGTAACTGATATGTCTAGCATTGAAAGTTCCATCTGCTAAGATGTTTTCTAATTAGTCTGAGTTTGCAGCGACAACAACTTCACTCAAAACATACAAAGATATTGACCAGATTTTGCCAGCAATGCTTCAAATCATGTAGCCCTAAAGGAACCTAACAATATTAAATCTCTTTCCAAGAACTCGTCAAAAATGGGTTGCCAAACTAGAATACAGCTGAAATTTGATTGCCAATGGGACAATTAGGCTCAAACTGAACATGCAGAACAGTCTGTTGTATATTATATTCTTGGTGACTCAGCTTACATGGCCACGACATATTTGCTACAAAAGCAAATACAAATATGTACTGGCAATCTTCTGCCACATGCCAATGATTAGTCATATATATAGCTTAGCTTATGTCTGTGCTACATATGAATATATTTTGCTACATCACACAATGTTACTCACAAAACAATACCAGGAACAACTATCACAACACTTACGTGCTCATTGTGAAATCTATAGGCCTGCTGTCATTTGCTATCATCTCAGTGTCATACTTGTTTGCAATGTGACTCCCAGCTGGTTCGTATGTGAGAGATATCCATGGCTGAAATGACAAACGAAAAAAGGCATATCAATTATTTCTGAAGTTTAAATAACAAAATGGTGTATGGTAAGAACACAGAAGATACTAAACTTCATTCCATAATATAAGGCATAATTTGATGGTCCAAATCCATGGTTTAACCATGGAGTGTGTTGTGGCGCAACATAAGCTTGTGGTAGCCGACTTCCCTTTCACTGTGATGCAGGATAAAGGCATCAAAATCACAAGAACGAAGTGGTGGAAGCTCAAAGGGGAAGCACAACAGACCTTTCAGGAGAGGATGATCATGGAAGGACCATGGAACGAAGAGGGAGATGAGGATAGCATGTGGGTGAAGATGGGTACTTGCATCCGAAAGGTAGCTAGGGAGGTGGTGCTTGGAGTGACAAAGGGTAAGAAGCCGGAAGCTAAGGACAGATGGTGGTGGAATGAGGATGTCCAAAGGGCTATCAAGGAGAAGGAGTGCTACAAGAGTTGGCACCATGATAGAAGCACAAGCAACATGGTGAAGTACAAAGAGGCCAAGAAAAATGCAAGGCAAGTGGTGAGTGGAGCAAGGGGGTGGGCCTATGATGAGCTATATGATAGATTAGGCACAAAGGAAGGCAAGAAAGATATCTACAAGATGGCCAAAATTCGTGAGAGGAAGATGAGGGACCTCAACCAAGTTAAGTGCATCAAGGATGAGGCTAATCGACTTCTAGTGAAAGATGACGAGATCAAGAATAGATGGAGGGAGTACTTTGATGGGTTATTCAATGATGAGAACAAGGGCACTATCCCCAAGTCTGGATGACTCCTTTGATGACACCAATAGGCGTTTCGTGCGGAGGATCCAAGAGCTTGAGGTTAAAGAGGCCCTCAAAAGGATGCAAGGAGGAAACACCATTGGCCCTGATGATGTCCCAAACTCCCAATGGAGGTGTGGAGAAGCCTTGGAGACGTGGCAATAGTATGGCTAACTAAACTATTCAACCACATTTTTCGGTCAAACAAGATGCCCGAAGAGTGGAGGAAAAGCATATTAGTACCTATCGTCAAGAATAAAGGAGACAAAGTTGTACTAACTACCGAGGGATTAAACTTATGAGCCATACTATGAAACTTTGGGAGAGAATCATCGAGCATCGCTTGAGGAGAATGACGAATGTCACTAAAAACCAATTCGGTTTTATGCCCGGGAGGTCGACTACATAGGCGATTTTCTTACTTCGCCAACTTATGGAGAGATATAGGGAGCAAAAGAAGGACCTACATATGATGGTCTTCATCAACTTGGAGAAGGCGTATGACAAGATACCAATCCAAGGACGGTCAAGTGGTGGGCGCCGGAGAAACACAAATTCCTAACAAAATACATTACCCTTATCAGAGATATGTACGATCGTGTTGTGACAACTGTTCGCACAAAGTGATAGTGAGACTGATACATGTTTCTCCACGAGAAATTCCTTGGTCTACATCAAGGGTTAGCCTTAAGCCCATACATGTTTTCCTTGGTGATGGATGAGGTGACCAAGGATATACAAGGAGATATTCATTGGTGTATGCTCTTTGCTGATGATGTGGTGCTAGTAGATGAAACCACGGCCGGCGGGAATAGGAAGTTGAAGCTATGGTGGTGCTAGTAGATGAAACCACGGCCGGCATGAATAGGAAGTTAGAGCTATGGAGGCAGACGCCGGAGTCGAAGGGGTTTAGACTTAGCAGGACCAAGACTGAGTACATGCGATGCAGCTTTAGTGGCGAAGACGGAGATGTCAGATTAGAAGGGCAAATAGTGCCGAAGAGGGACACCTTCCGATATTTGGGATCAATGTTCCAAAGCAATAGGACAACAGTTGGACCGGCGATGCTATATGGGGCAGAATGTTGGCCAACTAAAAGACAACACATACAACAAATGAGTGTTGGAGAGATGCGCATGCTACGATGGATGTGCGGCCATATAAGAAAGGACCGAATTAGGAACGAGGTAATTCGTGATAGGCTAGGGGTGGCCCTCCAGAAGCGGAATTCAAAGGATTATGGAGGAGACTAGAAGGGGTAGAGGACGACCAAAGATGACTTGGGCGGAGACGGTAAAAAGAGACTCGAGGGATTGGAATATACCTAAAGTCTTGGCTCTTGATAGGACTGCATGGAGATCAGCGATCCATGTCCCGAAATCTTAGTTTACTCTCTTTTTTCATCTTGTTCTTGTTTTTAGCTTCCTTTTATTTCTCCTGGGTTTCATATCTAGCCTACCCAACTTGCTTGGGAAAAAGGCTTTGATGTTGTTGTTGTTGTATGTTACACAAAATAGACATTAGATTTGTATTAAGAAACTTTTGTATTATTGTGATTTTGTAACTATTGAATATTGTATGAGTAACTTGCAGTCAAAGCATGGATTTAACAGTCCAAATCTGCCTTATATTTAGTTTATCTCGTGTACTGTGTGTTCTTTGTACTATGTGTGTTTTCCAAATGTATACGCCTGCATTTTCTGTCCAACCACCATACGCGTCAGAGCCCAAATCCAGATATGACTGGCTGCCTCAACACCTAGACGATCTTACCGGATAGGATGGGCTTTAGAGTGGATCAGTTCGACGTCACACGAAAGTTGCCGAGCAACTTGTAAATGCACAATTTTGCATTCATTTTATTTTGGTGGATCCGAATACATTGCTATTTGTTCACATATGTTGTACTTGTAAATGCACATCTTGGTACACATTTTATTTAACTTAAGTATATTGGGCTTAATACTATATTTATTTATAAACCAAGATCTTTCTCATACCAAAAATTGTTGAAGTATCAGCATTTTGTATTTGTGTAATAATACTAGGGGTGTTAACAGATTGGATCGGATTGGATTTTTCTCATACCATATCCATAGCCATGCATTTTTCTACCGAACTACGGATTCAAATCGGAAATGGGGCAGACTCGGACCGGAAACAAAATAGTCGGATATATGCTCTCATCGATAGATAGCTATAGTTCTTGCAAATCTTGAGAGATTTAAACTTTCAGTCTTGTATAGTTAAGACAAAAGATACATAATGCGCTAAAACTCAAGCATTGATAGAAATTTAGAGCTAAACATGTTCGCCAAATGAATTTGGTAACTCAATAACTACTAACCTTGCAAGATTGGCCTTGGCTTTTGACTTAAAAATCGGATTATCTGGTTTAAACCTTCGAATTATCCTAATTAAATTTCGGATAATCCATATCCGCATGGTATTTGCTATACCGTATCCAGAGCACCACTTCGGAATCGGATATCCTTATCCACCGGATTCTTTAAAATCGAATATGGATACCTTAAAACGGATTCAGAGGGTGCGGAAATTATCCTATCCATTTACACCCTTAATTAATAACCCCTTGATTTATGGCATCCTGCTACCACGAGGTGCAACTACCGGAATACTGTATGGCTGATCACTCACAGCAATCAAGTAGGAGACAATAGGAGGCAAGATCAGCAATATATCACTTACCCAGTGGATGGTCAAGATCACAGCCTAATAATAGAGTTGGCATTGACACCGTCAATAATGTTGCAGATCCACCTTACAAGATATGTGAAGGGCCAATTTGTTGCTGAACTATGACATGTCACGTTTGTTTATAGCTGTTGTGGAATACAAATGCATAGTGTTTTATTTGGCAAATTCGATTACAAGTTAATTACCTCTCCCAAAAGCATTGGAGGCTATTGCATAATTAGATATGTTGCCCTTGTTTAGGGCTGTTGTGGAAAATTCAGTGTCATGTTTGTCTGTTTGGCAAATTCGACTACAAGTTCAATACCTCTCAAAAAAGCATTGGACGCTGCCACAGAATTTACTGTTGTGCTCTTTATTTCTAATTATGTATCTTATAGTAACACCAGTTGAAAACTCTGTACAAATTAACAAAAGCAGGTAGCCAAATGTTGATGTATATCAAAGTGATTCCTCTTGACTCAACCACTATTACCATATTTCACCTCAAAAACCAAACAAACCTGAAGTCATTCTAGTCAATTTTTGTGTATCTAGGGCCACACACTATTTATACCCAGAAAATGTTCAGCCTTGTAAACTAGGAAGCCTGAATAGGTTCAAAAATTAACTAGCAAAATGTCGAAACAAAACAGTGAGGGAGCCGAATTCAGTAGAGGCTTACTATGGAGAGAACCAAGACTACAAGACCCAAATTTCAGTAGAAGATATAACAAAAATGAACTGGACCAAAAGAAAGCCTAGAACGTAAGAAAGGCAGAAAAAATTACATTAAGTACAAAACTAATATCCTTATTACAAACCTCAGATTCCTCAGCGCAGTCCTTGGAACCATCTGAGCGCTCATTTCCCTGGGAGCATAAGGTAAGCGATCATGAAGACATGAATAGCCGCTCAGAGCTAGCAGCAAAAAGGCAACAGTCTTAACATTACTGCAGCCCTTTCTCTACAGAAATAAGCGGGGTAGTTCAAGAATATGATGCTCAAAAACAGCACACAGGGAATACACTACATACACCAATAGGAAAGGTGTGCCATATTTCAGTATCCATCTGTTCTCCTCAGTGTTATATATTAAATGCGCACATTCACTAAGCAAACCTTAGATCATTGACAACAGAACATTTTTCTCATAATCGCAGGAAAGTACGCATTCAGATGTTGTACCTGCTTAGCCGAGCCTCAGAGAGCGAATACCATACATGCAACTTTTCTTGCAGAAGTTAATACTGAAAGGGCTAACTCCAATAAAATACCATTTTAAAAACAGACAGAAATCATCTGTATGCTACTCTAACTGTTGCCGTGTTGTTCCATGAATGTCGAGTAACATGGGAACCAGAGGTTGTTATGTTGGCAAAGCCAGTTCACTGTCACCAACACGCATTACGAAACATTATTGTATGGCTCAATTTGTTACATTTTAAGAGGTAGCTTTCAGTTACTCCTGGTTGTCTAGATAACAGAAATTGTGGCTAGGTAAGATATTTCGATGTTCATCAAACTTGTTAGACTGCTCATAGTGGGAGTAACTTAGGTAGTAACATCACACGTTTCAAGGTATTTTGGTGACATGGCATAGCAATAAATGAAGAAAGAGAAGGAGGTGGTAACTAGCTATGTTACCATAACATCACACACTCCAAGATAAAATGAGTCTACAAACTAATAAATGAGACTTTGCATGATACCATCTCTAAGTTACTTTCCACTATGAAGGTAGTAACTTGAACTAGTAACTTATGCATGATACCACCTTATGTTACTCCCCACTATGAGCAGCCTTATGAACACACAACAAAATAGTAGCAATGCTGACGAGAACTAGTGCCGCACCTTAACTGATGGAGCCGCTGGACCACCTGTACGAACATTTGTTTCTACCCGTTGTGAAGGCTGCCTAGTATGTGATCCACCAGAATTTAGATGTGACATGGATGGTCGCAGTTGCATCACTGCATCAATATGATTTAAATAAACCTGCGAAATAAAGCAAGGGGATCAATTCTGTTCATTTACATCACATGACCAAACACCTTGCATTAATCAGTTGCCTAGCATAAAAGTTCTTTCAGAAGGTACAGGTTTTCCTGCAATGGGTAGGCTGTGAACTATAGTTACTATCCAACAGGTACAAGAAGCTAATTAGGGACAAAACAAGTTAACAAACTCAGTACCACTAACTCGTGTGCAATTGTTTCAATGTCTGGAGCGTAGGAGTACTAGCCTTATCTGACTGCATGTACATCAAGTTCCACCAGAACGATTAAAATATATACAGTACCAAATCAATCTGTTCATAATTCAAGAGCATGCTAATGAATACTTCAATTTCTCTCGAACAAGGAGATGGATTAACCTCTCAATCTAATACACCAATAGAACCATGAAGAACAGGTCTTTATACGCAATTGCAGGTTAAGGGTTTAGTTCAATATTCATGGCACAGTTGGCCAAAGCAAAGTGAACCACGATTCATTTTGTTCGATGTTCATGGCACAGATGGCCTAAGCTAAGTGAGGCACACCAGAATTACATATGCAACTTTCGTGGCTAATTGGCCATAACCATATATACATAAAATTTGTTCTGGTACTTACCAAGTTGCCTCGAAGAACCCCAACTGCATAATCAGTCACATCAGCTGCTTTCGATGATGATAGTGTCTGCAACAACATAAACCCAACGATATCAATGAAATTATTCAGACATCCCAGCTGGGGAAGAAAAGAACTGTTCAGATGAAAACTGAACTACTGCCCAACGAAGAACCAGCATAAGGCTCTGTTTGTTTGGGCTCCTCCCAGCCGCTCCAACAGCCTATGGGCTGTGGAAGCCGGAGCCCAAACAAACACCACTTTTTCGGCCAGCTACACGCAGCGGCTTGAGCGGAGCGCTTCCAAAAATTGCACTACAGACCAGAAGCTACGACTTCTGTGTTTCTTCCAGCCGCAGCGGCTCCAAACTCTGAGTTTTACTGGTATACCCTCCCACCAAATCACATACAGCAACAAATATGCCCTCGAACCGGTTCGGCTCTATTCCTTCCGTCTCCCGAGCGAACAGAGCAGAAGAGAAGACTTGCACCACCACACCCAACGGACCACGACCCAGTCAATCTACGGCGACCGGCGCCGGCGCACTCCTCCGGCGGTACAAAAGGGAATTCCCGCCGCCTAAAACCCTGTCCCCGATCTCCAGCACCTCCAATCGTCACCGGCCGCGCTACCTGGTGCCCGCTCACGCTGGAGCTCCCAGATCCGATGCTGCCCCTAGCTCCGATTCCCCCGACCCCGAGCTGAGCTCGTGCGACCAGACCACGCCACTAACTCCTGCTGCCCCTGCGTTTTGATTGCCGCTGCAGTCAGGATAGTGCATCTAGGCGTGCTGTGCACTTGCTGCTGCTAGGCTACTCTATTGCAGATGTGGTGTAACGCGGTCAGATAAAAAATGCAGTCAAATTGTTCATGCTAAAATTGGTGTATGCAGGTGGGTACATGTGTTAAAATCAATCAAATAGCTCACTGCCATGTGTTAACAAATGTATGTACGGCTGTACGCTACGCACTACGTATGTTACCAAATGGTTGTCTAGTTAAATATAGTGAAAATTTCCTCAATTGCCGAAAAAACGTTACTCAATCATGTTGTTTGTGGTACAGTCAACACTTAAACCCGATCAACACAACTATAAGGGCATTTAGGTCACTTTAACAAATTTTGGTGCAGCCACGGCTACACTGGCAGCCGAAACAAACAAACATCAGACAGCTCCAACCTTCCAGCTCCAGCTGGCAGCTACCGCTGATTCTGGCAGCTGCAGCCGCGGAGCTCCAGCTCAAACAAACACACCCTAAGAGCTACTCCCTCTGTTCCAAGTTAATTGACTCGGCTTTGTCTAGATACGCATGTATCTACACACTAAAACACGTCTAGATACATGTGAAGTTGGGTCAATTAATTTGGTACGGAAGGAGTAGAAATGGAACATATACAAACATACTAGCTTCAGTGCTACAACCTCCATTCGGAAATAAGTGATTCAACTTTGTGTGGATACGGATGTATGTACACACTGAAATGTGTCCAGATACATCCGTATCTAGACAAAGCTGAGTTACTTATTTCTGAACAGAAGGAGTATATTGCATTACGATAGAATTCAAAAAGAAAGAGCCTGCTTGCTTGGATGCCAAAACTTGGCTAGCCAATGTTTTGGCGAGGCCAAAAAATTGGTCATCAATTGGTTGGTTACCAAATTGCATTGCCTAGCTCTAGAAGAGACAAAGTTGCAAATTTCTGGCGCATATAGCCATTGCCAAATATTGGCTTGTCAATACATCGGCTAGACAATTTTTGGATGCAAACCAAGCATGCCCATAGCGTAGCAGAATCCAAGATGTGACGGAACAGGAAGATGTGAGTTCGTTTTCCCTATTCCACTACTAGCTGAAGTTACTCGGTACTATAAATGCTAGCCTTCTTGTACCAATGAATACATCAACATATCCGCAGTGCAGCAATTTCCAGAACCACTTAGTCAAGATGATCTCAGAGATTGTTATCTACATTCTGAAAGAACTTCCAAATTACAATTACTGTACCACGTAATATTAAGCTTTGTTGCCATAATAGAACTAGTTGACTACAACAGTACTCCTGTAGCACCCCCCACCCCCACCCAAAATACAGACCTAGATTCTGCAGCACAATACATGAATGAGGAATGGCAAAAGGATCAGCCAGGAACGTAATCGGCAAAAATCAACCAACAGCAACACCATGCGGTATTACTCCATGTGTTATACAAGGCGAACTCTAGATGTGAGCACAACATAAAAAGAGTGCAGAATCTGCAGAAAAATCATTCAAGCATACTGAATTTAATTATTATTACAAAAAGGGAGGGAACTACTATGACAATGGCATTCCATCTGTTGACTCTAACCCTTGATTGGGGGCGAATGAACCTGGGTCAGGGGTCACAGCATCGATCTGAAATCGGTGCTATTATGGTCCATAGGTTGCCTTTAGCATAACTTACAAGAACCACATTACTCCAATACTCCTCTCCTCCCATCCCCTCACCTTCTTTTCTGCTCATGCCTCCTGCCGATCAACCAGTATTTATTTTGCCCTCTTCCAACGGGTTTACTCTGCTCTACTCCTTTATATTCAGATAAAATAATTTTGTGGCCAGTTGGCTAACAGGGAGCATTCATCTTAATACTTAGGAGACTTCAGGGGATTATTGCTTGATTTTACCACATCAAGGTTTCTCTAAAAAAAATTGTCCCCTATATTAATAGTATTAACAAGAAGTTGACAGGGTCCTAGACTTGAAATCCGTGCAGCTTGACAAAGCACTTGGGGCAGCTAGCAGGGCTTTTGACTAGCGCCTCTCTCATGCACCAAGCCGCACCCTTTGCACTTTTGACAGCACAAATAGGTAAGGCTATGGAATAGCGACAAGGCCAGCTATGGATGTTACTCTGAATAAACAATCAACATGATTTTTTAACACAAAACTAAATAAGCAGAAAGCACATGGACAAATTATCCATTCAGATAAATAGTAATAATTTATAATAACGAGATAACATCAAGGAGAAACCTATGGTGCACTAAAAACAGCGATCGTCGAGTAAGTATCCATAAATTAAGCTTACAAATATAAATAACAATTGCATGGATAATGTAAGCTTCAACAATAAATTTCACATAAAATTACTGAGCTCCCAAGGAATCATACATAGTTAAATATCATAGAGAAGCATGATAAATAATCCAAAGAGTTAAGTCTGTAATAAATTATGTGACAGTAAGACCCACCTGCTTTGTTAGTCTCACAGATGCAGAAACCTCTGGGTCGTAATTATCACTGTGAGTATTGATATCCAAATCTACTTCAACTTCTGAGCTCCGCGGCTTCACGCGAACCTGATTTGATCATAATCCTTTTAATGAAATAAAAATAACTAATATGCTATCAACTGATAGACATTAACCATGTAAAGGGAGATGCAGTTAGCAGGGGTCGTACCTCCTTACATATCTCATTAAGCTCATACGGGCGCCAGCATGGCCTCAGCGGATATTGCATAATGTAAAGCTGCGAAGTTCCCATATACGAAATTAAGTTCAGAAATAGATATAACACAAAGAAGAGCAGTCTACAGGTAAGCATTAGAATAAAAGTCGATAAGTACCAAAGGACCGCAAAGGTCCGGCATAGTTCAGTTCAACCAAACCAATACAAAAAATCGATAACAGACTGAGATAGCCCTTTCATAGTCAAGCTACTGTTGTCTATCTTAAAATGATTAACCAGATTCAACTACAGTAGCTAACTTGATATGTACATCGAATAAGTTCAGCAAATATACAGACCTCTATTGCCACTGGGAGAGAGAATCAGATCACTATCAAAATGGAAATGACATATAAATAACAACACTTCATTAATCATCAGTGATACTGAAAACTAAACCAACCAACGAAGCATTGATAGCCACAGCAGAGTCAATCAGGCCGCAGAATCATGCAAGCACTAACAGCAACTTACAAAAACCTAATGAACAGGAACGGAGTGAGCGAGCGTGGAATACTTTACCATGGTGTCCTCGTCGAAGGGCTTGGGCGTGAAATACACATCGATCTCCCGCACCACGAAGTCCTCGTCCTCGACCTCGTGATCCATCTCATCTGCGCCCACGCCAGCGCTCACCGCGTCCGTCTCCATCGCGTCCACGCCATCCTCAGGTAGCGGGGCCGCCGCCGCGCGGGGCTCATCCTCCTGTATTGGCTCGGGCGCGGGCTCGGGCGCGGGCTCCGGTTTTGGCTTTGCTTTTGGTTTCGGCTTAGGCTTGGCCTTCGGCTTGCCCTTGATGTTGGGGGCGAAGCGGGTGGAGGGGGCGGCGGCGGCGGCGGCGGCGGAAGAGGCGGGGCCGTCCAGAGAGGCGAGGTCGGCCATGTCGATGTCGGCGTCGATCCCCATGGCCGCCGCGGCGTAGTCCTAGGGTTTCGTGCCGGTGGGGGTTTAGGAGAGTAATTTGGACTTCGGAGGCGGGGGCGGCACGGCGGAGACGGCCAACGGCGGAGGCGCGCCTGAAGTGGCGCGGGCGACGGGAGCTGGGTGGAGGCTGCGTGGCGGCTTGTGGGTAGGGTCTCGGACCTCTCCGGCAGTCTCCTTTTTTTTCTAGGGGACTAGGGGAAGGTCTCGTGGTCTCGGGTAGTCGGTTTGGTGGCCCAGTGCGTCCTGCAATTGGGCCGGGCCTCTTGTGTGGCCTGTGGGGAAAAGGAGAAGGCTTTCTCGTAATTTCACTTTTTTCCCTAAAAAAACAAAGTCTATCAGAAACCCAAATTCCTGCCAGAAACAGCGAAGAAAACATAAACTAAAACTGAAAAACGGAGGCCATTTAAGATTTGGCTTTCGGTCATGGTTTTTCACTTAGCAAATGGTGAAAAAAAAGGTCCTTCAAGGTTCTCCTGTTTTTCCAAACAAAAAAACTATATATTTTTTCCTATTTCATTGCGTCTTCTAAGATTTCCTGGAAATTCCTCAAAGAGACAGATAGAGAAAATGACATTGGGAGGGGAACAATAATTCCCTTAGAGTGCTCATGTTTGTTCTAATCATCCATATATTATTTTTCCTTACGTTTTAGCCTTTGCTCTTATTTTTCTAGATTATTTCGCGTTTGATAGCATTTTGCCCAATTTTTCTAACAGTTTTGTGTGTTTTGTGTCATTTTTTGAGAGCTTGAGAGTCTTCAGCCTTCCTGATAACTATCATGACAAAATTAGGGTCCTGCCCCATAACTTAACTTTTTATATTACCAGGGTTTTAGTAGGCTCGCTTGCATCTAACTCTTTCCCTAAAAGCAATTTTTTCATCAAAGCTATGGCAGATGGAACTTTTTTCAGAAAATTTATGCTAAGCACCATGTTTTCGTATGAAAAATGCTAATAAGACACTGGATCTCTAGAAAAATATGTCAAGGGCTAGAGATTCTCTTAGAAGGTGGGATTGGGGCTTTTTGTTGGACTTTCTCTCCCGAAGTTCGTATGGTAAACTTTTGATCCACATGAAAGCTAGGAACCTACCATAAATCAACTTTAGAAAAAACACAAGCAAATAAGAAAATAAAGAGGAACATTGGAGAAACATATAAAAGCCGACGTGGTGTTTTGGCTCTCAAAAGCATATGCTCCTGATTTTTAAAATAATTTTCATACGCACTTGAATTTTTTTGAAAAATCCAACAAAAAAAAATCGCACGTAAATCTCAATGTCATATGTGCTCGCAAAGTTGTTTCATACAAAACGATATATTTTTATGTTGTGTAAAAAGAAAAAATTTGGTGCTAAAGAACTCTTCACGAGGAAATTTTCTTATATATTTTAGGACACAAAAAAATGTTGATTTTCCACGAAATGTGGCATGCACATATAGAATGCCGACATTTGCGCACGAAATTTTGTTCAAATTTTTTTGACATTCAAAATGTTTTTTCTGGTAGGATGGTCATATGCACCCTAGATCAAAATTGACTTTGGGTTGAAACATGAAACATTGGGGATTCCAAACTACTGTATATAGAGTAAATTATTTCATGTATCTCTGATTTGTTTTGTTTTTTGAACATTTAAAAGATATCATTTCCCCGTAATATCTAGTTGTCTGCCACTTCAACCTGACCGCCGATCCTAGAAGGTGCATGCACACAGCTCCAGTGCCGCTCCATCCAAAAGATCACCGATCGGAGACCGAGCTTGCCGCTGGAGGCCATGCATAGGCAGATAGGCTGACGCGCATGGACACAAGTCAGAACACGCGCACCGCATACTGATATACTCCTACTCTACAAACGTCACTCGATGCCTATCCAGCCTCGTATTCATACCCCACATGCATCTTGTTCGAGAACCCAAAATTAGCTCGACGCTCGCGAGTTGATCGAGCATGGCAGAGCACCACCTTCCCCCGGAGCCAGGCCACCACCACAAAGGCGGGAAGGGAGTCCACGCCGACGACCTCAAGCCCGCCCGGCGCCGCGGGTACGGCTACTACTACGGCCACGACAGGGGCTCCAGCGGCCTCCTCCGCACGCTCTGCTTCCTCGTCCTGGTCATCCTCCTCCTCGCCGGCATCACCGCGCTCGTGCTCTACCTCGTGTACCGCCCCACCAGCCCCGCCTTCGCCGTGAACTCCATCGCCGTCTACTCCATCTCCAACGTCGCCGGCCCCCCCGCGGCCGCCGGCGCGCCCAGCGCCGTGGCGGCGTCGTTCCAGTGCTCCCTCGTCATCCGCAACCCGAGCGGGCGCGCGTCCGCGCGGTACGACAAGCTGACGGCGTACGTGGTGTACCGCGGGGAGGCCATCACGGCGCCCGCGCAGCTGCCGCCGCTGGCGCAGGACCCGGACAGCGCCGTGGTGGTGGCGCCCGTGATCGGGGGCGGCGCCGGGGCGCCCCCCGTGCCCGTGTCGCACGACACCGCGGCGGCCCTGGCCAACGACGTGTCCTACGGCGTGGTGTCGCTCCGGGTGGTGCTGCTCGGCCGCGTGCGCTTCGTGTCCGGCCCGTTCCGGAGGGGGTGGCGCTCCATGTACGCGCGCTGCGACCTGCTCGTCGGCGTCCGCAAGGGCCCTGGCGTCGGCGCCGCCGGTGTCCCCGAGGCGCCTCTGCTCGGCAACCCCTCCTGCGACGTTGAGATATGATATGATACTGGACGACGTCGACATGTCAAGTATACAGAAATAACATGCAATGTTCTTACGTGCATGAAATCCTAGTCCATCGTCAACATCAGTCGCAAACATTTCCAAGTTCGAGTGGTGGCTGAACTCATCCCCATCGGCGGTTTGGAGTTTTCCTTTCCTTAGTGGCAATCCATCACTTCCTTAATTCTTCGAAGAACGACATGTGTAGAAGCCGTTTTTATTTTGACAGATCGTCATCTCACCTTCCGGCGAAACCATTTTGAAATCTGACTCCTAGGTTCGGCGTGAATGATGGTGAAGCCGAAGTTGTGCAGGTTGGGGCAAGGATTTCCTTCGCCGGAGCAGATCAGGGTGACGAACACATAGAGGCCATCGTATGCCCAAATCTGCACAACTTTGGCTCCATCCTCTTTATCGTCGAACCTAGGATCAAATTCCTATAATTCCGTCGGGAGGTCAGATTTTTTGGGCAAAAAGTTGTTCCTTATTCAAGCAATATTATTTATGGGTACAAATATATGATCAGGAGAAAAACAAAGCCTCAAATGATGGCTCCATAGGTCAGATGGGGCATTTTTTTATGGAAACAACAAGACTATTAACCAAACAATAGATACATGGTCAATCAGCAAAGCCACAATAAAACCCAGCGGATTCATATACCTAAACACATGGGAGTAAATCCGTCTCTCTCAGTCTCAAAAGACAATCAAGAAACTAAACTCACAATTACAAAAATTTGAAGCTTGGATATATCATAAAATGGTGCCCAGCCGTAGCTTAGACCATATGCTCTTCTTCTTCATCAGATTCTTTCTAAAAACCGTAATAATATTTGTTGGAATTTTTTAATAGACATCGCAACAATTGAGGTTGTCGACACCTTCTCACCATGAACTAGTTGACGACACATCCACCATATATACCAGGAGGCCGTGAGTATCAATTCCCTCACATCATCGCCATGTTGAATTACAACTACCTTTCTCCATGCCGCCCCACCGCCCACAGGGTGGGAGCAACCAGGCTACCACCACCAGCCATATTGCGTTTGGTTCCGATGTTTGGAGAAACTTTAGCTACAAACGGCTATTCCTGAGAACATTGAAGCGTTTCAATACCTTGCTCATCCAGAACTCGTGATAACCTGATCACTTTGGAGGTTAAGCAAGGCCTAGGTTTTTGGAAATACTCGCCAACAGATCACTTCCAAATGTCAACAAGATCATAGATGAATTCAAGTCCTAGGCTGGGATGGGTGTAGGTGTGGAGTTGGAGTTCGATGATGAGAGGAGTTAGCTTAGGGGCGAACAGGAAGGTATTGACCACCATCCCAACTCGTCCACCACAGGCGACCTAGATGGCGTAGATTCAAGCCGCCACCGCTAGCTCCACTGGACGGATCAAGAAGATATGTTGCCACCACAAATCAGATCTTGGCCGAGAGGCCCCGATCCGGTGCTGTCTGCACATCCTGCCGACCAACCGCCCACAGGGTTGGAGCAACCAGGCTACCACTAGCAGCCATATTGCTTTGGTTTTGATGTTTGGAGAAACTTTAGCAACAGACGGCCGAAAGTCTTGGAAGCGTTTTGATACCTTGCTCATCCTGAACTCCTGATAGACTGATCACTTTGGAAGTTACGCAAGGTCTGGGTTTTTGGAAATACGCAACAACAGATCACTTCCAAATGTCAACAAGATCATAGATGAATTCGAGTCCTAGGTTATCCCATCACGAGAAAAGAAAAGGTACTGTTAGTCCCCGGCTGTAAAACTTCGAAAATCTACGGAGCTAAGTTCACAAGGTAGAAGAGCAGAACCATCCATGCATGGTGCCGGTAGTTCAACATCAATGAATTTGTGGCTAATTCTATGTTGCAGTTAAGGTGCAGAGGCAAAATGATTGATTACAGACTGGACACATGTTCTGTGTTTATTGGCTATTGTTCTTTTAGCTATGAATTCAAGCATCCACAACTTCTGGTAATTTTATGTTTTTTTAAAACTGTCTCCTCTCTTTTTTGCGGGGAAAAGAGCATATATTAAAACTTCGTTCATATGGAAAGATCCAGATGAAAATCAAAATCACAAACGGGTCCTTCTGGATCCCAATAACACCGGAGAACAGGAGGACCCTGCTTTATGGAATTCACATGAAAAAAAACACAAAGCATGCATGGATTTCCAAAACTTAATAGCCGGCGGCTAATTGTTTCCTTTTAATTCTAGAGTTTCAAAATCGGCATGACCTTTCTCTATCGTGGAGGACAGTCTTACTTTATGAATCAGGAATATTTTACAATTAATAAGGCAGATGAGAAGTAAACTATGACGCACCAAACTTTTTTTTACCTGATGACGCACCAAACTTTTTTTTTTACCAGATGACGCACCAAACTTGAGCATGGCAACCGGCAAGCATGCCTGCAAAGAATAAACGGCATCCACCGGTGCGCTCCCTGATGGGCTTCTGTGTGAGAACTGATGAAGCCGCTCTTCCTTAACCCCCACTACTTCCCCTGCATTGCTTTCTGTGTGTAGTCACCCACTATCGGCAACTTGCTTTCATAAAAACTTGCAGCATCTCCAGCACCAACGAAACAATGTAATTGTAAAACTAATCAACGGTTGGTTAACAAGTGGAGCAAAATTACACGTCTACTCATGCAGACAACGGCAAAGACAAACAACCTCTAGGATAAAGCTCATGGCTTATATTCATGGTGAGGTTCATTGGCTGATTGGCAGTTTCTACATGTAAAGCAATACAAGTCTTTTGCCAGCTACACAAGTACACATAGCTACCGATTGGATAAACTCAGCAGAAGTAGTGTGACAATATGCGCTCACGCCATCCTAAAACTGAAGTACCAATGCAGCAATTCAACAGAAATTCATGAGCACCAAGATCAACTGGCAAAGCAACTAGGACGAGCTCTCCGCAACATCCCTTTGCACATTCGCCACCAACCCTCTCGTTCCATCCTTTCCTTTTTGATATCGGAGCGACCACCTATTTTCAAGACACGGTCTCTCGCAGCTGCTAGTCCTGCATCTAAAGTACTGATTTTGTTCAGAAGAGAGTTAACCTCATCATCAAGTAAGAAGGAATCCATATAGCACACAAATTTTGCATTGCCATCGTCAATCAAAGCTTCTTTGAATGATCGCAATGCTGTGAAAAGGACATGGGAAGCTTCTTCTATGCCAACACGGCCATTATCACCAACACTGTCGCCAATAACTTCAGTTTCTGAATCCTCCTGTGACACGCACAAAAAATCATGACTAACTTGCAATTCAGGTGTTTCATAGACAAATTTGTGCAAGGAAATACTTATACAGATCAGTTTCACTAGCATCCATAGAACCAATAACGTGAAGTAAGATATCATTGCAACTGGCATCTCATAGTGGTTAGCATAATAAAGTGTAAAGAGCTTTTTAGTGAACAAAGATTTCCAGCCTCAAATATTGGCAGTTCAGCACTTTGTATCTTCATGCTAACACACAATATGCACAAATCCTGATGCCAATTGAAAAGTTGGATCCTTATACACAATATGCACAAATCCTGATGCCAATTGAAAAGTTGGATCTTTATAGTACGTAGTATACAATCTAGAACTGAAGTCCTATACTATATTCATTTTTTTTGCAGGGACTCCTCTACTATATCTGAAGATGTACTGCAGCAAAACTTGAAATCCTACAGCTGATTTTCAAGGCAATGCAATAATCCAATGCTCACAAGTAACACAACTTAATACACAATCTAGAGACCAAACATATGAAGAAACTTTACCCGAATCTTCAGACATAACAACGGGACTCACCTCGTTGTGTATCATAGCAGGAGGCCAGGCCATGATGTAGGGATCGAAGGAGGAAGAACAGCATGTTCTCTTAAAGAGGAGCTTCACATCTGCTGTTTCCAGGCAGACGGACACGAACCAAGATAGAGGATCCCCATTGCAGACAACAGCTAGGTACACAAAGCCATCGATAGCCATTATAAGCTGCGATCCAACATCAACAATATCCTCTACTGGACGCCCAGTGACCTCCTTAAGACTTGTGTGCAATGGAAACTCCTTGTGCAGCACAAATCTCTCGACGCCGCCATTGTCCGGTGTCAAGAGCCAGACAGAAAGCGTGCATTCCTGCGCACCCACTAAACAGAGCTCCCCATCCTTGGTCTGACCGATATTAAAACACGAGTTCAAGTCTGGGTCTGAGGGCGACGGCAGATCCACTAGGGAGAACTGAAACTTAGTAATGTTGAGCGCGAGAATGCAGTCCTCATATAACCAACAGACGAACCCACCGATAACCGTACCAATCGTGTGGTTGCCGCCCTTAAGCAGCGGCGTCCCGGGCTCCGGGATGACCTGCCACTCCATGGCATGAGACGAGAAGATGGCCAGGCGCGCCCACGCCCATGAGCTATCGTGATGAACACAGACCACACGGGATGGCCTCTGGCCATCTCGGTCGGCAGGGAGCGTGTGGAACTCGAGGAAGGTGTGGACGCCGACGTGGGGCTTCTTGGGGTAGATATACAGGGCCTGCGTGTGGACGTTGTAGAAGATATTCTGCTCGGTGTTCCGGTTGATGAAGAAGGCATACCCGTCGGAGTAGGGAGCCTCGGGATGATATATCCACTCGGAGGAACCGTCGTCTCTGAGTAAATCAGCGAAGGCGGCGGTGATGCTCGTGTCGGAGTCAGACATGTGACTAACGGCGGGGACGAAGGCGCGCATGTAGGGTTCGATAAATAGAGCGAGGATGGGCGGCGCGTGGAGCTCGCGGAAGCGGCGGCGGAAGGCCGGGGAGGAGCGGACGGCGCGGAGGAAGGCGCGGCAGCTGAAGGCCGCGCAGGCAAGGCTCGGGAGGTCCGGGAGGCGGAAGAAGATCTCGCGGAGGAGGTCATCGGTGAGAGCGTTAATGGTGGTCGGAGCGGGCGGCGGCGGCGAGGGTGGCTCGTGGGAGGCCATGGCTGTGAAAGCTCGAACGGCGGCTGTAAGATGCGGATGCGTAGCTCCAATACAGCCCGCGGCGCAAAAGTCCGGCCCATCTCGATCGTGTGCTGCGGCCTGCCGGAGGCATTATGGGCTAGCAATCCTCGCTACTGTAGATCCACGAATGTGTGCTGTGGCTAGTAATTCTTTGCTGAGGTACACAAAAAATTCTCTATTTACTTTCAGATCAGCCTATCAGTGTGAAGCTGTGAATGGAAACACTTCTTTTTTAACAAGAACGGAAACACTAGTTTGATAATATTGGGAAAGAAATTTATAGACGCTGGGGAAATCAAATTAAATAAAGTGTGGGATAACTTATGGAAAACTTTGGTTTTAACTAAGGTAAAGATTTCCACATGGAAATCTCTCCGTGGCATTCTCCCATGTTATGGAGTTCTTGCAATAGGCTCGTTCCGATTTCTAGCAAATGCTCATGATGCGAGATCCACTGTGAAAATATAAAGCATATACTCTCTTTGTCTATGACAATGCACTCGAAGTTCAGGGGATCTATAGCAGGGTTACCATCCTGTCCTGCGCAGTCTGGAATGGTCCGCGCGGACATGCCAACAACAAAAAAACCTCCAGCGGGATGACCCAAACGGACCGACTGTTCGCGAGATCTATCCGTCTACCAAATTTGCGTTATGGATGGGTCGGGCCGAAGAGTGCCGGTGTCTTCCTCCCATGCTTGGCAGGGCAGCTGGGCCATGGTCTATGTCATGACATCTCTATCCTATGTTTTTTTAATTCCCATTTTTTGATAAATCTTGTAAACAAAAAATGACCTAAGAAAACCGCAGAAGACCGTCGGGTTGGGACGATGCGGGTTGCCGGGCGATGGTGAGGCGGAGGTGGCGGATGTGGCGAGCTTGCGGGCTGGAACTGGCAGTGCTTTATGTGCCTTGTTGGGCATGTGCTTTGCAGGGCGTTATGCGTCTGTCCTGTCCATCGACCCGCGGTTCATGTGCCCTACCACTTCCGCGTATGGACCTCGTGGGGCTTCTGGGCCACGAATCTCCGGGGGTTGGTAGTACACTACTAGGAAAACGCTTATAGATGGAAAACATGCAACCGGCGCACCAGATTTCCCATGCGCCGGTGGAAACTACCGCCGGCGCGCCCTTCTCCCGCCGCGCCAGCGAAGTGGTCCTACTGCCGGTGCACCAGGCCACGGGGTGCACCGGGGATAAGGGTGAACCAGGTCCGGGCAAATCTGAAAATCAGGGCACCCCTTACCACCGGCGGTGGTGCGCCTGTGGTAAGGGGTGCCCTGATTTTTCCTCCCACCCCTCCTAGTGGACCGCCTTTTCAGCTTTGAAAAAAATAGAAGAAAATGGTAGAAAATTCAAAAAAATTAAATCCTTTGAAATGACCATGTATTATGTCATAGTTTTAGTGAAAATTGAAAAAAAATGAATTTCGATGTATTATGCAAAATGACGTTATATTTCGGTAAAACGGGATTTTTGGTTGCATATGAACCTCCCATGAAAAATTGATTTATATCAAAATCTATCTACGCAAAATTTCCTATTCGGATTCAACGATTGGATTCGGAAAATTCAAAACAGAAATATGACTTTTTTTAGGTTTTAGATTTCGATGAAAGAAAAGGAAAAAAATTGTCGACGCACCACCATATTTGGTGCGCCGGCGGTAACATCTCCTATATATAATGCAAACCAGCCCACCGTCCTCACTTTCCCCTCTTCCTTCTCTTTTCATTCTCCACCTAGTCATCCTCCTCCTCCTCCTCCTCCTCCTCTACACCGACGGTCTCCTTCGGATGTGCTGCTCCATCAACCTCCTCCTCCTCTTCTACACCGACGGACGTCTCCAGCTCCTGCTCCGTCGACCTTGGCCTCCTCTGGCAACGACCACCACGACCTCCTCCGGCCTCCTCCAACTCTGACGGCCACGACCTCCTCCGGCCTCCTCCACCTACGACGACCACGACCTCCTTCGGCCTCCTCCACCGCCACGTACCTCCGGCCTCCTCCTACTCCACCTCCAGCCTCCTACTCCACCTCCGGCATGCTGCCCCGTCGACCTTGGCCTCCTCCTACTACACTGACGCAGAGACGACACCACAACCACAACTCACGAGCTAGATCTAGATCTAGATTTGATTTTTTTTTTCTGGTATAACTTACCGTCTGCGCACTAGGCAGGTGCGCCGAGGATAACTCGTGTTACTACCGGCGCACCAGTTGTTGCACCGGCAGTAGCCATTTTTGGTGCGCCGACAATAAGGCTTTTTCCAGTAGTGGTAGTGGGGTTCAAGAGAAATCCTTGTCGGCTCGTCTGACACTAATGCGGCGGCGTCTGCGGGTGTCACCATTCTTTCTTGAAGGGCGTCGAGGGTATCCATGCTCCACTTCACCCCGAGAATGGGGGAAACCTAGATCCAGTTCGCTGGTCTGGGCAGCAACGCCGTGTTGACGCCCTGTTGGGATCCCCTTACCATGTGGTATCATGATAAGGGGATCCCAGCAGATCCTCCTAAGGTGTTGCCCGATCTTTCACAGCGATAATCCTTGATAGTAGATACTCCCACCAACACGATGAACGCAACCTGGAGAAGAGGGACGAATCCAGCAAGCAACAGATCGATGAACTATACGCCTCAAACCTGAGCTAGATAATCCTTGATGAACACAAGAACCTTTGCAACGGATATATTACGAACAAGATAAACGGTAGCACCGTACACCCGAAGGGATGATACACGTGATCAGACGTAATAATTTTAACCTCACTTGTCTAACCCTAAACCCTAACCGTGCCAGCCCTTATATGAGGGGGTTGGCCGGCCAAGCCCTTATGGGATTGCCTAACTTGGTTTGGACAGGCCCAAACCACAACTAACTCGACTTATTAAAAACCCTAATTGGCCCATATATGACCATTACATAAAATAAGATAACTAAGCTGGTGGAGTCCTGAAATTGGGCTTCACATCGGCCTTCATGCACGTATCATCCTCCCTCCGTTCAAGAAGCGTTGTCCCCAACGCGTGAGGGTCTTCTAGAAAAGGTGACGTGATATGAACATCACACGTCCACACCATCCTCAAGTCTTGCCTGCCTACCACACCACATCCTCCCTCTCGGCGTGCTTGACTCGATACATCACTTGGCGCCTCCTTTCTTCTCCACATGAGCTTGGACTTCGGTGCCAATACCTTCTTCTTGTGAGGTTTTGATGGACCCCTGTGTCGCTGAAGATGACCCTGCACAAGATGTGTAATGTTTGGGCCACATAAATGACTCACACATCCATCCTTGCATCGATGCATCCGCGGTGTTGACGTGGAAAACTGGACTGCAGTACTCCTAGCACGGTAGTGCCTCTGCCCACTGTCTCCACTAACGCGCTCGCCTCCCACACCTCCCACGCGCATCTGCGCCACATGCACTGAAACACCATCAGTACACCCATCATCAGTCTGTATACTGACATCAACACAAACTGGAACTGTAGCACATGCTGCAACATCTTCATCAACAATAGGATTAGCTTCATCCGGCTTGTCACCAACAAGAACTGGCTTGTCATCTACAGGCCTGGATGAAACATCACCAACATCGACGCTTGAACATCATGCACCTCATGCTGCACTTTAGGCTTGTGCAACTTCTCCTTATGTACCACTAACTCCACATCGGACTTGATATGATCATCACCCATAGGCTTCAAAGTCCGTAGTTTGCCAGCTTAAAAGAATATCTATTTTCTCTCCCAGCATGTATCACATTACAATCATACTGCCATGGACGCCCAAGTAGCAATCCACACACCTCCAATGGCAACACATCGCACTCTATCTCATCAACATAATCATCAACTGTAAATGGCACACGCACCTTATAAGTAATCTTTAACATACCACAACTATTCAACCACTCAAGACGCTTAGGTTTAGGAAGACACCATGTAGACAACCCCAATGATGCCACCATCGCCTTCCTTAAGCCATTAGTACAACTACCACCATCAATCATCAACTTGCAAGCCTTGCCCTTTATAATGCACTGAGTCTAAAACAAACTCCATCGCCGACCCTTGTCAACTGTCTTGCAAACATCATCTTATACCTTCTTGAGTTGCATATTCAGCCCACTGAATGGTACATCCTCCTCCATAGTCACAACATCAAACATGATATCAGAGCCAAGTTCCTTCTCCTCTGAAGATAACACCTCGCTCTCAGTGACTGTCTGTACTGGAGCAACCTCCTGAATAGGAACTATTCTCTTGCCAACTTCCTCCATTGCATGCACAACTCTAGGCGGCTGCTCACTTGTCTCCATATACAGTAACACGAAACCATTACGAAGAAAAGTTTTGAAGTCCTCCCAAGTACAAGCAAATTCTCCTCTTTGAACCGCATCGCACCTCCAAGGGTCTACTTCCTCGTCCACACGCCGATGAGCAAGAACAAATGCATTATACCCGCTGAACTTCCCATTGTATATGCGACATCGATTGAAACCCAGTTCCATGTTCCTTTCCCAATCTTGATACTCCTCAACTATCGCAAGACGGTGTAGATACCATCGAAGCTTGTATGCCTCATGCTCTAATCCCTTCATGATGTCAAGATAATCATTGAAAACAGCACTAGACTTCTTCCCATGAGAACACCGCATGCCCAAAACATCGCATGGAAACGAATCCGTCGCGAAAGACTGTTGAACTGACGGTCTGGGAGCTGGTTGCGTGATACGTCTCCAACGTATCGATAATTTCTTATGTTCCATGCCACATTATTGATGATATCTACATGTTTTATGCATACTTTATGTCATTATTATGCGTTTTCCGGAACTAACCTATTGACGAGATGCCGAAGGGCCGCTTGTCGTTTTCTCGCTGTTTTTGGTTTCGTAAATCCTAGTAAGGAAATATTCTCGGAATCGGACGAAATCAACGCCTAGGGTCCTATTTTTCCACGAAGCTTCCGAAGTCCGAAGGGGAAACGAAGTGGGGCCACGAGGTGGGGACACGAGAGGGAGGCGCGGCCCAAGCCCTGGCCGCGCCGACCTAGTGTGTGGCCCCACCAGGACTCCACCGACCTTGCCCTTCCGCCTACTTAAAGTCTCTGTCGCGAAAACCCTACCACGTTCGACGAAACCAGAGAAAACCTTCAAGAGCCGCCGCCATCGCAAAGCCAAGATCTGGGGGACAGGAGTCTCTGTTCCGGCACGCCGCCGGGACGGGGAAGTGCCCCCGGAAGGCTTCTCCATCAACACCACCGCCATCTTCATCAACGCCGCTCGTCTCCCATGAGGAGGGAGTAGTTCTCCATCGAGGCTCGGGGTTGTACCGGTAGCTATGTGGTTCATCTCTCTCCTATGTACTTCAATACAATAATCTCATGAGCTGCCTTACATGATTGAGATTCATATGATGATGCTTGTAATCTAGATGTCATTATGCTAGTCAAGTGGATTTTACTTATGTGATCTCCGGAGACTCCTTGTCCCACGTGTGTAAAGGTGACAGTGTGTGCACCGTGTGGGTCTCTTAGGCTATATTTCACGTAATACTTATTCACCGTTATGGATGGCATAGTGAAGTGCTTATTTATATCTCTTTATGATTGCAATGTGTTTTGTATCACAATTTATCCGTGTGCTACTCTAGTGATGTTATTAAAGTAGTTTATTCCTCTTGCACGGTGCAATGGTGACAGAGTGTGTGCATCGTGTAGTACTTGGCGTAGGCTATGATTGTGATCTCTTGTAGATTATGAAGTTAACTATTGCTATGATAGTATTGATGTGATCTATTCCTCCTTTCGTAGTGTGAAGGTGACAAGTGTGCATGCTATGTTAGTACTTGGTTTGGTTATGTTGATCTCGTTATGCACTCTAAGGTTATTTAAATATGAACATTGAATATTGTGGAGCTTGTTAACTCCGACATTGAGGGTTCGTGTAATCCTACACAGTTAGTGGTGTTCATCATCCAACATGAGGGTGTAGAGTCTAGCATCTATTTATTTATTATGTTATGTGATCAATGTTGAGAGTGTCCACTAGTGAAAGTATGATCCCTAGACCTTGTTCCTAAATACTGTTATCGCTGCTTGTTTACTGTTTTACTGCATCTTTACTTCCTGCAATATTACTACCATCAACTGCACGCCGAGCAAGCACTTTTCTCGGCGCCGTTACTACTCGCTCATATTCATTCATACCACTTGTATTTCACTATCTCTTCGCCGAACTAGTGCACCTATTAGGTGTGTTGGGGACACAAGAGACTTCTTGCTTTGTGGTTGCAGTGGTTGCGTGAGAGGGATATCTTTGACCTCTTCCTCCCCGAGTTCGATAAACCTTGGGTGATCCACTTAAGGGAAACTTGCTACTGTTCTACAAACCTCTGCTCTTGGAGGCCCAACACTGTCTACAAGAATAGAAGCACCCATAGACATCAAGCACTTTTCTGGTGCCGTTGCCGGGACAGAAAGGTAAACGGCACACACACACCGGATCCCGGCAACGAAGCACTTTTCTGGCGCCGTTGCCGGGGAGGAAAGGTAAAAGGCACTCATACTCCGGTCCCGGGTAACTAAGTACTTTTCTCGTTGCCGTTGTGTGTGTGCTCGAAGCTATTTCCTTTAGATCCTGCAATTGCATCTTTTTGTTTCTTGTTTTACACTAGTAAGGCTTAATGGAAGACAACAACAAAATGAGAGATCTTTATGAACTTTATCTTGAATTAGGACATGATGTGTTTGAAGAGAAAATTAAAAAACCCATGGAACTTATGCATGCTAATGGGAATGTTATTAGTATGAATGCTTTGAACACTATTGTTGCTAATGCTATGGAAGAATTTAAGCTTGGGGAGGTCGGTTTTGATGAAAATGATCTCTTTAGTCCTCCGGGTATTGAGGAGAAAGTTTATGTCGATTATGATATGCCTCCCATATATGATGATTATAATGATAGTGGTCTTTTGGTGCCTCCTACTATGGAGAGTAAATTTGATTACGATTATACTATGCCTCCTACACTTGATGAGAATAATAATGATAGCTACTTTATTGAATTTGCTCCCACTACAACTAATAAAATTGATTATGCTTATGTGGAGAGTAATGATACTTTTATGCATGTGAATAAGAATGCTTTATGTGATACTTATATTGTTGAGTTTGTTCATGATGCCTCTGAAAATTATTATGAGAGAGGAAAATATGGTTGTATAAATTTTCATGTTACTAAAACACCTCTCTATATGCTGAAATTTTTGAAGTTACACTTGTTTTATCTTCCTATGCTTGTTACTTTGCTCTTCATGAACTTGTTTATTCACAAGATTCCTATGCATAAGAAGCATGTTAGACTTAAATTTGTTTTGAATTTGCCTCTTGATGCTCTCTTTTGCTTCAAATACTATTTCTTGGGAGTGCATCATTAAAACTGCTGAGCCCATCTTAATGGCTATAAAGAAAGCACTTCTTGAGAGATAACCCATGTGTTTATTTTACTACAGTACTTTTGTGTTATATTTGTGTCTTGGAAGTTGTTACTACTGTAGCAACCTCTCCTTATCTTTATTTTATTGCATTGTTGTGCCAAGTAAAGTCTTTGATAGTAGGGTTGATACTAGATTTGGATTACTGCGCGTAAACAGATTGCGTCCGTCACGAATTTGGGCAGGGTTCTCTGTAGGTAACTCAGAAAATTCTGCCAATTTACGTGAGTGATCCTCATATATGTACGCAACTTTCATTCAATTTCGGAATTTTCATCTGACCAAGTCTGGTGCCACTTTAAAATTCGTCTTTACGGACTGTTCTGTTTTGACAGATTCTGCCTTTTATTTCGCATTGCCTCTTTTGCTGTGTTGGATGGATTTCTTTGTTCCATTGACTTCCAAGTAGCTTTGTGCAATGTTCGAAGTGTTAAGAATGATTGTGTCACCTCCGAACATGTGAAATTTTTGATTATGCACTAACCCTCTAATGAGTTTGTTTCGAGTTTGGTGTGGAGGAAGTTTTCAAGGGTCAAGAGAGGAGGATGATATACTATGATCAAGAAGAGTGAAAAGTCTAAGCTTGGGGATGCCCCCGTGGTTCATCCCTGCATATTTCAAGAAGACCCAAGCATCTAAGCTTGGGATGCCCAAGGCATCCCCTTCTTCATCGACAAATTTATCGAGTTCCTCCCTTGAAACTATATTTTTATTCGGTCACATCTTATGTACTTTACTTGGAGCGTCTCGTTTGTTTTTGTTTTTGTTTTTGTTTGAATAAATGCTTGTGTGGGAGAGAGACACGCTCCGCTGGTTCATATGAACACATGTGTTCTTAGCTTTTAATGTTCATGGCGAAGGTTGAAACTGCTTCGTTAATTGTTATATGGTTGGAAACAGAAAATGCTACATGTGGTAAATTGGTAAAATATCTTGGATAATGTGATACTTGGCAATTGTTGTGCTCATGATTAAGCTCTTGCATCATATACTTTGCACCTATTAATGAAGAAATACATAGAGCTTGCTAAAATTTGGTTTGCATAATTGGTCTCTCTAAAGTCTAGATAATTTCTAGTATTGAGTTTTGAACAACAAGGAAGACGGTGTAGAGTCTTATAATGTTTACAATATGTCTTTTATGTAAGTTTTGCTGCACCGGTTCATCCTTGTGTTTGTTTCAAATAACTTTGCTAGTCTAAACCTTGTATCGAGAGGGAATACTTCTCATGCATCCAAAATCCTTGAGTCAACCACTATGCCATTTGTGTCCACCATACCTACCTACTACATGGTATTTCTCCGCCATTCCAAAGTAAATTGCTTGAGTGCTACCTTTAAAATTTCCATTCTTTACCTTTGCAATATATAGCTCATGGGACAAATAGCTTAAAAACTATTGTGGTATTGAATATGTACTTATGCACTTTATCTCTTATTAAGTTGTTTGTTGTGCGATAACCATGTTCCTGGGGACGCCATCAACTACTCTTTGTTGAATATCATGTGAGTTGCTATGCATGTCCGTCTTGTCTGAAGTAAGGGAGATTTACCACTCATTTAATGATTAGAGCATGCATACTGTTAGAGAAGAACATTGGGCCGCTAACTAAAGCCATGAATCATGGTGGAAGTTTCAGTTCTGGACATATATCCGCAATCTCATATGAGAACATTAATTGTTGCTAAATGCTTATGCATTAAAGAGGAGTCCATTATCTGTTGTCTATGTTGTCCCGGTATGGATGTCTAAGTTGAGAATAATCAAAAGCGAGAAATCCAAATGCGAGCTTTCTCCTTAGACCTTTGTACAGGCGGCATAGAGGTATCCCTTTGTGACACTTGGTTAAAACATGTGTATTGCGATGACAATCCCGGTAATGCAAGCTAATTAGGACAAGGTGCGGGCACTATTAGTATACTATGCATGAGGCTTGCAACTTGTAAGATATAATTTACATGATTCATATGCTTTATTACTACCGTTGACAAAATTGTTTCTTGTTTTCAAAACCAAAGCTCTAGCACAAATATAGCAATCAATGCTTCCCTCTGCGAAGGGCCTTTCTTTTACTTTTATGTTGAGTCGAGTTCACCTATCTCTCTCCACCTCAAGAAGCAAACACTTGTGTGAACTCGTGCATTGATTCCTACATACTTGCATATTGCACTTGTTATATTACTTTGCATTGACAACTATCCATGAGATATACATGTTATAAGTTGAAAGCAACCGCTGAAACTTAATCTTCCTTTATGTTGCTTCAATACCTTTTACTTTGAATTATTGCTTTATGAGTTAACTCTTATGCAAGAATTATTGATGCTTGTCTTGAAAGTACTATTCATGAAAAGTCTTTGCTTTATGATTCATTTGTTTACTTATGTCATTACCATTGTTTTGATCGCTGCATTCATTACATATGCTTACAATAGTATGATCAAGAGTATGATGGCATGTCACTCCAGAAATTATCTTTGTTATCGTTTACCTGCTCGGGACGAGCAGGAACTAAGCTTGGGGATGCTGATACATCTCCGACGTATCGATAATTTCTTATGTTCCATGCCACATTATTGATGATATCTACATGTTTTATGCATACTTTATGTCATTATTATGCGTTTTCCGGAACTAACCTATTGACGAGATGCCGAAGGGCCGATTCTTCGTTTTCTGCTGTTTTTGGTTTCAGAAATCCTAGTAAGGAAATATTCTCGGAATCGGACGAAATCAACGCACAGGGTCCTATTTTTCCACGAAGCTTCCAGAAGTCCGAAGGGGAAACGAAGTGGGGCCACGAGGTGGGGACACAGTAGGGCGGCGCGGCCCAAGCCCTGGCCGCGCCGGCCTAGTGTGTGGCCCCACCAGGACTCCACCGACCTTGCCCTTCTGAAAGATCGAGATGTCGCCTAGAGGGGGGGTGAATAGATGACATAGGCATCCCAAATGGGC